>NC_048300.1:186485598-186798105 GCF_013100865.1 Trachemys scripta elegans | reverse complement strand
AGAATATAGTCTCCAGGTTTTCAAAGGCTGCAGAGCTACATCATTCCCAGGTAAACCAGTTTTGACATCCCAAAATTGTGGAGCAATTTGCAATCACTGATGCTATGCCATGGAAGGAAAAAAATCAGTAGCACAGCAACTCAGCTGACTGACAGTGATGGATTAGCCATCCACCACATGTAATCCATCACACTAGTATTAACAGATCTAGAGGTTTTGGCACTTCAAAACATCAGGAGCGATAAATATTCTTCAATGTACAGATGAAAGACAAATAACTGAAGTCAAAGGAGAAAAACCACAAGACACCGGTTTCTTATTTATTTAATGCAAATAGTTCTAATCTGAAAATTCTAAAACAAATGTATCTGAAGTCAATTCTGCAGAAAGGTTTCTACACTGAGAGAAATTGTCTTCTCATCTAAGAAGTGACAACCTCATTTTCTATACTAAGGGATAATCTAGTCCATGGGGCCAGATGCACTGCATCCGAGGGTCCTAAAGGAGTTGGCGGATGTGATTGCAGAGCCATTGGCCATTATCTTTGAAAACTCATGGCGATTGGGGGAGGTCCCAGATGACTGGAAAAAGGCTAATGTAGTGCCCACTTTAAAAAAGGGAAGGAGGAGGATCCGGTGAACTACAGGCCAGTCAGCCTCACCTCAGTCCCTGGAAAAATCATCGAGCAGGTCCTCAAGCGATCAATTTTGAAGCACTTCGAGGAGAGGAAAGTGATCAAGAACAGTCAGCATGGATTCACCAAGGGCAAGTCATGCCTGACTAACCTAATTGCCTTCTATGATGAGATAACTGGCCCTGTGGATAAGGGGAAAGCAGTGGACATGTTATTCCTTGACTTTAGCAAAGCTTTTGATACGGTCTCCCACAGTATTCTTGCCAGCAAGTTAAAGTATGGGCTGGATGAATGGACTATAAGGTGGATACATTTGTTAGTCTATAAGGTGCCACAGGACTCTTTGTTACTTTTTACAGATCCAGACTAACACAGCTTCCCCTCTGATAGAAGGTGGATAGAAAGCTGGCTAGATCATTGGGCTCAAAGGGTAGCGATCAACGGCTCCTGTTATGTAAAGCCTTTGCTCAAATGTGATCGTAAGATCTGTAATTTGTATCATTAAGTTCTGCAACCTTTTTGCAGACTTTGTAATTTCAGTTATTGTTAACATAGCCTTTTGTAACCTTTGCAAGCTCTGTAACCTTTTCAAGTGACCACTTGTATGAACTTCCAAGCTTTGTAATATCCCATCACACAATCTGAGAGCTTGTGAATAAGGGAGTGTGTGGGGAAGATAAGGGAGTGTGAACAAGGGAGTGTATGTGGGACTGGGCAGAGAGGAACTGCAAGGAAAAAAGAGCCCGGAGACAGGAGAGAGGTGTGCCTGATGTAATCTGCCCTGAGAAGGCAATCATGGGGTGCTGTAAAGAAAAGAAGAACCTGGTATGCATGAAAGAAACTGGTCTGGGAATGCTTCTCGGTGATGGACAGAGAAGAAAAACTCAGTGTACGTGACAGGAGCCACTCAGTTCCAGAAAAAGGAAGAAGGCATGCACACAAGCTGCTGCTCCTTGACCTGCTCACCAACCTGGATTCATGACCGCAGGCAGACACACCAGATCTACCACACTTTGGCTTCTCGGCTTCCATGCTGTCTCTGGTAACTCTCCGCCTGTGTAAGTGTGTGGGTGCATGAGGGTATGAATGTGGTGAATGTGTGTGTTTGTGGATAAGCTCCATCTCTTTTCTATCTGACCCAACAGTGGCATCGTAATAAAACTAATACATGTGTGCCCTTGGGTTATTTTTTAGGGGAACTGAGGTAACAGCTCCTTGTTTAGTTGGCAGCAGGTATCAAGCAGAGTGCCCTAAGGGTCGGTCCGGGAGCCGGTTTTGTTCAATATCTTCATTAACGATCTGGAGGATGGCATGGACTGCACCCTCAGCAAGTTTGCAGATGACACTAAACTGGGAGGAGTGGTAGATATGCTGGAGAATAGGGATAGGATACAGAAGGACCTAGACAAATTAGAATATTGAGCCAAAAGAAATCTGATGAGGTTCAACAAGGACAAGTGCAGAGTCCTGCACTTTGGACAGAAGAATCCCATGCAATGCTACAGACTAGGGACCGAGTGGCTAGGCAGCAGTTTTGCAGAAAAGGACCAAGGGGTTACAGTGGACGAGAAGCTGGATCTGAATCAACAGTGTGCCCTTGTTGCCAAGAAGACTAACGGCATTTTGGGCTGTATAAATAGGAGCATTGCCAGCAGATCAAGGGACGTGATCATTCCCCTCTATTCAGCATTGGTGAGGCCTCATCTGGAGTACTGTGTCCAATTTTGGGCCCCACATTACAAGAAGGATGTGGAAAAATTGGAAAGAGTCCAGTGGTGGGCAACAAAAATGATTAGGGGACTGGAGCACATGACTTATGAGGAGAGGCTGATGGAACTGGGATTCGTTAGTCTGCAGAAGAGAAGAATGAGGGGGGATTTGATAGCTGCTTTCAACTACTTGAAAGGGGGTTCCAAAGAGGATGGATCTAGACTGTTCTCAGTGGCACCAGATGACAGAACAAGGAGTAATAGTCTCAAGTTGCAGTGGGGGAGGTTTAGATTGGATATTAGGAAAAACTTTTTCACTAGGAGGGTGGTGAAACATGGAATGGGTTACGTAGGGAGGTGGTGGAATCTCCTTTCTTAAAGGTTTTTAAGGTCAGGCTTGACAAAGCCCTGGCTGGGATGATTTAGTTGGGGACTGGTCCTGCTTTGAGCAGGAGGTTGGACTAGATGACCTCCTGAGGTCCTTCCAACCCTAATATTCTATGATTCTATGATCTACAACTATAAAGAGTCAGAGGCATAACAATCTCCCTGACTACTCAAAAATCCCAAAAGAGCCTGTAAAACTAGGCAACTGTACACAACGGCAAGCTGTTTGGGGCAGGGACCATCTTTTTGTTTTGTGTTTGTACAGCGCCTAGTACAGTAGTGTTGTGGTCCATGCAATACAAATAATAATAATAATCAAATTAACAGCAGCAACAATAACTCAGTGGTGTAGATGAAGTTTGTAGTCAGATTATCAGCACATACCCAAACTCCAAGCAGCATCAATTCTCCAGTAAAGCCCCAAAGGAAGTGTCACCCATCTCAGGTGCCCTACATAGTTAGGTGAAAGGCTTCTTTTTTTGTTTTTTAGTATTTTCTGCCAGCCACCTTCCTGCCCCAAGAGAAGCAGCGATGTATAGCAAGCCTGAAGTCTGAGAAACAACATCCCAAAACATCTGCAGTATATAAAATAAACTGACACCCAGGCTAGAGACATAGCAACGGGACTCTAACCACGCCGCAGCATCAGACCAACTGGGGTGGTTGGGGGCTCTTCGAGGTTCGGTTGAAGGGTGACTGGTCAACAGATTTTAGCATCGAGAAACTTTCTTTTTAGTGTAGTTTTATTCCATTTCAAGATTTCAAAGGTGGAAGCAGATAACAGAAATAAAAGGAAAGTTGTACATGTGACTAAATACACAGGAACGCTTAGTTTTGTCTTTTATTTGTTACAGATATAGGGCTTGTCCACATGGCGGGAAAGCCCACAGTAGCTGGTATGTACTAGCAACTCCTCACCAACTCCCCGTGTGAACACTCTTATTGCACACTAAGGGCAGGTCTGCACTGAAAAAGCTGCACGGTGCCAATGGGAGAACGCCTCGCATCAAGATAGTTAATCCACCTCCACAAGAGGTATTAGCTATGTTGGCAGGAGAAGCTCTCCCATTCACAAAGCGCTGTCTACACTGGAGGGTAGGTTGGTATAACAGTGGTTTGAGCACTGGCCTGCTAAACCCAGGGTTCTGAGTTCAATCCTTGAGGGGGCCATTTAGGGATCTGGGGGGAAAATCTGTCTGGGGAGTGGTCCTGCTTTGAGCAGGGGGTTAGACTAGATGACCTCCTGAGATCCCTTCCAACTCTGAGATTCTATAATAAATTCTGTTACTCAGGGGTGTGGATTTGTCACTCCCCTAAGCAACGTAGTTATACCAATGTAAGTTTGTGGTATAGATCAGGCCTCTGAGTATCTTTGTGCACATTTGCTTAATGCTACATGCTTAAGTGTATTAAGCTAAATTGCCTGAGGGCACTGTTAGTGCACAGTAACTGTGTCCACATGGGGAATCGGTGCAGAGTAGCTAGTGTGCTTTAAATTCACACCGTAGCTCACTGCACACTAACTTCCCCATGTAGATAAGCAATAAGGCACCGCTCATGCAAGTATGTAACTTTACACATGCTAGTGCCACTGAGTGACTTTGTTTACTCACCTGCATGAAGGTACTCATGCGGTAAGTGCTTGCAGGATGAAAGCCTAATATTTAACTTCATAATTAAAAATTCTAAATAATATCTTTCCCTCACATCCTTGCAATTATTATCACAAATTTCAATATTTAGGGCAACACATTGATTTTCTCAAACATAACCCTGGTATTTCTATGAGCTCTGAGCTTCAAGCCCAGAAGTGTATGCACAGTTTGCAGACACATATGAACCATTCTACAACTCACATGAGTGCAAGTGCTAGAATTGGCACCTGCACCTGGCTTTTGTAGGTGCACATTTTTGCACTAGTGTATGGTCAAGTGTTACAATTGCTTGGGTGCAGACACAGGTGTTTGCACCTATGTGTTTGTGTGTGTTTACAATTTTACACATGCTACGTGGAGACCAGGTAGAGACTCAGAGGAAAAGTTGGTCCTATATGTATGTGTTGGTCCTCATGCACCCACATTTGTGTGTGCATTTGTGGGTGCATGAACATTTATTTGGACACATGTATTTAGATCAGAAATGGGCCCAAACCAAAACACCCTAAAACTGAGAAATGTTGTGCCTTCATCTCATTTCTAGTACAATCATGGTAGACAATCATTACTCTTATAAAGCACACTTCTTATATGTAATACTGTACATTCTTCCACCGGGTTGTCATTGCTGTCAAGCAAAATAATATGCTTTAATCACCTAATTGTTAAAAAAAAGTAATTAAATCCACCATCACAACTGAGGCATTGTAGCATGCAGATAGAATTCTGTCTTCCAGACAAACCTGGTTTGCACCAGAGCCACCATTTGGAAGGCTGTGGGAACATTAACATTCATTGCACACAATACTCTTCTGTGCTGGCCCAGGAGTCTTGGAGAAGGAAGATTTCTTCTGGTTCCAGAATGAAACCCAAAAGGACGTTTTCTTGAAAGATGCACTGTTCGCCTTGCCGGGTTTGACCTGAATGCCATGCAGTCGTGGAAAGTTGAACCAGGCTGCTTTCCAGTACTACAGAAAACAACATAAGTAGTGTCCTCCGATGCCCAGTGCTTTACGATTGCTGGAGGGTTTGTCTTCACTAGAGCGTTAACGTGCTACTGATCTTGATTGCTCCTGCTAACATGCCCCCCATTCAGACACAAAGCCTGTGGTCATGGCCCAGAGCAAGGCAGCTACCTCACTGGGAGGTACAAGAAAGGCTACAAGTTAGCTAGCTTCATCAGTTGCTAATTCAAGGCATCTCCAGTAAAACACTGGCCAAGGGCCCCACACAACCGTTGATTATCACTGGTCCGCCTGTCCGTTCCCACAACCCACCGTGACATTCCAACCTGTGTCCAATCTTGCTATCTACACATTCTCTGTACCCTGACTAGAAGTCATTCACTTTCTTATGGTGAGGCTTTGTGTCCTCAGCCACACACTACCCCTAGCTTCACTCATCTCTGTCCTCCAGTACAGCAGTGAGAAGGAGGCTTGTTTGCGAGCCATCATATCATGCTGTGGCCAGTATGCAAACACTGGTAAACCTCTGGGCCAGTGCCAGCAAAAGACATGACTTTGGGACACAGGCAAGAAAACTGAGCTATACAAAACCAGAGTTAATAAACTACAGGCCAACTTTGGGATCAACGGTACAGGTCCACAATGTATGAAGAATATCCAGGAGCTAAGCGTATATGTGTGAGTAGCTAGGTGGGGCGTGGGTTGCCTTAACAGACATTTGCATAATTTACCACATACCTCATGAGAAAGCTGAAGATTTAATTACCATCGTCCAATCGTGTAAAAGCAAAAAGACCACAAGCCAACACAATGTCATGCTGAAAAAAACTGTGACTGCTACATGCTGCTTGTGGGAAACCATCTAGCCCTTGACAAAGAAGTTCCTTGTCCCAATGAAGCCTTTAACCTTTTGTGTTGTTACCCAGTGATAATGAAATGTTCTTTTTTCTTTACCACTAAAGGTGGGCTCACAATAAACCCCTGGATGCCACCACAAACAACCCTTGGGGAAGTTCAGATCCACAGTTGAATTTTGCAGCTCAGGCCCATCTCTCTCTCTCTCTCTCTCTCTCCTGCTTGACTATTTGTAGAAGTGGGGACCACTGAGGGCCTTATTCTACCATGTCTCAAAGCCTGCATAACTCCCCTGTAGTTAATATGATTGCATGGGTTGTAAGTGAGGGCAGAATTTGGACTGAAGCTTCTATACTGTAACCTTTATAAATCATCTGCTCAATTTTGTAGAGTGCCAAAAACTTAAAATAGCCAAACATCCTGCAACGCGAGAGCAGCGATCTGACTCTGGCAGGCAGCATAGTTGTTTTAGCTGTGGACGCTGTGTAGAAGAGTTTAAGACAAATCATTTATATTATATCCCCAACCAATGCATCATCTTGGCTAGGCAAAGGGAAAAAGAAACGAGGCAGACAAGATACTCTTTCTCTAGCGTCAGCACAGAAGATAACGGAGAATGTGAAACTTGGGATCACTGAAACAAAGATTTCTGCTGCTGTTACCACACTAGCCACAATTAACAAAGATCTTTAAGGGTGGTCCTCACTGAACAACATGTTCCACGAAAGGCAATGCAAGTAGAAAGGGGCCTGTACGAACCCCAAGCTGCACAGCGTCCTGGACTTTGGAAGGAGGCAGATCTCATTCCAAACGCTGTATTTAGGGCTACAAAGCACAAGAAAGCCTATGATAAGAACTGGAGGAAATAGTAGAAAAGAGGAGCTAATCTCCCATTAAATTCCCATCACCATGGACCTTTTCAAAGTTCTCCTCCCCCTACCCTACTAGAATGGTTTATTATTTTCTTACTCTCATTTCTACCCTCTTTGGTGCCCCCAGAGAGTTCCAATCAAAATCACATTGCCCAGCTCCTTTCTCCTCCAGCCCCTCGCATTCCTGAGAGCAAAGCAGGGGCTGCTGGAGCAGACAAGCTGTAAAAAGCTGTTCTCACAATGAAAGCAGCGCTTTCCAATAAAACCTAAGCAGTCGGGCTGGATTGCCTGTGCTTCGCTTCCCTGCTTCAGGGCCCAGCTGCAGAGACAGAGCAGCCTCAGACTGGTGAAATAAATAATCACTATTAACGAGCATGCAACTTTGGCCCTGCCAAAAGATGCACGCAATTCAACCACTGACGCTACTGTTTACTTACAAGAACGCTGGTCCCTGGAAAGCTTTCCCTTGTTGGTAGTTGAACCAATCCCAGTTTGTGTCAGTTTTTAGTTGACTTGTAATATTGCCAAGTTCCCCCCACCCACTCACCCCCCAAAAGTATGAGCTTTTAGAACTTGATTTATGAAGTGCCTATAGTAAGCCCATGCGGCCATAAAAATACACTGGGCTGGTGGAAACAGCTGCATAGGAGGTGATGCAACAGTAATCTCACTACACAATAAATACTACCTGAGTGAATCCTTTTACTTGTCCGTTAAGGCTTAGGGACAGAGTCTCAGCTAGCGTAAATTGGCACTGCTCCGTTGGTTTCAACTGAACAGTGACTGACATTGGTTTAGGATCTGGCCCTTGGCTTTGGAAACTAGACTTTTTGGTTGCATTTGAAAACAAGTTCTCCAAAGGCAGACAAAGTCTGTAACCACCAGCCACTGGACAATTCAAACCAGGACGGAATTGCACTTTCAAACAGCCTAAAATGTCCCAGCTTTAAAGCTTTACAGGCTTCTCTTCCCAGCATCAAGGGGAAACCCGTTTCATTTTCATTTTTAAAAGGCGGAAGGTAAGCATATTAATAGGGTTTTCAGGAGCTCCTGTGGTGGAGGGAGGCATTTGTGGCACAATCTCCCCTCCCATTTATCCCACCACCCTGTTAGTTCTTTAAGACTTCCCACTTATTCCCTGCCCCCTTTCTACTGAGTTGCTCCCACTGAGGGAGAGGGCATATTGACAGCATCCCCTGTGCTCCCCCCAGTCCAGCGTCTGCTATTCTGGGCAACCGGTATGCAGGCAATGCAAAGGCGGGAAAGCTCCTTATTTCCTCCCCATTTGCTATATGGCTAGGTAAGGAATCGAGCTCATCCTAACAAGACCTGATACAATGGCGCTGGCATGATTTTCACCGTGGTGGCAAAGAATCTCCCCCATGAAATGGGTACAATCACACTTAGGATCTGCAAAAAGAAGAACAGGAGTACTTATGGCACCTTAGAGACTAACAAATTTATTAGAGCATAAGCTTTCGTGGACTACAGCCCACTTCTTTGGATGCATATAGGGCTGTAGTCCACGAAAGCTTATGCTCTAATAAATTTGTTAGTCTCTAAGGTGCCACAAGTACTCCTGTTCTTTTTGCGGATACAGACTAACACGGCTGCTACTCTGAAATTTAGGATCTGGTTACCTTGGTGGGTTTGTTGTCTCAGCCCTTGTGAATGAGGTACCTTCAGGAAAAGACATTCCTACCGCCACTGAAAAGGGCTAACAATACTTGAACCTCCATGAGCCTCAGGGATCCAGGGGAAGCACAGGAGCCCTCCAGAGATGCAAATTTGTGCTCCCTATCACAACAGATCAGATGCTGCTAATCCCACCACGCAAACTCTAATTGCCCACCTGACTCCAGCACCAGTCCGGTGGCTTTGTTTAGCAAGGGCTTTACCATAAAGGTTTCCCTGGGGCATACAGATTGTCTAATTACTGATGCTCTGGTTGCTTAGGCCCAGATCCACAAAGATATTTAGGTGCCTAACTCCCATTGCAGTTAGGTGCCTAAATACCTTTGAAGATCTGTGTCTTAGTTCCTCAGATGCTGTCGGTGGTAATCTACAGCAAACTGACCTCTTTGAATATATGTTCAACCCCCGGCCCCCTGTTTTGTTCCTGAAGGACTGATCTGTTTGTTTTACAGAAGCAATGAAAGAGCTGCTGCTCTGTACGTAGGCTTGAAAGTGTCTTGAACTATTACTGTTGCGCTGGAGCAAAGTGAACGGCTCTTTTACTAACTGGAGCCAGGCAAGCGGTCTACCTATTGGAGGCACAGTGCCTCCCAGTGCTCCACCTGGAACGATGCAGCTGAGCAGAAAAGCCACCTGCTGCAACCGTATCTGAGTGTAGTATCACTATCCTCACAGTCTGGCTTCATTTTGGGAAAGAATCCCTATGTAGGAAGGGTGCTTAAGTGCATGCTTAAAGTTAAGCCTGCGCTCATGTGCTTTTCTGAACCGAGGCCGTAAATAACAGTAGCTGTAGTTCACGCTAACATCTCACTAGGGAAATCAACACTGTGTTGGCCGGTCCCTAGTTAATTACAACATAGCTCTCTGTCGTTATGCTTATCTCACTGAAACCATCTCATAAACTGACAATAATTAACACCCTTCTTAGCAGCCTCTGCAGAAAGATCAAGGACTGAATTAATAATATCTATGCATTCAGCTTCAGCGTGATCTACAAACACTAACTCATTAACCCTTAGTGCTAGAAAACCAGGCATATCAATTTTACAGCTGAGGAAACAGGAAGGGAAGTTAATTGAACAAGGCCACAGACAGAGTCAATGTCAGAGTCAAAACTACAAATGGAGGTTCAGTTTCCCAGTCAGGTCTGTGCCCTGACCATCAGGTCATGCTTCTCTAACACTGGCCAGGGAGACTCAACTACCCCAGTAGGCTCGTTAGCGAGGCAGGCTGACCCATGGTTAGGGCACTAGGCTACGATTCAAAAGATCTGGGGTCAATTTCCTGCTCTGCCCAAACTTCTGGTGTGACCTTGCCCAAGTCACTGTGTGTCTCAGTTCCTCACCTGTAAAAGTGCCAGAAGATTGTCAGCTGCTCCGATACTGTGGTACCTGTGTATACCCTACAGGCACTGATGATAGCAAGGTAAGAGATGATGGCTGAGGCATATCAGTGCCAGTGGATAGGGTAGTGTTGAGTGCTGTACCTGCTCTGTGGATAAGTAGAGGAATTCAGTTTCACCTGGTTCCTAAATGCTCTTCAGAAACCCTAAGAAATGTAAGAAAAGCTGGTGTGATGGATAGAACTTTTCCCATCTTATCCAGGACATGCATGAATGTGTTGAATGGAGATGGCAAATCCATGGGGCATGTGCTTAAAACCAGTCTAGCAATTTGGGACTATCAGCACAGATGAAGGTCTAGCATTCCCAGCTCTATTTATTCCACCCCAAGACTTCTCTCAAAAGCCCTGGGCACAATGCAGCATTGCTCAGGGCAAGTCTTCACTACAGGGGGGGTCGATTTAAGATACGCAAATTCAGCTACGCGAATAGCGTAGCTGAATTCGACCTATCGGAGCCGACTTACCCCGCTGTGAGGACGGCGGCAAAATCGACCTCCGCGGCTCCCCGTCGACGGCGCTTACTCCCACCTCCGCTGGTGGAGTAAGAGCGTTGATTCGGGGATCGATTGTCGTGTCCCGATGAGACGCGATAATTCGATCCCCGAGAGATCGATTTCTACCCGCCGATTCAGGCGGGTAGTATAGACCTTGCCTCAGTCACCGTGTTATGCCCGAGCAGTCGCCTCGCTTTAGAACATTGCTAACACATCAGAGGTGACTAAAGCAGGCTACATACAGAGCATACAAAGCTGTTATGTCCGTCATCCATCTCGTGCACAACATTCATCAGCTGTCCTATGCTCCAGTGACAAACTCAATAACAAAAAAAAAAAGGGGGGGGGCCCAAACCCTCCCAGGGGAGTTCTTGTCTCCCAAATCCCTCTTATGAAAGACACATGCGAACCTGACATTTCAAACAGACTGAGGGAGTCCTTCTAACAGCAAGAATGAAAGTTCTTTCATACAGAATCAGCTAGAGGTAATGGGGAGGAGGGGGCTCTGAAAGATGAGACAAGTAAATCACTTCAACATGACAATCTGGATTTGAGAAAGATCTTATCCCATGGGCCTGAGGGTCAAAGGCAGTAATTACAGGCATAGCAAAGAAAAAAGCCAACCACCTTCCTTTTCCCATAAGCAGAGGTGTAGTGGTTCGGAGAGCAAGGAAGGAAATGACCTACTATTCAGAGACAGGCAGATTGCAATAATCAGAAAGCACACATTTATAGCGGGGCTTAATTTAAAGCAGAGACCAGAGCAAGTGAAGCAAGAAGAAAAAGAAAAGAAGTAACAGTGAAGGAATGCTATGAGCAAGAGGAAATCCATGCACTGGAATTGCCTCGCTGAATTATATATAAACCATACAGCATCAGCTACACTCAGGTGGGTCCTTTAGCTGCAAAAACATTTGATTATGTATTTTGCTCTCTGGGAACATCAATATTTTACTTTTACTTTTCACTAGCTAGGTTACAGTGCAGCATCTCAAGCCAGCTCTAACAAGCTCTAAACAATAGGAGCAAAAAGAGGCGAGGCCAATTTCACTTGGATCCTAGATTAAGACAAAACAACTGCAAAGTTTGGAAGGTCTGAGTCTTACCTTTGAATCCTCAAGGCAATGAGAAGTGAAGTGCCCTGGCCTCTCTCCAGCAGATGGTTATGGGGGGAGTGGAGGGAGGTTGCTTTTCTTTAGACTACAGATCCTACAGGTTGTGGCCACAAATTGTTCAATTTGTCTCTTCAGCACCAGCAGTGACAGCAACCACAGAGCCACAACGAGTGCATGCACAGGACAAAGCCAAGGATTGTAACCAGCAACAAATCCAGGCAGAATGCCACATCTGCTTTCCCAGTTTAAGAAAACCGAACCCAACTATTAGTGTGATACTGACGGCAGCTTCCCGAATGAGTGAATTGAAAAATCATCACTGCAGGAATGCCCGAGCACCCATCTAAATAACACAGGCCACCAAGGACAGCCGCTCTGCTCAGCTCTTGTCTGTCACTAACTCCACACGCTTCACATGCATACATGCAGATCCAGGCTTGCTTGCTGAGTAACTGGAAACAGTTGGTGGGTTGACTGAGTCAGTGAGAGGGAAAAGGTTGTCTCATTTCCTTTATCCCCCCCACACTTTACCCCACACCAGTTCTAGCCCCCACCCCCGCCCCCAAAACACACACCCCGGTCGGGACAAGCCTGGAAAAGGAACCAGCAGAGAAGTCCAGTCTGTTAGCACTCAGTGGCAGTCAGATTTTTTTAAAGAGACAGAACACTCCCCTTTTTGGCCCAACGCAGCCCTGCCTCAGTCTGCCAGACAACACATTCCTGCTAACCAGCTCTGCAAAAATACAGCAATTCTGCTTTTCTTAACTGCCAGCTTTGGAGTCCTTTTGAAAGGACCACAGGTTTGAAACCAGAGCTCAGTTCTCCTCCCCCACAACAGGCCAGCGTATTAATTTTGTTTTTCTTTTTTTGGTTAGCTTCTTTGATCTCACGTTCAAACATTTCCACAGATTATATCCTTGCAAAGCGCTAATAGTAAATAATAATAATAATGAACATTTAGGGCCCAATTCTCAGATGAAATACAGCTCTTTGCACCATTCTGGCAATAAAAGTGACTGAAAACCTACTCGCTTGAGCTGCCAGGAATAGCCTCAGAATAATAATTAGTTTTACTTATGATACTGTGATTTAAAAGATATACATTGTTTGGTAGTTATCCATCAACTCAGGCTGGTGTTCCTATAAGGTGGCATTTCTGTGCTTGTTCCCTGTTTGCTTTCACAGCTGGTGATATGCAATTGTTTTTGTCTTACATTTATATAGCACATTTCACCACAAAGAATCCCAAATTGGTTCACAACCAGTGAGGTCAATCTTGCAAAACCCTTTAACCTCAGGAGTATTCCCTTTACTCTTGCAAGAAGTGGTGCATGGGGTGAATAAGGGTTTGTAGACTCAGGTCCTATATAAGAGCAAGCACTGCCCCAACCCCAATTCTGGTTGGAATGTGGCCACTGTTTAACACAGGACCGATCCACTGCACAACACCTTAGAAAAGGAAGTGAGAAAGAGATTGCTGTCCCCAAGCAGGGGGGCAATATTCTGAGAGAAGAATGCAATGACTTAAACTGGAATTTGGGCAGCATTCTCCCACGCCCTTGTGAAAGGTGACACCAATCCCCAAAGTCTCCATAAGAGGTCAGGAGAAGTGACACTGCCCCTAACACGGTGTCCCCAGTACCAGGCTGGGGCATCAGTTCAGTATTGACTCCGAGGCAAAGCACCATCAGCTGAATCACCAACCCCCCTTTCTACTGTCCATCTCTATCATTAATCACCCAGCTGTCAAGGTGATGGACCACTTCAGTGTCTGAAGTCCCAGCCATAGGTGCCCTTCCCCACTAGACCCCCTGTGCAAAGGCACTGCTCCATCCCTCATCCAGGATGGACTCCATGTGCTCCTTCAGACCTGTGACTAGCCAGACAGACAAGCAGCACAGATTCATATTATTCTCTATGGGGCAATATCTGGGCATTTACTGTTAGTCTCTCCTATTAGCCATTGAGAAATTAATAAATATATTTTAAAATGTGTATTGATCATCTGACTTCCACAAATCAACTTAGAAGGTGTCTCTTTGTCCTGCAATAAAAGCCAGGAAATCCCAAGTCAACCCTGGAATTCTTAACAGATAAGATTGTAAGAAAATAAAATGTAAAGGGCACAATAGCTGCATTTCCCCTTTTATTTATTTCATAACCTTAATGTTTAGATATCCTGTGCTGTGTGACGGTTAGATTAGTTAAGTGAATTTCTCAAGACAAAAAGGTCGGCATTTACCAAAGGCTACATAATGAGTCAGTAGCAGAGCTGTGAATAGGCCCCAAATCTTCAGACTCTGAGTCCCAGGCTCTCTGTGCCTCAGTTTACCCATCTATAAAATGGGGGGAAATGAAACCTCCCCTTTGCAAAGCACTTTGATATCTACTGATGAAAAGTGCTATAGAAGAGCCAGGTATTATTATGCTCATCATCCCCAGGATCACATAAGAACTACATATTTATTAGCATTATTCAAAATCTTCCGAAATATGGATCCTTTTCAAGAAAACAGCCTTACAGACCCATATGTACAGAGAGCCCAGCTGCATTGCTTAACAGCAAAGAAAAGGCCTGCGGGATGTTAAATAAAGATATTTAATTCAAACAACTTCAAGTGAAACAAGGATCCAGGAAAGTGAAAATTCCCCCCAGCTTCTACTGAAGGAGATAACTATCACATTCTGAGCTGCTTCTGATAAGCACCATTTTCTCACTGTTAGCAGCAGGTCATTGGTTATTGTTGCCAGGGCCGGTGCAAGGATAGGCGAAACTTCCACCCTGTGCTCCCCTCCCGCTCACCCAGCTAACCCTGCCCCTCCGCGGCAGCTAACCCAGCCTCCCACGCAGGGAGCCCCCCACAGCAGCTACCCCCACGGAGACCCCCGCCGAGGCAGCTAACCCTGCCTGGGGAGCTTGCCCCAGCTCACCTCGGCTCCACCTCCTCCGCTGAGCACGCCGGCGCCGCTCTAATTCTCCTCCCCTCCCAGGCTTGCGGCACCGATTGAAGGAGACTTAGAGCAGGGGCTGTGTGCTCAGCGGAGGAGGCAGAGTGGAGGTGATCTGAGCGGTTCCCCTGTGCACCCTCCCCCCCCGGTACTGCGGGCGGCCCTCCCCGCGCCCCAGCTCACCTTCACTCCACCTCCTCGCCTGAGCGGGCTTTTAGGCGCCCCCAACCACTAGGCGCCCTAGGCAGCTGCCTAGTTTGCCTAAATGGTTGCACCAGCCCTGATTGTTGCCCATCAGCTGGCCAGTAATACATCAGTGGTTGGGATTTCTCACAGGGAGAATCAGTAATCATTCAATTATCACAAACAGAGCTTGGAGCTTAAACATCCTCAACCCCTAGAGCACTGAAAATAGCCACAGACATGGTGTGTTATTAACCTGGAATGTCTGTGTCTAGTGGATGACTAGATCTCCTTTTCTATTCAAATCCTCCTCCAAACTGCTTTCATTATGCAAAGCAATTAGATCACATTAATATGTAAGTATGACTCTCAGATACATTCCTTTATATAATTGTAGAGCTGGTGAAAGGTGCCTGATTGACAGCCTGGAGTCTGAAGTTTTCTATTCCATCACAGAACAGGAATACCAGAGGCAGCGCTAGCCTCCTCACCAGTGTACCTCAACCCTGGGTTGAAGAGGCCACCGCTAGGAGTAAGGGAATGCTTGTTTGCTCTTCCAGCCCTTGGCTTCTATGCTAAGGCTAGCAGTAAAATCCCACTATGCATTAATTGTGTGGGTAACTATCTATCTTAAAAAGAACAGGAATACTTGTGGCACCTTAGAGACTAACGAATTTATTCGAGCATAAGTTTTCGTGGGCTACAGCCTACTTCATCGGATGCATATCTATCTTAATACTCATATGGCCCCTCATTACCATAATAACTGAGTACCTCACAATCTTTAATGGAGTTAGCCACACAACACTCCTTTGAAATAAGGAAGTGTTATTATCCCCATTTCACACGTGGGATTCAGAGGTACAGAGAAATTAAATGACTTGCCCCAGGTCACACAGGAAGTCTGTGGAAGAGTATGGAAGAGCCACCCAAGTTCCCACAGTGCAGGCTCGTGCCCTATCTAGTGAACCATCCTTCTTTCCCAGAGGACATTTGTCCATTAGGAACAGGACCAATGTAACCAAACTGGTTTTCACACCATTGAGGAGCTCAAAATAAACAGCGTGAATCCCCTGCAAACCTTGACGTTTCTCTCTGCTTAAAAACAGACCAACAAATATGTCCGAAATGGTGTTAAAAGAAAAGTTGCTGCCACCCTGAGACCTGCAAGAGAAGAGTTTCAAACATGGGACAGGATAGATTTTTTTTTTTAATGGATGAGTTATAAATCTGAGAATGGAATGAGTGAATGAGACTCTGTGACAGGGCAGCCCTGCCCTGCACTAGCCCCGGCAGCGTCAGACCAGCAGCTCTGACGGAGGAAGTCCCGCCCTGCTCATACTGGGCATGCTCCAAATGCTCTGGGACTATAAAAGGAGGGAACTCAGCTCAGTCCGCGCTTGCGGCCACAGGGGAAGGTCCTAACTGGGAAGCTCCTGCGGAGGACCAGCCACCAGCGTTGACATTGCTGGGAATGGAAGCTTCCCCAGGCTAGTACGAAGCCCTGCTGCAGGAGGAGCCCGAGGCGGCAACAGACACGGAGACCCGTGGAGAACCTGGAGATTCGTGGGAGACTCCAACTCTCAAGATGGTAGGAAGCTACTCGTGGGGGGTGACAGACTGGTACCTTGCCCCTGGTAAGCTTCAGCGTGTTTCAGTAGGATCTCCCCGCTGAGCCAGTGTCAAGGCCCCACGGCGCTGTAACCAGGGGCCATCCTATGGACTGCGGCCACTGGGCTGTGCTACCCTGTAACCAGGGGCCATCCTATGGACTACGGCCACTGGGCCGTGCTACCTTGCAACTAGGGGCGTGAACCCTCACAGACTCCAAATGAAAACAGCGAGGCAACAGAAATCTGCCACTGAGTGGTCTCAGTGAATCACTTTAAGAGTCATAGAAACTGCACGTCTCCTCGTTCTCCCCTAAGAAAGTAAATAATAAATATGTCACCTCTGTTATTTTTATAGTAGACCCATGACCACATACATGCAGCGAGGATTGAATCAGAGACCCGTCAGCACCAAAAGTGCAAGCCCTTTCCACGGGAGCTGGAGGGCTTACCACTACCCAACCACTAGAGGGCAATATAATCACAAGCAGGGAATCCGTGTGCTACATTTGCACCTCGTATAACTATGTACCAATGGATGCGGCGCTCACTTGTTACAGTGGGGCAGGATCTAAAGACCCCACTGTGAGTAAGAACCCTACATAAAGCTGCTGAGTAAATGCTGCTGCTTCATTGTGGTAGATGCAGCTTGTTAGCGCCACCAGGATATATGAGAGATAGGAGTGATGGCAGCAGACCCTCCACCAGCCCTCAGCCATATCCCCGCCCCACAGGCTCCCTGACTGGCTGAGGACAGGTGGAGGGGCCGCGACTCTGCGCGGACTCCCCACAGCTGCCAGCGCGGCTCTCCCTGACCGGGCTCTGGCGGGGGAGGGTGCCTCGGAGCTTCAGCCCAGCCATGGTAAATAGAGCCCTGCAAATCCTCAGATATCTGCATCCGCAGATAATTTTTGCAGATGGCAGATCGGATACAGATACACATTTTTGTATCTGCGCAGGGCTCTGGGTATCTGAGATACCACCGTTTTCTCAGTACATTTAGTAAAGAAAATAACTGTATGAACCCTATTGGCCAAAGTTGACTTTGAAATGATAACCACTGTATGCAATTGAGAGTAGATCCATACACAATAGGAAGGGGGGAAGTGGGTAGTTTTTTAAAGTTTACACTTGACTTAATGACCCTATCATTGCAATGTTCTATTTTCTCTTGATCCATCTGCAGGAAACCTTGAAATACTAAAAATTATTAATTCCAGAAGCAATAAATAGTCTTCAAGGAAGAGGGAGTAGGGGGGCAGCCTATTTAATCTAACAAAGAGACAAAGGAAATTGCATCATACCCAGATGGAAGACTTATGTGGCTTGCCAGAGAGACAGAGGGATCACTGTGTCAGCATTAATGGCATCACTTCCAGACAACCATATAGACACAGAATTCAATATGGAGATGAGGGCCAAAGCAAATGCCCAGATCTGAACCTCTCCTGGCTGCCAGAGTCCTAGATACTGAATAGTCCGACCACTATTTCTCAAACAGGCTGAATCAAACTGCTGGACTTGAGTGCCCTGCAACTTTGGGTGGTGTGAACTTTGCCTCTCAGACACATTTCTAAATAGGTCTTCAAGCAGTTTTGCAAAAGAGGCGTACACGTTCTTTCAAATGACAAATCCATTCACCCACTCAAACTGGAGATTGAGCTGAAAACGGCAGTTGTCTTCATTTTTAAATAATGTAAAACTAAATGACAGCTTTTTTCATAGAACTCTTTTGTTCTGTGCTTCAATTTTTTCTCATCCGTAATTTCTTCAGTAGCAGCAGTGTTTTGCTTTTGACCCCCTTCCACCAGCTTTCTGGGCCAGATAGTGGTATTTGTTTTAATGTGACAAATATGGTTAGGAGGGCGAGGTTATTATAGAGTATGTTCCCTACGCAATCCCAACCGCCAATAACATGGAGACCACTTGTACAGTATTTGAATTACAGGGAAAATCTACCTTAAATGACCTCTCAAGGGACCAACAAATATCTGTTGCTTAGTAGAGGTGGAAAAGAATTGTATTCAGTGGGCCTGTACCTTGAGTAGTCATTTATACCACTGTAAAGTGCGTGTAAACATGACCAAATCAAAGATGTCTTTTGCACACACTATGCACTGGTGGGAGGGCAAGACAGAATTAGTTCCATTATGTTCAGGTATTCTTAGGGCTGGTTTTGAGGACGAGGAGATTGCCTAGTAGGGTAATCTCTCAGACAGGTTTCCCTGCAGTCTGTTGTAATGGGGCAGAGAGCCCCACGTCAGCATAAAAGGGGTGAAGGAGAGTCTATGGGCCCAGCTAACCCCACCCTGCTATACCTGCAGCCAAGGCCAAGCCTGGAGAGGGAATAAAAGAAGAGAGTCTGGCTCAGTTGATGGCTGGCGGGCCAGGAAGCAGGATGGAGCTCTGCCTCCCGCCTGAAGGGAGCTTTGCTTGCAGAGTTGTGGAGAGATGGGGAGGAGTTGTTAGACCACAGGAGCGACTGACACAAGGGTAAGAAACAGTTTGGGAGATGAGACCGAAGGTGCAATTAGCTGGTGGGCAGGAGGCCTGCTACAGTGGACACCAGAGTTGGAGACCTCTCTCCCCCCTGGGGAGACCTGCATCAGGGTGCCTGGAGGTCCCCAAGGGGGCGCTGTTCCTGCCACACTATTACGTCTGTTATTTATACATACCATATCCAGTAGGATCTGCCTCACCGGGCTTAAAAGGGTGGTGGTAACTGATGGCCCACCTACATTATGCTTTGCATGACTGATAACCCTGGTTAAACTGAAAGGATGTCGCGAAATTTCCATAGGGTCCATAAGTCTTATACGTGCGTATGAATGACTTGGCATTTGAGAGGTTAACATGAGGGTGAATGCGGGAAATATGGAACCAATGCAGGGAATATCTAATTACAAACAGGATTATTTATTGGCCAGGAGAAACACCTCCCGGTGCATTGGGGTCTGCCTTGGTAACCCTGGGAAAGACAAATCAACCTAATGTCATCATCAACCCCTCCCCTCTCTTTCCCACCACCACCCCCATCCCGCAAAAATCAAGCTAGTGTGTGGGGCTCTGCCCTTCGACTCTCTGCTGCTGGAATTTATGCAGCTTTCTCTCTCTGCGTTTATTTACATCACTTGCGCTCGCTGCTGACATTGACAGTTTGTGCCACTCTTTGCAAAACTACTTTTTTCCTTGGCTGTACTTAATCTGTTTTATTTTTATCCCATCTGTGAGGGGAAAAAAATGACCACAGCTCATTAGCACTGCTCAGCAGTGAGGGCTTTCCGGGCTAGGGGACTGTGCTTATGCACTCCCCCGTAGACTGCAGCTCATGAGGAATGCAGTTGTAGTGTTGCGGATACATCCTGTCTGAAGAGAGAGTCATTCACGGCTTAGCCCATTTGTTCTACCTGCCAAGATGGCAATCAGAATATGATCTTAAGGGCAAGTGCTGTGGGGAACAGGAAACTTTTCCAAGAATGACAACACAATGCTGATCCTTCTGTTGTTTATTAATAGGAAAGCACAGAAGCGAAACTACCACAAGGAGTTGTACTAGCTAAGGGCCAGACTGCCGTTGTGTAGGTGCAAAGCGGGCTCCCCCAGCCTTGTCACCCCCAAGCAGGGGCTAGCCACAATTCCAATCTCTGTGCTCTCCTGAGAACAAGGACTGCTTCTTGCTTGTGTTCCTTTGGTTGCCAGACACCTCAAAAGAATCATAAGGGTGGGGAGGGTAGGATCATTGCTCTGCCTCCCTCTGCAACATCTAACACCGCTGGCCAGCCTAAGAGGTGGCGGCATTGTTCTAATGGATGCTAGTGTGGCTGCACTCCTTTGGTATGTCAGGGAGAACTGGGAAGCACTGGGCTTCCCCAAGACACTATTGCTCTCGGCCTTTTCCCCTCCCCTTGAGGAGTACATCTCCCACTGCACACTACCCAGGGCTCTGCCTTAATGGCATGATCTGGCACAGAATCTAGGTGAAAGCAGCTTTCGTTTGTGGGGAAATGGATTTCGCTGAGCCGGCTGCAGAGTTAATTTTTCAGTGAAAATTTGAAAAGCACCATTTCCTCGGATTGTGATGTCCTTTGCGGCTGCTTAGTCTGGCTGCAAGGATTCTGCAGCCCTGTCCGTCCAGCATTAGCCTTTTCCTTCTCAAAGTTTAATGGACGGGGAGGCCCCATGTGAGATTCCCCATGTGGAGTGGATCGGCTGGAGTGTGGGGAGAGAAGTGATCAGAGATAAAGCAGGGAACATCCATTTGTGTCAGGTTTTAACTTAATCAAATTATCGCGAATCTGCAGCGCATTTCAAACCACAAATCACTAGTGCCCGGAAACCATTTCAGATCAATGTTAATGTATGAAGTCTGTGTGTTGAAAGCCTGGAAAGGCAGAGGCTGGGAAGTTTGTAAACTTTAACAAGTAATGAGGAGAATATAATCACAAACGTTTTCACTGAGTAACTTTGATCTCCCTCTAGAGTCAGCACAGGAGCACAGGCAACAGGCCCGTTTCCCTCTGTTTTCCTGCCAAGGAAGCCACTTTAATTCTTTTGGGATAACTTCATTCACTTCTCCACCATTTGTGCCATAAAAATATAACATACATCTAAAAAACATAAATCATTAGAGCTTTTGAGGATGAGCTGCCGCTAAGGGCTATAAAATCCTTCTTGTTACATAGCACAGAGGTGAGGAGATGGACTTACGGTGGGACCAAAAGGGCCCAGGAAGGCTTTGCAGAAGGCGAATGGGCCACTTGGTATCAGACAATGACACTATCTTGATGCTCCAGCCAAGCATTTCTGATACAGCACAGGAAAAATAAGTATATGGTCAGGAGAAGGGGACAGGAGTCAGGCATCAGACACTCCAAGGGCCAAGTTCCTTTCCAGACACCCAGAGTATACATGTGCATTTTGACCAATGTTGCATTAACTTCCCTTATTTTACCTTTGAACCTTATAGAAGATGTCACAGGAGTGCACCTGCCTCCAGGTGTCCAAAGGCAGTACAACTGAACCAACCATGCTACCATTGCTGGGTGCCATAGGCAGGGGGCTATAAAGAGTCAGTCCAAATACCCCATGCAGTGCCCTCTGTCTTTTCTTATGGGTTTCAGACCATGTTTGCTGCCTATTTCACATTGCCGCAAGTCTCATCTTTCAATGGGAATGATGAGGCAAAACTAGACTTCTTTAGAAGCTTCGGAGGCCTTCCAGTAAGTTCTCCTCTTCCATATGTTTTTTCACAGACATGTTATGACCCAAAGGGGCTGAAGGGGTTCTTGATGTTTGGTCTCCAGATCCTGACTGAGGATCAAGTCTTCATGTAAGCCAGTGTAGAATGTGGCTTTAGGTTACAGATGGAAAGGCATTGGTTAAGTCTTATTGTAGCCCCCAGAGTCCATATCACAAAATCACCACAAAAGTGTGCTTTAAAAGTAGGGCTCCAAACTTGCAAATCAGGAAACAGGTACTGTGAGAAAATTTTGCACTGCAGCTGCCTGCTTTGTGCCTGACTCTTGCAATTGCTATTCTTGTAATTTCCCAGAAGTAAAATAGATGCAAATTCAGAAGAAAACAAAGACAAATCCCACAACATGGGTACGGAGCATCAGTGCCTGCCATACGCGCACATTCATTAACACAAGAACAAACGTTTATGAAATCGAACCTTTGTTCTGAGACCTGGCTAGGAATCTTCTTCTTCATCATCCAGGGTCAACAAAACCTCCAGTTACGTTTATGTGCTTTCAGAATTTGCATGCTGTGAGACCTCTTACATGGACAGCATGTCTTTCCTCAGGAAACTTACACAAGACACATTCATGCGGATCTCTCCGTTCTCCCTTATTAATAATCCTGAGCAGTCAGATAGCACTTGTGATATGCCAAGCACATTACAAGCTGTACCTACAGATTCTTTGGGTAGGCAGCTCTGGATCAGTGCTCCCATTTTAAAGACGGGCTAACTGGCTCACCTAAGGTATATTAGACCATGATTAGGATGCTCTTGTGGCTGCCTGAATTTGTGCTGGGGCCAAATGGCCCCTTACTGCCCTGGAGTGGAGATGCGGGAAACCAACTGCCCTGTGTCCCTCGAGCAGGCTTAGCGATGAATTTGCCCCAGAGAGTTCATTCATTTACACCTGCTCCTTGTATCACCTTAAAGGTCATACAAAGTCGTACTAGCTTTCTTTATTTCTTTGCCTACATCCATATCTTTCTAAAATATACTGGGGGATGCCAGCAGTTTCCTTTTTACCTGTAAGGTTGCCTCTTCCTGTACCTGCATACCCATTCGCTCTATATCTGAACTGTCTGTCTCAGACTGCCTTGCTTCCCCAGTGCAAGAAGGGCTCACTGTCCTAAAGGCAGTGCTTAATTTGTGCCCAGGCTTGCCGGGGCTCAGGCGTGGCAGTTCATAGCTCCAGCACCTCTGGGCTTGCTGCATCGGTTATGAGAGTAAAAAAATTGCTTGAGCCCCGGCACCTCTTTCATTACAAATTAAGCACTGTCTAAAGGGCTTTTAGGAACCAGATTTTCAAAAAGCCCCTCTTAGCGTTTATGCACGAGGCTACAATTTGCAACTACACGAATGAACTGCTGGAGCAATCTGTGTCGGTAGTTCATGTCCAGGCACAGATCAGTCACTGTGCCTCTACCTACCTAAAACTGGCTCTGTAAGCCTAGCATTTATTGGACATCTGCAGGTCTCCTTATAAGCCAGGCTGATAGAAGAGGACTTGAATTGGCAATCACCTCTACCGTAAATTTTGCAAAATGTATTCACCTGATGGCAGGGGATCTCTTTAATGGGTCTGGTTCTCATTTAAACTAAGACCTCTTTACACACTTTGGCAGGAGCATAATTTACGCTTGTTTTCCCCTAACGGCAACTTTACATGGCTGGAGTGGTATAAAGGGGGAAAAGTGTAACTGAGAATTGGGCCCACTGTACTTTCGGTTATCTCCAACTGCTTTTATAACAACACACTACAGGCTAGTAAGCTGTTTACAGCTAAACTCCCATAGGACTAGGGATGATGGATGAGTCAAGTTCACCCCAAGTGTAACACCAAGAAAATCAGCCAATTTGTGTTTGAGAAAAAGATGTCTCAAACTCTCAAACCACACCTAGAATCACTTGCGTTCACTTGGTTCATTCCATGTTGTTCCCTGGCACTTCGTAAGCTATTCTCTGACCTTCCTTCTTCTCTTCGCTGTGTGATGTCTGGCAGCCAGCAGTACAATTACATTTCTGCACTGGACAAACTGGGGAACTGGATGGAACTGGCTTTTTCCTGCCTCAAAGGGACAACTCCGGAAAATTATAGAACAGGCTACACTGGTGCTGGGTCACTGAGTATTTTATGCTGTGGGAAAATAAAAGCAGGGAGGGAGGAGAAATCTTATATTGATAGCCTCTTCCTTCCATTCTTACCATTCCTTATTTCTTTTAATGATGACAATAATAATAATAATGCAGAGTGTTTACATACTGCTTTGCAAACATTTTTTTAATTCTGACAACACCCCTGTACCATTATCTTCATTTCATAGCTCAGAGGACCAAGGCATAGACAGATGAAGCAATTTGCCAAGGCCACTGGATTAGAACTCAGGAGTGCCAATCCAGTACCCACATCAGGGAGTATGACTGAAGCTGCAGGTAATCATCTCCCAAATATCAATGAAAAGATTTTATTAGTGGTGCAAGGGATGGTCTGCACTGGTCAAGCTGATACACCAGCCAACCAAATGGAGAAGATCAAATATAGACCCAAGCAGACACACAGGAGCCAATCAGAAGATGGTTATGAACTTGACTACAGGCATGGTACATATAGAGCACTTCTGTATTAGCAATAGTCTGCTATTGTTGCTTTCCAAATAGCGGAAGCAATTTTGAAGCAGTTTATCAGAGATGGCCAACATGGCAGGAAGGTTTGCCTGGCCGGAGGTCTTCAAAGATGCCGCTGCTCTGGCAGACAATGCTCAAGCAGTGCATTCTATATATTTACTATTTTTTTTTAAATAGTAAGATTCTAATTGAAACTAGGCACTTGGGGACCGATTCTGTTTCATACCTAGAGCTCCCATTCAAGTCAGGGAGGATTTGGGAATGGAATGAATGCAGGATTAATATAGGGAATCAGGATAAAGGATAAAATAATTTGCTGGCTACAGATCAGTTTTTAACTGAGGGGAGAAGGGCAGGATTTCCCTAGTCTTAATAACATTCATCCCTGTATTCTCACAATTGCTAGCCCACCAGTGATGACTTATATTCATGGCTTCATAATGTCACCTCTGGAGTGCAGCTTTCTTGCCTCTAAAATGTACCCAGTAACAAAAAACACCGTTTTTTTAAAGCAAGAAAGACAAACGGACAGGCTTATGGTTTAGACACTAGCCTAGTACACAGGTGCTTTGGGTTCAATTCCTGACTCTGCTACAAACTCCCTGTGTGACTTGAGACAAGGCAGGTGAGGTAATATCTATCACTGGACCAACTTCTGTTGGTGGAAGGTAAAAACTTTTGGACAAGTCAGTCAATCTCTCTGTGCCTCCAGTCCCACATCTGTAAGACAGACAATAATACTTCTTCGCTGCCACTGCTTGTCTATCTTGTGTATTTAGTTCACAAGTTCTTTGCGGCAAGGCCTCTCCTTTATTACATGTATACACAGCACCTAGCAATATAATAAATAAGAATCTCATCACTGGACCAACTACAGTTCTTTATACCACTTTGTAAAGCCCTCAGCTCAAAACCTGCTAAATATATTATATCAGGTTGTAACCCTTGTAGCTATAAACTCTGTTTATAAAGGAATGGGAAGAAAAATAAATATGAAATTTCAGCTTTCGGAGTCTGCCAACTCTTCCAAAACTGGAGTATTGTCTAGAGTAAATAAAGAGTAACAACAAAACCAGAGTCAGAGGAATTTGAGTCTTTTATGGTCACTGATGTAGTAAAATCAAAGCTGCAGTTTACTGTAGACAAATGTAGTGTAAAGTAATATGTCTAGGGGGGAAGGACCGAATTATAGAGCACATATTTAAATGTGACATTCACGCAATGCACCAGCTATGGAAAGGATTTTGATATCAGAGTGAAAAATATAATCTTTGAAACTATTAAATCCAGTGGATGCACAAGTTTAAAAAAAAAAAGGCAAAACCCAATATTAAGCTCTATCCAGTGAGAAATAGAGTGTGCGGTAAATTATAAGGAACACTCTATGTTAATTCATAAGGCAGCTCCATTGGGCCAGAGTGGGACAACCTGACAGTGAGTACTATTTGATTCCACATTCCCTACAAAGTACTATTCACTATGAGAAACAGGTATCACGATCTCTCCCAATATCATTGCTGCTGCCCTGGAAAGTGTAATGAATGATGGCCAGGCAGGGTAATTCCAGGTTTAATTAATAAGAGCATCATAATTTTAATGTGAATTATGGTGGCACCCAGAGGCCCAAACTAAAATCAGGCTCCGTTGTGCTAGGCACTGTACAGTGTAAGAGAGGAGCTGAGGCGCTTGCAATCTAAGCAGGTAAAACAGTCAAAGAGAGGGAGAAAGCGAGTGTTGTCATTCCCATTTTACAGATCGGGGGCTCAGGCACAGAGGGTTTGAGTGTCTTACCCAAGATCACACAGGAAATCTGAGAGAAAGCCAGGAACCGAATCCAGATCTCCGCCTTTTTCTTCTTCCCATCATAAAAAGCTTCAGAGGATCCTAAAGCACTTTGCAAACTACAAGTACAAAGGAATCACTTCACTAGTGAAAAGCGGCAGCCTCTGGGATAGAAGGTGACAGCCAGTACATTGTACATAGATGGGTGGGGAAGAAGAACAAACTTTGGTCAAGGGTAATGGAGGAAACCTATCCATTTAAAAAAGTCCAATGGTTCTATAATGCCCAGCATAGAGAAGGGAAGGCCTTGCTTTTCAAGGAGTCAGCCAAAAGACCCCCACACAATAAACTGCTAGGAACTCTGTTTAACGTACATCAGAAGGATGAAGGTCTGAGTTACCCCAATGGGATTCCCTCCTACAGATCCATGGGGTCTAGATATCCCATATCTATCATTAGCCTATTAATCATGGTGTGAGATCAAGCTTATTCTCATTGGGGAAGAACACCTTTCACAGTGACCCAACAGAAGTTAATCAGAATGATGGTGGGGTTCATGAAAGTATGAACTGGCAAGGCAATAGGCCTGGTCTACTCCACTCAGTTTAGCTTTGTCGACCGCAGTGAGAAATCTGGCATTTATTACACAATTCCAGCCCCAGACTTCCTCTCACAGGATGGAGGTAAGAGACCCAGACTTGTATGAATTAACCAAAAACAACACTTCTTGGGAAGGAGAGGGAGACTGAGGGGATTGCTAATAGAAGAGAGGCATTTCACCTCACATTCACCAGTTCAACTCCAGCTCAGATCAGTAATGAGGGAAAATCATCCCATCTCAGACAGTTGCTTGGTAGCCTAGGTCAAATTAGCTGGTAGTCTGTGTCCAATTCCCAGCAAGTAAGTGACCACATCACATAAACCATCATCAGAACTGGCAGCCTCTTTAGAAGCCCCAATCCAGGAGCTTGAGCATGGAGGCTGAAATACGCTTTCATCCCCAGAGCAGCCCCATCTCAAACAGATGTGAGGCACATTGTGAAGTTTGAACTGCCAGAAGACTTCAGTCTCGTCAATCCAGCACCTCTTATCAGCACTGCATGAATTTAAATGTAGAAAATTGAAACAAAATACTTTTTGGGTGGAAGGGGACTTCTTGGAAGTGTCCAGCCACCACTGGGGGCCTCACCAGGTTAATCTGGATTGTCTTTGGTGTACCTTATGGCTGCTATGGATGCTATCACATGACCAGAGCAATAACCCGAGCCTCCTCAGCCAATGAGAATACTCCATCTTCAGTAAAGTAATGATATTGTGTGGGGAAAATGAAAAAAAGATTAAAACAGACTGAGAGCTCAGATTCCTCTTGATGATATAAATGCTGCCTTAACTTAGAATCATAGAATATCAGGGTTGGAAGGGACCTCAGGAGGTCATCTAGTCCAACCCCCTGCTCAAAGCAGGACCTAATCCCAACTAAATCATCCCAGCCAGGGCTTTGTCGGGCCTGTCCTTAAAAACCTCTAAGGAAGGAGATTCCACCACCTTCCTAGGTAACGCATTCCAGTGCTTCACCACCCTCCTAGTGAAGAAGTTTTTCCTAATATCCAACCTAAACCTCCCCCACTGCAACTTGTGTGTTCAGCACTTACGACTTGTCTACACTGCAGAGGTGTGACTGTAGCACGAGTAGATACAGCCCGCCTACCTTTGATCTAGCAAGCTGGAATAACAGCAGTGAAGCCACGGCAGCATAGACTGTACTCAGGGAATGTTCTCAAGCAGCCGATCCCTACTGCCACGGCTTCCCTACTATTGTTATTCAAGTTAGCTAGATCAAAGCTGGCTCAGGTATGTCTACATGTGCTGCAGGCAAATCTCCAAATGCAGTACAGCTATACCCTTAGAAATCACAGTGATAGGAACCTTAGATAGACAACAGCCAGGCCGATGAATAAAGTGGGATCAATTAGCCCAGAAGAGATGGCTAGTATCCAGCCAGGTTGCACCCAGAAGTAGTTTGAAACCAATATCAGAACGTGTGTTGTTTTAATGCTAAACAGGCCCAGGGTTCTGCTTCCATTTGCAGGGAAGGAAGGTAAAAAACAAAGCAAGAAAAACATTTCCTGGCCAAGAACTAGAATTTTCGCTACTCGTTGAAATGTTAGGTTTGTCACATGATCATTCACGTGCAATATTAAGTTTGCTAATGTATATACAAGACCTGCATCCATTCAACTAGTATCCCTTAAAGCAGGGGAATGATCCTTTGTCACAAGAGGGGAAAACCGCTATTCCAAATAAACAGAATAGTATTATTATTATTTATCCTGCCACAGAAAATCTTGCCAAAGACAACCCTTCAGACTCACACTTCATCCTCAATGCAATGCACCAACACAGGTATGCATTCCCCCCACACACACGCACACACACACACACACAAGCTCTCTGCAACAGCTAGGCGAAGACAGGGATAAGAGTACAAACTCATGACAGGTGTAAACCCCAGGGCCAGACCAAGCACATTCAAGGTGCCCGGCAGACCCTTTTGATTGGGGAACCCCCTCCCAGGGAGATGTTCAATCTCCCCCCAGCCCATGCCTATCATTACAATTATGAGAGGGAATGCAGAGTCAGGAGCAGGAGGCAGGCAACACGCTGGTAGCAGCATCCAAGCAGAGGTTAAGAGTTCTTGGAGCAGCCTCCGTCAAGGGCAGCAGCAGCAACCTAATGGGGTGCCTGAGGCAGAAGGTAGTTCAAGAGGAAAGGACCACCCCCAGCCCCCACACACACAACATCAACTATCACCACTCCCCTGCTGTCGTGTCTCACTAGGTGGTCTTCACAAGGCCTATGGGCAGCTCCAAAGGGTCCGGCCCAGGAGCAGTCATCCGGCCCAGGAGCAGTCAGGGCTCACATCTTGTCTTTGTCACAAAGCACAGCTTATTAACTCACCATTGTACCGTCTGGACCAGAGGTTCTCAAACTTCATTGCACTGTGACCCCCTACTGACAACAAAAATGACTACATGACCCCAGGAGTGGGGACAGAAGCCTGAGCCCGCCCGAGTCCTGCTGGCCTGGGTTGGGGGGCAAAGCCAAAGCCTGACCCCACCACTCTGGGTGAGTGGCTCAAAGAAAAAGCCCCAGGACTTCAGCTCCAGGCCACACAGCCCCAGGCTGAAGCCATCGGACTTGGGCCCCAGGCAGTGGGGCTTGGGCTTTGAGGACCCAGGAAGGTGTACTTGGGAATTCCTTCCTGTGGGGTACCCTCAAGCCCTTTCACCCCCCCTCCCTGGGGAAGAGCTGAGAAAAAAAACAAAGGAAATCAGCTGTTGCCACCAGCTAATTAAACAACATGTGCACAAACCTCTTAGGACACAAAAATCCAATTCTGTTCTTAAAAAAAGGTAAATTTTATTAAAAAACAAAAAGAAGAAAAAACATCTGGGAACTCAGGCTATTGCTAGATTTAAAAAGAACCACTACAACGATTAAGCATCAAGAATAGTTTCTTGAGGTCCAGCTTAAAGGTTACAAGCAAAACAAAAGCACCTGGGGTTAGCATAGAGGAGTCCACAAGCCATAAAGAAATAAAAGGGATAAACCTAATCGCGTCTTCCTAGACATTTCCTGATCTACTTACATATCCGGGGGTTTAAATGAAAAGTTTCTAGGTATGATTCTGATGATTTTTTCATACCTGGCTCCAAGCTTCTTACAGCATAGTTCTGCCATATCCGCCTCTCCCCAGAGAGCAAGAGACAGACAGAAGGGGAGTCTTTGTTTCAATTTTTAAAAGTTCTAGACTTCCTATTGGCTCTTTTGGCCAGGTGCCCACTCACTTCCTTTTACCTACGCATAGCATTGAGACTTTTTAACCCTTTACAGGTAGAGCAATTAGAGAACAGCTACTAAGAGGGATTTTAAAGCTACTGGCTGCCTCGGTGTCCATGAAAGGGAGCTACTCCCCTTCATTTATTACAGCTGGTCTGGACGAAGCACAAGCAGGCACATATGCATAACTCTGCTTTCTTGTGGAGCCCCTTCCCAAGCTGAGGCCTCCTACAACACAGGTTTCCCAGCCACTGTGAACTGGCCCTGGAGGGAGGGATTATTTAGGGTGGTGCTCAGGGAGCAATGACATTAAACTGAAACAGAACATTGAGGTTGCATAACAGGAAATATTTCCAGACAGACATCAGGTAAGTGACAGAACTTGAAGCCTTGCACCTTTGCTCGTTAAGCATAGACTAAATGAACCCTGAAATAAATGTGCTGTTGGGAACAATCTTGCATTGGCAGGGGGATGGAATAGAGGTCATTTTATGTAGATGGAGGTGCCACTATCAGAGAATCAGAGAATCATAGCATATCAGGGTTGGAAGGGACCTCAGGAGGTCATCTAGTCCAACCTCCTGCTCAAAGCAGGACCACTCCCCAACTAAATCATGCCAGCCTGACCTTAAAAACCTCTAAGGAAGGAGATTCCACCACCTCCCTAGGTAACCCATTCCAGTGCTTCAGCACGCTCCTAGTGAAAAAGTTTTTCCTAATATCCAACCTAAACCACCCCCACTGCAACTTGAGACCATTACTCCTTGTTCTGTCATCTGCTACTACTGAGAAAAGTCTAGGTCCATCCTGTTTGGAACCCCCTTTTAGGTAGTTGAAAGCAGCAATCAAATCCCTCCTCATTCTTCTCTTCTGCAGACTAAATAATCCCAGTTTCCTCAGCCTCTCCTCATAAATCATGTGCTCCAGCCCCCTAATCACTTTTGTTGTCCCCCTTTTGGCAATCAAGAAGGCCAATGAAGCAGCAGAAGTCTGCTGGCAATGCTCGGAACCACCTCATTCCCATCATCCTCTCATCTGCAGCAGGTTTCTTTTCTGTCTTTTCTTTCTGTGTGCAGGTCACAGCCTAAGCTAGAAATGTAGAGCCTGCTCTGATCTGGCCTTGTCTGGTGTAAATCAGGAGTAAACCCATGCAAGTCAATGGAAGGCAAAACCGGAGTGAGATCAGATTCAGACCTCTAATATTTAAGGGTCAAATTATACTAGCGTTACATGAATCAAGCTCCCATCACATAATCGTAGACCAAGGTTTCAAAGTGCTCAGAGCCAGATTTTCAAGTATTCAACACCCACAATGAAAAAAGACTCCCATTTAGGGGCAGAAGTGCTCGGTCCCAGTAGTTCCCATTGTGATATATATAGCAAGATTTTGCTATATAAACAATTCAGCACACAATATGGTTTTTGAAAATCTGGTCAAGATTCCTGAGTTCTGAGCCGTTGTGGAAATGTGGACCTGTGGGCTGTTTGCATCCCATGGTATGGAATGCAAAATACAGTCCTAGGTAAATAGTCTCTCTCTCTCCCCACTGGTTATGGGAGTGAGTGAGACTAGGGGTTCTCTCATGCCCTCTGCTATATGAGTTCATATGGCACTTGCTCCATCATTTGTACTGAAAGGCAGGAGTGGACCCGGTAAAAATCAGTCAGCAAATGGGAGCAACCAATGCAATACTCTGAGTGAAGGCGCATTAGAGAGGAAGGCGAGAGATGGGAAAGAATCAAAAGAGTTTTCACTGTTCTATTTGGTTTTTAAAATTAACCACCACACAAATCCCATCTGAAGCACAGAACCAGCTGACCCAAGGGACTGATCCTGGGAGCCTGAACCTTTCACCTTGAAGTTGGCAGCTTTGACTCCAGTCTAGGGTGTTAGTTAATGAAAGTCATTAACAGGTGCTGGCTGGTCTATGTGAAATGACCTGGGAGGCCCCGATCCAGTTCCCAGCCGCAACCACCACCTCCATGGATGGCAGCCTGGAAAGAGAAGCTGAGGATTGGAAAGCAAGAGGTGATTCAGCTAGGTCAGAAATTAGGAATGTCAGGCCAGCAGTGCTATTGCATATGAAGTGCCCAATCTGTGGCACAATAACAATTCTTATGCCCCCTATTCTGCACCTTCCATCAGCAATCAAATTCTTGGAGGAGGGAGATGTAAAATGTAAAATGAAAGTGAAGTGAGGGAGTAACATGTCTTGAGCAATGATTCTGTGTAAACCCATGTTGTATGCAAAAATAATTAGGATGATTCTTCCTGAGGCCAGATCTCTGCTCTCATTCCTACGTCTAATTAATGGCTGGTAAAAAATGTATATGTAATTGCCCTTATTAAATTCTGCTGAATAGCTGGAGGTGGTAATGATTAATCCTCTATGTGAAGAACATGGGGTTCCTGAGCATTTACTTTATCTGTTGATATAAACTGCTCTGGAAGCTATTTCCCCCCTAGACTTAGTGACACGTTGAAATTTACTATCCTGTGTTGGTTACCTCAAGAAAGCATTTTAACTCTGAAGGCCCCATGGACTGGCTCCAGCATATGCTCCAGAAGTGATACGCCAGTTTTTTAATGGGCTGTTTGTCCAAGAAGCAGTGGGAAGGGAGAGCCAGGACTGGCTTAACTAGCACATGAAGTTACTTTCGCTCAGCTTTAAAAAGAAAACATTTGTACCCCTTTCTTTTTTAAACAAAATAAATGCGAATTTTATGAGCAAGCAAGGAAAATATCGGCTGTTGTTGATTGGACTTACAAAGGTTGACTGATTTTTGTACAGTTTTATAGTGAATAGGATGCAGATTCTGGAGATTGTCGTGTTCCTTCTAGTTAAATGGACTGACTTCTATAACAACACACACACACACACACACACTAGAGTAAGCAAGTATTATGGAAAATCTTCTGCCAGGGTATATCCTATGCTGCAATTAAAAGACAAAGCTCTAGGTGAAGAATGCTGTACACACAGTGTTTATTTCTTTTGCCACCCCTCAGTGACATTCACAGCTTCCATCCTGCCCCAAGCTGGTTTTTCCATAATTGCTATTTTCTTCCATCAGCCAACATATCAAGCCACCAGTGTTTGCAGAACTACATACACAACAGTCCTCTTAAACACTGCCCTCTTCTATAATGTGCACCTCAACAGAGACCTACACACCGTTCCTTCATTTCTGAGATTCCACAGCCAGCTTTTTCCAGCTCTCCTGCAAACGGCAAGGTTGTGCAGAAAATGCCTATCGGAAAGGGACTGAAACACACACAGTGTTTGGATTCAGCAGCTGCATCTTCCCCGAGCACTCCTCTCCCAGCACTGCCGCTTGCCACTGCATTTCTCTATCCTTTCCCTTGCAATCCTACCTGAGCAAACAACAACACTGATTCATTACTGCAGCCCTCTAAACTTGCCTTTTGAGTAGACCCCTGCTGCTATCCCTTTGCAATTACCATAGGGGAAAGTTTTTAAAAAAATAATCAAGGCTTTAGCTCTTGACTCCAAAATTCACAACCAACTTTCACCCAAGCCTGAAAAGTATGAAGTACCTACCGAGCCCAGTTGTAAAGAAGAGTTATTTTACCTTCCACGTCTTCTTCTATCCCGGTAGCAGGCAGAAAGCTGAGCCCGGCAGGACAGCAGAAGGCTGGAATGCAGCGTGACAGGAGAGAGCATGAGGTGTGTTGTCTTTGCCTCCTCACATCCTTCCAAGAGGAGTGAGTCCAGTGTGTGTGTGAGTGAGAGAGTGTTCGCATTCAGAGGACAGCAACAGGAAATGACACGAAAAACTAAACCAACCTCCAATCCAAACTTGGCCCCTGACATAAAGGAGGGGGCTATTTTCCCCTCATTAACCAGCCAGAAAAATCTGCTGACTGGAAAAAAAAAGGCATCACAGTAACAAGTTTTATTAAAGAAGGTAGTAAATGGGTGGGAGAGAAAACCACTACCAGAGTTTATCTTTTCGAGCAGGAACAATGGGATGACGTTATATATTAGTAGCCAAATTCCCTCCCCTGGCCTAACTCCCTTGTCTCCAGTGGCTTTATGTCAGGGAAGAGCTAAGCCCTAGATGCTACAGCTCCTGCCTAAGGGCTGCACAGAACAAAGAAAGTTTACGAGTTGTCCCTGAATGTCACCTTTACGCTGCAAGAACCTGGGTGATTCTGTCAGGGTTGTATGCAGTCATTCAGAAAGATGCAGCATCACTTCCAGCTCAGAACACATCAGGGCAGGGGAAGAGATAACAGGCAGGGCTGTTTGGGTTATTCTGCTTAGCCTAGCAAGAAAGCCTCTGCAATCACATACAGGGTGCACAGGGCTGGTATGAGCACGGAGCGTAGCTAAATATCTGGCCAGCTGGGCAAAATAGCTTTAACATCACACAACCTGTGGAAATGAAAAATTATTCATGGCACGTGCTCAAACCATTGCCTAATGGATCCTATATGGTGTTTCACTTAGCGAGGCTGGGATGTATTTTGTCTACGGTTTCAATTCAGTATTATCTTTCCTAGACACTCTCTCTGCTACCCCCTCTCTAGTTTACCACTGTCCCTCCACCGTCCAAGCTTGTAGTTTGTGGGTCATCCATGACTTCTCTATCTCATTCTGCCCTTGCATCCAGGTGGATCCAAATCTCATAATTTTTCCCTTCCCCTCTCTTCTGACAGCTACAATAGTCTCGCAAACCCTGATCAGCTTCCTTGATATCCTCTGCACCTCAGGAGCTCCAGGAGGCATTTATTATTCATTATTATTATTATTCATTATTAGAATTCCTGTAGTGCCTAGAAGCCACAAGCAAGATCAAGGCCCCATTGTGTTAGGTGCTGTATATACACAGTGAGAAAAAGTCCTTACCCCCAAAGGGTTTACAACAGTGTTTCTCAAATGGTGGGTCTTGACCCACCAGCATGTCACAGAAACATTCCAGGTGGGATGTCATAGCCAGATTAACCCAACCCTGGGCTAGGCTAACGTATGCTTCTCCTGGCTCAATGCACAGCAGAAGACCCAGGAGGAGAGGGGAAGAGAGGGAGGGAGTCTGGAGAGCAAGCCTGCTGTTCATTCACCCCACAGCATCAGCTCCTGTCCCATGGGTCTGGGTCCGGCTCCCCACTCCGGGGCATTGCGACCTGGTGCATGGGGATCACAGTACCATTCAGGTTTGGCCTGGCTGCTCCTTCGTCGTGACGGAGGAGCGGCCAGGCCAAAATCAAGGAGCACTGCCACCCCGTGCACCAGGTGACAATGCTCGACACAGGGAGCCTAGGCCAATGCGGCGTGAGTGAGGGACAGGCTTGCTCTCCTCCCCCTTCCCCTGGGGCCTTCCCTCTGCACCGGAGAGATTGGGGATGCAGTGCCAGGGCTGAGGGTACATATATGTAATGGAGGGTCACAAAAAATAAAAGACAAAATGCAGTTGGTGGGTCACCTTAGTAGAAAGTTTGGGAAGCACTTTTTTTTACAGTCTAGGCACACTTCCTCCTCCTAGACTAACAACAAGAATTTTTGCTTTAAACTGGGGATGTATCAGTTGGAAGTGACAGAGGAGGAGAAAGACTTTGCATACAACTGAGGTCAAACTAACAGGCCTGTAGTTTCACTTTTCCCCCCTTTCTTCAATATAGATACTATATTTGCAATTCTCCAATCATACAGTATGACCCCCCCCGAATTTACAGATTCATTAAAACTCCTTGTTACTAGCCTTGCAATTTTAGGTGTCGGTTTCTTTAATATTCTTGGATAGAGATTATCCAGGCTGCCCAATTTGGCCCCATTAAGCTCTTTGAGTTTGGCTTCCACCTTGGACATGATAATTTTTGCTTGCATATCCTAATTCTCTTTAGTATGGCTTGTGCTCCACAGGGTTCCAGCAGGGACTACAATTGAGCCTGGACTCTGGAGCAGCGTGGGGGCACAGAAAGAGTTCTTTTACCTTTCCCCACCCCCTGAGAACCTGCCCAGAAGCTAGGCACAAGCTGGGCATGTATATGAAATTGTTTTTTTTTTTTTTTTTTTTTCAGATTGTGTTCTCTCTCTCTCTCCAATTAAAGATGGGTCTGATGCAAAATCTTGGTCCATTCATCACTAAACTTCATAGAGTCATAGATTTTAAGGCCACAAGGGACCATTATGATTAGCTAGGCCAATTTCCTGCATACCACAGGCCAAAGAACCTCACCCCGGGATTCCTGCATTAAGACTTCTGGTTGAGCTAGGGCATATCTTTTAGAAATGGACACCCAAACTTGAATTAAAGACAGTAGGTGATGAAGAATCCACCATGACCTTTGGTAATTTGTTCCTGTGATAAATATAAAGGGAAGGGCAACAACCTTCCTGTATACAGTGCTATAAAATCCCTCCTGGCCAGAGGCACAAAATCCTTTTACCTGTAAAGGGTTAAGAAGCTCAGGTAACCTAGCTGGCACCTGACCAAAAGGACCAATAAGGGGACAAGATACTTTCAAGTCTGTTCTTTGTGCTTGCTGGAGACAGAGCAAGAAAGCAAGCAATCCAGCTCCATTAGAATTAGTAAGTACTAGCAAGGGAATGTGTTAGCTTACTTTTATTTTGGCTTGTGATTTTCTCTGTGCTGAGAGGGAGGTGTATTCCTGGTTTTCTTTTTGTAACTTTAAAGTTTTGCCCAGAGGGAAATCCTCTGTGTTTTGAATCCGATTGCCCTGTGAGTTATCTTCCATTCTAATTTTACAGAGATGCCTCTTTTACCTTTTTTCTTTCTAATAAAGTTCTGTTTTTTTAAGAATTTGATTGTTTTTTTTAGTGTCCTAAAAAAACCCCAAGGTTTGTCTGTGCCCATCTTGTTTATTCTCAAGCCTCCCCCGGAAAGGAGGTGTAGGGCTTGGGGGGATATTAGAGGGGAGTAGGAACTCCAAGTGGTCCTTTCCCTGAGTTTTGTCTAATCATTTGGTGGTGGCAGCGTTACCTAATCCAAGGTACAAGGGAGAATTTGTGCCTTGGGAAGTTTTTAACCTAAGCTGGTAGCAATAAGCTTAGGGGATTTTTCATGCTGGTCCCCACGTCTGTACCCTAGAGTTCAGAGTGGGGAGGGAACCCTGACAGTTCCAGTAGTTAATAACCCTCCCTGTTAAAAATTTGCACCTTACTTCTATTCTGAATTTGTCTAGCTTTACATTCCAGCACTTGGATCTTGTTATGCTTTTGTATCAGAAATCTCCCTGTGTAGATCAAATCACCTCTTGAATAAATGAAATAAACTGAGCTTCTTTAGTCTTTCACTACAAGGCAGGTTTTCCAGTCCCCAGATCAGTCTTGTAACTCTCTTCTGAACCCTTTCCAATTTGTCAATATCCTTTTTGAAGTGTGGACACCAGAACTGTACCCGGTATTCCAGTAATAGTTTTATTGATGCTGTAAACTTCAGGGCATTTAGGTTTGTATCCAATCAGTCAGTTGCACTCAAATCTAAATGACTTGGAAGCCTCTCTATTCCAGCTCTATGTTGATGTATTTGCTAGTGTGTTAGCAGAGCTGAGTAAAGGATTTATTGGCATGGTATCATTTTACTCCAGACTTCAGCCTTGAATAAGAACACTTTAAGAGTTGGCATTTATACAATGTCCAACATGTGCTTTGATCTAAACAAGGGTCTCGACCTCCATAACCCTCAGTGTATTTCTTTGGCTCTTGTGAATGGCTTGAGCACAATCTTCAGGTATCAGCTGTCACTTCCTTAAGAAGAGGTTATTTTCAATTCATCAATGAAATATAAACAGAGCCCTGTACTGAGTTCAAATAAACTCACAACAGTTACCCCCTCAAAACAGATGTCTGGGACAGGGGCCGAAAACTGTGTCAAATTTCACATCAAGACTTCTGGTCTGTCAAGAACAAGCAGAGCAGATATGTTTGTTCAGCTAGCTGAGAAATCTACTATTACTTCCAGTTTAAAGGCCAAACCCTGGCTTGACCTACACGAGTGTAACTCCATCAAAGTCAATGAATGAGACTGCCCAGAGTGCAAATTAGGGGAGAACTTGACCCTCAATCAGGTTCTCAATGATTTTATAAACAATGGAAGGCGACAGAAGAGGGATTAGACTCCAGCATAGTATTTTACAGTAAAGGATGAGCCCGAACCAGCTCCAAGAATCCCAACACCCCTGAACTTCATGATAGTTCAGATCTGGATTTAATTTAAAATAATAGACGTTGTAGGTGGAAAAGCTCTAAATGACCATTCAGAGCATCCTACTCCAAATCTAGTGCCTCCCCCAGAGGGATCTAATGGTGACAATTACATGTGGCTACTAGTTTGGGAGTTACTAGCTATTTCTAGATTGGTGAGGCTTTGGGGTAGCTTTCCAAACAGGTGCTTATTTCCCACTTAGACTTTAAATAAGCACAAACTAGACTCAACACTTTCAAATAACTGCAGGTTTTTAGCTTCCCCCATCTTTTGTATGTTGCTTGATCTGTCTGAAAACATGTTGGAGCAGGGACTGTGTCTATCTTTAAGGCTTTGGTCATGCCATTAGTATGGGCCCTTGCCTCCGCACAGATGTCCAGCAAAGTCAATGGGGCCCTGCCTGGGGTCAGGGTTCTGCAGATCCACTTGCAAGCGCTAATCCTTTCACTATCATAAAATAAATATATTTTCAGAATAAAAATACCTCATTCACAGATTCATACATTTTAAGGCTATAAGAGACCATTAAATGATCTAATCTGACTTGGTGTATATCACATTTCATCCAGTTACCTCCATATTGAGCCTAATAACTTTTGTTTAGTTAAAGCATATTTTCCAGACAGACATCCAGTCTTGATCTGAAGACATCCAGAGATGGAGAACCCACCACATCCCAGGGTAGTTTATTTCAATGGTCAATCAAACTCTCTGTTAAAAATTTGTACTTTATTTTTAATTTGAATTTGTCTAGCATTAAGATCCAGCCATTGGTTCCTGTTATGCCTTTCCCGCTAGATTAAAGAGCCCTTTTCTCCCCTTGAAGGTAATACATTGTAATCAAGTCATCTCTCAATCTTCTTTTTGATAAAATAAACAGATGGCTATCCTTAAGTCTCTCATTAATAACACCTTCTTAAACATATGGAAAATATAAGGATAATAATAGAGTCAGTTCAGTCTTTTCTCTTCCATTAGCTTGAAAATAAATACCACATTTTAAATTTTACCTGAAAATCTGATTTTGGTAAAAAAAAAAAAAAAAATAGGGATGTCTCAGAAGGACACATTTTACAGGAGATTTTGTGAAAACGTATACCGTGTCCTCTTTCCAAAACACTAATTAACATGCCTGTTTTTCAATCCCATCAGGCTTTGTTGTTCTCTCAGACAAGCTGCTGGCAAAGCTCTAGCGAGATATAAAACTACTTCCTCAATTGGTGGCTTAGTTAATTATGGCCATATTGTACCACTGTTTGGTGGAGGCAGGTGGTAGCAGAACTCTCCGTTGGTTTCTTTGGGGAGTTCCATTTGAAAACCAATGGCATGACATTTAATGTTTGTAAAGTGCACTGAGATCCCCAAACGAAAGATGTGTAAGCAGATGGGCAAATGTATTATTTTTATTAGACATTTTCCCATCTTGTTTTATGACTCAGTAGAAATCCTTCTTGGTGCAATGACACAGCTATTTATTTTAAACCATTTATAAAAACAGTATTGAGGTCTGGTGAATTCTAATCAGTCTTGTAGATTCCCCAACTCTTTTTTTCCTCCTGCATTTTCCATTTCTTTTTGAAATTCTGAATCCACAAACTAAAACAATTTCCCAGGGATCTGATCTTCAGTTAGCACTGAAATTTCTCTAGGTTCACACTGAGATCGCTGTAGTTTTCACACTAGAGTTATATTATTTCCTACCTTTTCTATAGGATTAGACCAATCTGCTCCTCCCCATGCTATTCTTTATATTTATGAGAAATTTCATTTGCAGAAACTTGCTGCAAGGACTTTGATGGGTGAATGATCTTTTAAAATAGGCAAGGCAACATAAGACTTGAAATTCCAAACATTTTAGCTCAGGAGCAAAGCTGACTTCAAATCCCCATTTGAAAACAAATAAGAATTGTCTCTCCAACAGTATTACACCCATTCTTTCCCTCTGAAGAAAAGTCCAACCCAAGAATGCCTTTCTTATAAATCAGCAGACCAGTTTAGTCTTCAGATGGATTTATCATTAACCTTATAAGCACATGTTGTCCTTTCTGTCCAACCCTAATGGATGTGCTATAAATAAAAGTTATTTTACAGTGGGTTTCACCATATTTATCCAAGCCATTGCTGCAATTCCTTGTAACTCCCAACCCCAGTTATGTTAGAAACATTAATCACTTGATTATAATTCAAAGCATCAGCTCTCTACACTGAAACTCCCCAGCACTTGACTTTGGCTAGACCTCTACACCTACTTATCACTTTCAGTTCTACTTCACATTTTCTCCTCTGATCTGTCACAAGTTGGGCCACGTGAATTCTGACAGATATGTTCATACATTAATGTTTGCATTTGGAGGGTTTGGATTATTTTGTCTTTCTGTTAGCTAGCAAAATGGTCTTGGAGACCCTGGCAGAAAATAGACCATTTGGATGAAGTTGCTAGTGGTTTGGGGAAAGAGGTTAATTGAATGAAGTCCATCATTTTTAACATCATCCATTGCAATCTGTAAATGAAAAGATGAAGACAAAAATCCCAAAGGAAAGATACCGTAAATTCAAGTGTAAAAGGAAACAATCACACATTCTCAACTCTTCTGATGGATTTTTTGCTAGCCTTATTAAACAGGAGTTTCTGATGTCAATTAATCACAGAAATAAACCAAGAGATGAAGTGAGTTTTGATGTAAAATGAGACAGTTAAGGATTATGATAAAGGAGAACAGGAATCCAAGTGTAGTTCCATAAACTGCACCATCAACTTGTGGGGACTGGTCACTAATAAACGTCATTCTTCTTCTATGTGGTCTTGAAGATCGAGAATGCTTCCCAATTTATAACTGCTGGGAAGCCTCCATGGCACCTTCTCAAGTTACTTCAGAAGGTTTACATTACATCGAAGGCTTTATTTTTCTAACAATTATGGCTTAGTTTATGAAGTGAGCTGGTGGAACTTAAAAGTATCTTTTTTTCTTTTGTCCCCATTTGAAGGGAAAGAGACTGAAGCATCAGAAGAGAAGAATCTGGGCAAAAACTCTTGTGCTTTTGAACTTTATGGGTTTGTAAAATTCTTCACTTAAATGCTGCTTAGCTCTCAAACAAACTCTGCTAACATTGCTGGCTAAGTGTGTGAATGACCCTATGTTATGGAAACACAAGCACATTCTCCATGCCTGGTTCAGGCTTTTCCCAATCAGTCTGATATGCTGAGATGTTGATTTCTATGTGTATAGCCATTCTTAGTCATGTATGTATCCGTCTGAGTTCTTGTAGCACTACGCTATCTGAGCCCTCTCTTGTTTTTAAACGGCACGTTTGCCAAGCCGCTATGATAGTGTATTTCAGGTGCTATCGCTTATGTATTGGTTTCCTTTTATTTATCCTCCACCCGTGGATTTCATTAGTATAAATTAGCTTTGTTTACACACGGAAAAACAAATCCATTTTTAAATACTCCCAGTTCAAAGCTGAAGGTTAGTAGTAACATATTGAGACAAAGTGACATTTTAATACAATGAAGCTTGCTTTAAGCAATCTTTCAAGGGATTAGCAAAAAACAGCTACATAATGGTCACCTAATAGAGAAGGAGCAGAAATGCACTAGGAACATTTGGGATGTTTGAGAGTGATATCTTAAGACACAAGGTGGGGTAACAAGGATGGTGGTGTCCTACATAGGTTTTACTGTCTCTCCAGTGAATTTTGGATTTCAATCACTCATTCAGCCAGCAGATCTTGTGAAGGGAGTGGTTGTCTATTTCATTTCACATTCCCTCCCCTTCCTTCTCTTTCTGATTAGCCTGCATGTCTTGTCATGGCCAATCAGTGCTACATCAGCTCTACATGGTGCTAGCACAGATCTCAATGCACGCTGAACCCCTGTCACAAGAACAGCACTGCAGCTGTTAACAGACTGACCAGCGCTCTTGGACACATCCCCATGCATTTGCACATTCACAGACTAGTCCTCTGGGCTGGGGGAACCCTGCCACCCTTCCAAATCTCTGTAGGCTTTTGGAGGGGGTTGCCCACCTCCAACTCGCCCGAGAGTTAGAAAGTGTCTTCGACCCCTGATTCTGTCTGGGAAACAAAAACATAAAATTCCATTTTTTTCCCCCAAGGAGAAACATTGTGCCAAATAAGCACACGAATACTCTACCCCCACAGTGAACTGGGCACTGGGATGGGATTCTATTCCCAGCTGTGCCACAGACTCTCTGTGTGATCTGGGGCAAGTCACTTCACCTCTCTGTGCTTCAGTTTCCCGTTCTGTAAAATGCAGATAATGATATTGATGGATGAAAATGCTATTTGGAAGCTAGGTATTATTATTCCATTGAAGAGACACAGGCTGAGATTCACTTCCGTTTTTTTGTCTGATCATTATGCAGCAAAAGTCAGCTTCCAATCCAATTGCAATACAGTTAAATGTCCAGATCCTCTACTGGTGTAAATCTGTGTAGCTCCATTGACTTAGGTGGGGCCTCACTGATTTGCCTCATCTGAGGATCTGGTCCATAATCCTTAAAATGGCAAAATATGAATCAGAATGCCAGATGGAATGTTCATCATGAGATCAACTACGAGTCAATTGAGAAGCCAGACAGGTGGTATCTGAAGGGATGACATATATATTTCGAAGTTGGGAATGAAGTATCTTTAATTATCCCATGCAATCTCATGCAATTCCATGGAATGGTCTCAGGCAGATATTTCCATTTCCTGTGTCCTTACATGGATCAGTATATGAGCAGGGGGTTGGACTAGATGACCTCTTGAGGTCCCTTCCAACCTGATATTTTATGATTCTATGATTCTAAGTAACTACACATGAAAAGAAATAATTCAAGTATGAAGACCTCTAATCGGGACTTTATGCTGACCTAATAATTGATGTCTTGGTCCAAGGGCCGAATCAAAACATTTGAACAAAAAAATCAGTTTGGGTCGGAAAAACCTGACAGGAAACAGAGAAAAGGAAATGTTCTATTTCATTTCATTTTCAGATGTTTTTATCTTTTTTTTTTTTAAATAAACATAGCTAACTTTCTCAATGAAAATGTTTCAGAATGAAAACACTAAATGTTTTGATTGAAAATGGTTGAAATGAACCAATTCAACTTTTAAAAATATCTATTTGGGCCAAAACCCAACCTGAATTCATGAACAGTTTTGGTTTCCCAAAAAATGCATTTTTAAATTTCGCCCTGTTCCTAAATCATAGCAGATAGGAGAAAAGAATAAAAGAGACAGGTTAATACCTGAATTTTAAGTTGAGTAACGTGTGTTGTTGTTCACATTGAACATTACAGGAGAAGAGGGGGAAGGAAAATGAAGGAGCAAAAATAAAAGGAGAAAAGCATAAAAAATAAAAGAAGGGGAAAAAGAGAAGATTCTGGAAACATACACAAACATATGGATGAAGAAATCTGAAAAGACAGATGGGACAATATTTGAATAGGTAGGATCACTGTCTTGGCGAAATGACCTCTCTCGGGTAGAAGGGAGGCCCTTAGTCTCACAGAATGCAAGTCTGACACTCAGTGAAAACTTTCATCATTTGTTTGTACTGAAGTAGCTTAAATTAGGCCTTGACATCTCAAAGCCACCAATGTTGGTAGGGCATATTTGGAGTATTTAGAGGTTCAAAATCATTTTGTTCCCAGCTTGATATAGTGTTGGGTCTACACCTAGCAAGGTAGAGAACAGAGCTGAAGTAAGAGCACTAGGCAAGTTTAGATGTGATAAAGCAGTGTAATGTGTTCCAAAACGTTCTGATTGTAGAACACCTCCACAAAGAGTTAGATGATGATGATATATCGAGCACATTTCAAACAGCAAGTCTGCAAGGTTGGAATGATACTATTTAGAACACAAGAGAAGTAGTAAAATGTACATTGAAGGAAAAATTGTAGTCCATTATGTGGTTGCAGAAGGAAGCAAGAGAGAGAGAGAGATCTCCAGCCATCTTTCCAATGCTCTTGAGTGAAAGGTTGGCATAGGTGTCTAGCTCAAGGCTCAGGTCAGGAGCATGTTTGTAAGTGCCTATCTCCGATTAGACTGTATATTCCAGAAACCAAAGGTTTGTACTCCTATTAATAAATCAGGGCTTCCTCCAAAAGCACAGAGTCTAGGAAGGGAAGCTTCTTTTTTTGCAGAGAGAGACAAGGAAGTGCCTGGTCTGGAGATAAATGTAAAAATCATGTTTGTGGATTCTTCACTTTTATCTGCTCAGAACTAGGCAACTCTTTTATACTCCTGAGACCTTCATCCTTCCATTGCCTGCTTATCTGGGAGACATCACAAACTAGCACAACATTATCAGAGAAAACAGAAGTGATACTCCTGTACCTTCTGACCATTCTGCCACGTTTGCAGAATGGCCACAGAAGCATTTAATCTGAACTCTGGCAAGAGAGATGACACCTTGGAGTAGATAAAGTTGGGCAGTTGAAATGGGCAGAAGCATGTGACTTCTTTGCATTGCCACCATGCTACCCTCTTGTTAGCCTTCCTCAAAGCTCAGCCAGTCCCAAAAATAAAGGAGGAGTGCTGTTAAAGAGTATCCAGCTGAGAAGTGTAGCACTGCCATGAATTCTGCTCCTTTGCAAGCCTCACTCCTAGTTTATTGCCAGGAGAAGTCAATGTAAACAAGGACACAAGACTTTTCATAGTGGAAAGTCCACAGGGGGTGGCTGTGGTACCTCAGGCAATCTCTCCTCTACTGAAAGTCCGGGAGGAGGCCAAGCAACCCAAGAAAGGGGCACCCTACTTGGGAAGGAAGCAGGGGAAGCAAGGCTGGGAAATTCACTGGAGACTTTTGTGGACACTAAGATTGTTCCCATCGCACCTGAAGAACAGTAGGTCTTGCAAGAACATCAGCTAGGGAGACTCTAGCCCTGACAGCATGTTCGGGTCAGATACCAGAATAATTATTGACCTCTCTTCCTTCTCCGGACTCATTCAAAGCTGTTGAAATCTTGTCCAGTGATGCATTAGCTGCACTCCTTCAGTTTGCCACTGAGGTCTTTCTATAAAGTCAACAGCTTTAAAATCAGCTCCTAATCTCAGACAGGCTACACCTCCCCAAACCGCAAGGTTGTTCTGCATCTGGCAAGACAACAAAGCTCCACATACCAGCTAAGAGTCACCTCACTGTAATAATTAACTAGCATCACACCCACTGCACACTTTTCCACAGGAAAAAAAGAGGGAATTGCAACACAAGAAGGGAGGAGACTTTGGCAACAATCTATAAAATAAAAGAATGAAAGCCAGACTTACAGGTAATCTTGCCTGTCTTGGCAGGCCCGGCTAGAATGATGTTACCTCTAAGTGCCAGCATTGTGTTTATAATGAATAACTCCTCTCCTTCCTAGCATGGCATCTGTTGAATTTTAATAGCCGGAGAGGCTATTAAAATCAGAGGTGGAGCTGGTTTCAGTCACCATAACAGCAGCATCACCAAAAGGCTGCTGGGAAACATTACCTAGAAGTTCATGCGTCTCATGTCAGACCAAGGAGAGGTGACGGTCATAGGTAGAAACACCCCAATGAGCATTACGGATATTCCCTGCAGCCAATAGCTGCTTCTTCTTCTTCAACACTTAGCCGAACAGTCGGCTGTAGCGATTGTTTGCCATCTGGTCTGTTCCTGTGTGGCTGCAAGGGCTTGACAGGCCAGGAGTCCAACATAGGAAAGACCTGATGCACCCATGTAATAGGTTGTCTGTCTCTAGGCCACCTCCACCCTTCAGTTAGTGGAATTTTATCCCAGATGTTACAAGCCACCCGGAGAACGGCATTCACCAGAGCGTCTTGTGGCATTCTCACGATGTATCCAAAATATGGAATGCCAAAAGCTGGCATTTTTAAAAGGTGAAGCAGCATATTGTATATACCATCTATCCAAAGCAGAAGTGCTTTTTGAATCAGGTCTCTTTATGTCACATCAGGCAGTTCTCGTGTGCTAACACAAAGAAAATGTTTGCTGCGATCTGACTGTTAATGAGAGCTACATCAACATCATAAGACCCATAGACTTAACCAAGTCACTGGAACGCAGTCACTGCAAGTCCTACTGGAGCAATCTCAATACCCTTGGGTCCAAATGCATTCAGGTGAATCTTTTAGGATTAGCACAGCAGGTTGAGTTCTCCAGACATTAACAGGCCACAGGCGGCTCCACCCATAGTAAGACAAGAAAGCAAGAAACAAAGGATCAGGATCATAGAATTTATTGTGTGGTAAAGGCTTAAAGTCACGTCAGCCCACAAATGCACAATTGTTGGTACTGTCCAGTTTCAGATAACAGGCAAACAGGAGAGGCAAACAGAGGAGTTTTGGAGAGCATAGCTGTGGAATCTGTGCTTGGAGGCAGAGGGACTTGGTGACACGTGTTTTGTTGGTTTGTTTGTTTTCCATGAGCACTGTGTGATGGGCTGTGGGCCCCTGAACAGGCCAGGTGAGGCAGGTGTATTTCTTTGTGTATCGGTGTGTACTGTGCGGTAGGACCCCTGAGTCTTTGATCAGCCTCAGTGTTTGAAGTCTCGGTTAATCCTTCCCTGTTAGCAAGGGAGGAGCTGAACAGTGAAGCTTAGAATATAAGCCTGGCGCCAGGAGTGGCAAGCAGGGGTGTTTTGGAGGGCATTTGGGCAGAAAATATGAGTGTCTCTTTCCAGATCTGGCTCTACTCTCTGTACCAGAATGGCCAGTGATGGATCAGCAGCTGTGGCCTGCAACAAATGTGCCATGTTTCTTTCCTGCCTGAAGCCAAAGGGACTTCCTCTGTATAAAGCTGGTAGCTGTGCTGGAAGAAAAGATTCTTAGGGTATGTCTACACTATCCACCGGATCGGCAGGCAGCAATCGATCCAGCGGGGATTGATTTATCATGTCTAGTCTGGATGCCATAAATCCACCCCCGAGCGCTCTCCTGTCGACTCCTGTACTCCAGCTCGGCGAGAGGCGCAGGCAAAGTTGACAGGGGAGCAGCAGCAATCAACTCATCATGGTGAAGACACCATGGTAAGTCGATCTAAGTACGTCGACTTCAGCTACGTTATTCACGTAGCTGAAGTTGCATAACTTAGATCGATCCCCCCACCCCTAGTGTAGGCCAGGCCTTAGATGGGAAGGTCTATTACAGACACTACAAGGCCACAGAGGGCTGAGGAGTTCTTGGACAACCAGAATCATCACCACCCAGATTCAAGGAAGAAAGAAACTGGCCATCAAGGAACCAGACAAAAGGAAAATCAGAACCACCAGAGGCAAAAGGACTAGACAGTACACTACACAGCTGGACGCAGAGGAGAATGGGCAGGCTGTAACTGCCAGAGAGACAAAGACCAAGAAGAACTCCACAGAGCTAGAAATTTCCAATCATTACCAGTTGCTCAGCATTGAAATTGCAAACAATACCTGTGACAATAGCTGTGACAATCCAGCTAGTCGAACATAGCAGAGAGGTGTAGGGGACACACCTGTGGATGGGTGCTCAGCCCAAATTGTATGAAAGAAAACAGTTACTCATCTTCTTGTAACTGTTTTTCTTCAAGATGTGTTGTTCATGTCCTTTCCAATCCGGTGTGTGTGTGTGCACCTCCATAGCGCTCAATATAGAGTCCTGCCGACCCGCCACCCCCTCAGTTCCTTCTTGCTGGCTACTCCGACAGAGGGGTAGGTGGGTGAGTATTAGAATAGACACGAACAACACATCTCGAAAAACAACAGTTATGAGAAGGTGAGTAACTGTTTTTTCTTTTTCGAGTACTTGTTCATGTCCACTCCAATCAGGTGACTCACAAGCCCAAGTTCAAGAGGTGGGGTTGGAGTTGTCCACTGATTGGAGCACTGCTCTTCCAAAGGCCGCATTGTCTCCTGCCTGCTGGATAATTGTGTAGTGCATGGTGAAAGTGTGTGCGGAGGACCATGTCACTGCTCTGCAGATTTCCTGGGTGGGAACCTGCGCCAGGAACGCTGTTGAAGAGGCCTGAGCCCTGGTGGAGTGCACAGTGATCGGAGGAGCAGGCACCTTCGCCAGGTTGTAGCATTCATGGATGCAGGACATGATCCATGATGAGATACATTGAGAGGAAATAGGAAGACATTTAATTCTGTCTGTCACTGCCATGAATAACTGGACAGACCTTTGGAATGGTTTCGTTCTCTCAATTTAGAAGGCTAGCGCTCTGCGGACATCCAATGAGTGAAGCCTCTGCTCCCTGCTGCTTGAGTGCGGCTTAGGATACAACACTGGGAGGAAGATGTCCTGGTTCATGTGTAGGGTGACCAGACAGCAAGGGTGAAAAATCAGGAGGGGGGTGGGGGGTAATTGGCGCCTATATAAGAAAAAGCCCCAAATATCGGGACTGTCCCTATAAAATTGGGACATCTGGTCATCCTATTCATGTGAAACCGGGAGACAACCTTTAGGAGGAAAGCCGGGTGAGGCCTGAGCTGAACCTTGTCCTTACAGAACACCATGTAAGGGGGCTCTGATGTCAGGGCCTTGAGCTCAGACACCTCCTGGCTGAGGTTATCACTACCAGAAACGCTACCTTGCATGAGAGATAGAGCAGGGAGCACGTCACCAAAAGTTCAAAGGGTGGTCCCATGAATCTGGAAAGGACCAGCTTGAGGTCCCAAGCCGGCACAGGCTGTCGGATATGCAGGTATAGCCTGTTGAGACCTTTAAGGAAGCGACTGACCATAGGGTTACAGTGTGCTGTACTATATAGGCACAAGCTGCCATGTGTCCCAGGAATTTCAGGCAAATCCTTACTGTGGTGGTGGGGAACTGCCTGAGTCCTCGTATGATGTCGCCAAGGGACCAAAACCTCACTTATGGGAGGTATGCCCTGGCGGGTGTCAAATCCAGTATGGCCCCTATAAACTCTATCCTCTGAACCGGGGACAGCATTGATTCCCCCTTGTTCAGAAGGAGGCCCAGTTCATCGAACGTCGTTCTTATGAGGTCAACTTGTGCCGCCATTTGAGACCTGGAGCAGCCCTTGATGAGCCCATTGTCAAGGTACGGGAACACCTGTCGCCTGCGCAGGACGCGGATGTGACTGCCATGCACTTGGTAAATACTAGATGTGCCGCCAATAGGCCGAATGGGAGGAATATTAAAATAAATGGTTATAGACTATTTAGGAAAGATCAAGTAGGAAAAGAGAGAGGGGGAGTAGCACTGTCAAAAATGTGACCCTCCTCCAAATTTAGTACCATTACTGAATTTAATTCATGGGATATTTACGCCTCCTTCAAGACCATTAATAAAGATGTTGATGTTGCACCTGCAGCACCCTATGAGATACCTTTCCCAGTTTATTGTCAGCTATCATTACTCTTTGTTTTTTGTCCTTCCAGGCAGTTTTCAGTCCATGTAATACTGTTAATCTCCAAGTCAATCTAAATTTATTTTTTCAATTAAGGCTTCATGAGACAATGCATTAAGTGCCTTATATATATGAACATGCCTCTCCCTTAAGCAGTTTTAATGACCATATTCCTTCCATCTACTACTTTTGCAGTTGGATCAAACCAAAGTGATCAAGTAATGTCTGGCATATCTTATACATCTATTCATGTATTACTCATTGTTCCATTATTTCGAGAGGGTGATGTTAACTTGTGCTGAGAGCCTACATACTTCTTACATCCCACTTAAGCAACCATATTAAGGGATATGAATTGCACATGGGATCCTGGACAGGATGAGTTTTGCTATAAGTGATTACAGATTTTCATCTCTTACCCTTTGCTCCATTGTTCTGTAATGATGAAATTCACTTTTGCCCCCTCATGCATCATTTACATCCCATTTAAGAAGCCATATTAAGGGCTTAAGCAAGATGTGAGCAGTATTGCAGGGCCTCTGTCAGGAACTCAGCTGGCTCCGGGCACAGACACTAGGAACCCAATGAGCTCACCTGGGTCAATAAACCCTCACTAAGTGACTGTGCTCCCTATTGGGAAGGCTGCTTCCTGTACTAGCCCTTGCTCCAACCTGTGCTTGTTCCTGCTCCAGCCCTAGTCCTTACCTTCTTCAGAACTCCTGGCTCCAACCATTGGCTTGTCTGATTACCACGACTCTGGCTCTGCCCTTTGGTTCTGTTCTGGCTCCCGACACCGAGTTCTGACCACTAGCTTGTCCCCTGACCACACCTCTGGTTCTGACCTCTGATTCTGCTCCAACCACTAGGCCAGACTCCTGTTCTGACCACTAGGTCACACCACCTACACCCTGGTGTTTGACAGCCTCCTGTGGACCCTTTGTACTGCAGTAAATTTTGTATTAGGTGCTTACAGATTTTTCTTCTGAATATTGATGCCATTATTTCACTAGAGGCTGAGACTAGACTTATCAGATAATTACCAGAATTGCTTTTTTTTTTTTTATTAAAGGATTGGTACAACATATTTTCCCCGATACTCTGCTTCTTGTCTGTTTCTTCACAGCTTTTCAGAAATAATTGCCAATGGGCCACTAAGCTCAATAGCTAATTCCCAGAGGTGTATATCATGCAGACCTCTTTATTCAACTTTCCCAAGTTGTATCTGTGAGGTTTTCCCATGTCCTAGATCCCTGAAGTTGCCTTGTTGGGATAGAATTTTGCCCCCTTCGCAATGTGTTCAGTTAATGTTAATGTCATGATACAGTAGAATGATCCAGTAAATCCAACAGTACTGACTTCCAGTTCTCATCCTGCAATGTCTCCTAATGCCATTAGACAGTTTGAGGTCTAAAATGGAATGAAAGGAGACAAGGCGAGGTAAAGATGTCACTTTTACTCACAGTTCTGCTTGTGGATTTTTCCCAACTTGGTAAAAGTCAGCTAAGCCACAGGAATGGTAGTAAGATAACTTGGCACATTACAAAGTTAATGCCTAGAGCCACTGTTGTCAAAGATAGTTCTTTCCATAGTGTACCACACTAGTCACCTTGGTAATCAAATGTTAAGAACCGGTTTCTGGATCACAGCTCAGCTTCTTGATCACCAATCTGATATGACTAAGGGGGCACTCAGGGCCCTGGAGAAAAAGTTGTTCATGTCATTCAACCAACCCACCAATGTTGGCATCTCTAGGCCCCAGGTTGGTGAAGTCTGCCCTGACCTTGGTCAGCCATTAGACAGTAACAGAAAGTTCCATAGGCATAGTGATGAACCTTTAAGGGACGCTAAACCTTAACCTTAATCTTTAGCGGAGTTAAAATAAAGAGGAAAAAAATCAAAGTGGGAAAACAATGATGTAAATGGGAAAAAATAAAGCTGCCCCCCACACCCCAACCCCAACCATCCAGATATAAGTTTTTCTCTTCAAGAAGCTGTGGAGAGAATAGGTGTGTCTTTGAACCAGCTGCCCTGAAATTAGATCATTTAAAATGTGAGAATTCTCCAACAGCAGCTCTGAGACACTTGAGTGACAAAAGCCACATTCTGCCTCAGTTCAAAAACTGTTTAAGTGCAGGGGACGCAACCACACAAGCACATCCAAGCCACTGAAATTTTGCCCCTCCATAATATTGCCCAGCAGTCATTGCATATGCTGTGCTTCCAGACACTGAATCAGAACAGAGGAATCACACGTCTCAATGGCAGAAATAGATACAGATCTATGAGCTAAATGCAAAATACTTATTATCAGATAATATCCGTACTTTATATTCACACAGAGCTTGTCATCTGAAGATCTCAACAAGCTTTATAAAAAGGTAGGTGATTATTATTAACCTCATTTTACTAATCGGGAACCTGCAGTTCACTGAGGTTAAGGGCCTGAGGCTGAATTCACTCCACTATAAATCAGGAATAACTCCACTGAATTCAGTGACGTCGCTGTGATGTGGAAGTAATCAGAATCTGGCTCTTGGGGCTGGCTCTTCAAAAGAGTTCAGCGCCTAAAACGGGAGGTGTTTTGAAAAATCTGGCCATTCATTTAGATGCCCAAATGGGAGCTGAGCTCATCTGAAAATCAGGCCCTAAAGCTGAGATTTTTGAAAGTCATAGTGATTTTGGATTCCTCGCTTTCTGCAGGCCCAACTTGAGACACCCCGAAGGTGCCTTATTTTCAGAGGCTGGGTGCTCAATACTTTATAAAAATCAGGACACTTTGGGATGTCTCAAGTTGGGCACCTAGAAACGTAGGCATCCAAAGTCACTTTTGAAAATCTTGTTCTAAGTGCCTTGGCCAAGGGCACATAGTGAGTCAGTGGCAGGGTCTGGAACAGCACCCAGGCATCTGGGCTTCTGGTACTGTACTTTAACCACTTGACAGTGTTCCTCTGCAGCCTGGAAGAAGTAAGAAGACTAAGAAAAATACAGCTGTGGATTCTGAGAGTGATTTTACATTGGTGGATATGTGATGAGAAGTTGAAGACAAGAAGAGGTTGCAATGGGAGAAACACATCTCCCAGAATCAGTGTCAGGTACAATGACTTGTTTGCCTCCACTGTCTTAAATAACTAGGACATATCTGAATAAGCGATAGCATGTCCCAGACCATTTGGTAAAAAACATTCCATTCCCTGCTGATTCATGTTGATGGCCACTGGTTAAGGGTCAACTGCTGTACAGAAACACAAATGCACACACCTTTGAGCTGAAATTCTATCTAGATACTTAGGTGGAGCCCCCTTACCACAGTATCACAGCAACTCACAATCTTTAGTGCATGATGCATCCTCAAAACCGCCCTGTGAAGCACGATTCCTGTTTTACAGATGGGGAACTGAGCCAGGGTCGGCTCCAGCATTTCTGCCGCCCCAAGCCAAAAAAAAAAAAAGCCGCGATCGCGATCGGCAATTGGAAAAAAAAAAAAGCCGCGATCGGCGGCAGCAGTTCAGCGGTAGGTCCTTCACTCCTAGAGGGAGTGAGGGACCTGCCGCCCCCGAATTGTTGCAGGTGCCGCCCCTCTCCCTCGGCCGCCCCAAGCACCTGCTTGTTAAGCTGGTGCCTGGAGCCAGCCCTGAACTGAGCACAAAGAGGCTAAATGTCTTGCCCAGCATGACACACGAAGTGTGTGGTGGAGCAGGGAATGGAACTTGGATCTCCCGAGTTTCAGGCTAGTACCCTAATCACCAGACACATCACAGGGGGGTCAGTTGCTATATGGCAGCCCCTGTGCGGGAGTGCTCCGGGCTCACCTCCACTAATGCATTTATACAAAGCAGCCACCCACAAAGCCCATCATCAGTAATTAAGGAGAGCTGCAAAGGACCACGGCCCAGTTTTAGACCTACTGCACCAGCTCCGTTTCTGATGCTCATGTTGCTGAGCTGCCAAGTTTTAAGTAAGTTGCGTGATATTTTTTCAGAGGTGAGTGAGCAGCCTTCCCTGAGTCAGCCTGTCACCCCCCCTAGCTATCAATAATGCATTAGTGCTAACTCTTCCAACCAGGACCTTAAGATGCCTTCACCTGCCTTGGGAGGTAATTCAGTGCCATCATCCCTTTTAACAGGAAAGCTGAATGTTGCAGATTTCCATCTGTGCACAAGAACAGAGCATCAGGCAGAGGAGAAGGAGGGCCTTGCTGTGCAGGAACAGCATTTAGCATGAGCCTGAAACCGGAACGACCGAGGGGCTAGAATTTTCACCATGCTACTGCTCTCATACTGGGAGTGGGAAGACTTCATGCGTGTGTATTTTCCGGCGAAAAATCCTATTCGCTCTTTTTAAAATATAGGAGAAAAGACGTGCCTGTCATCCTTGACTGCAGACACAGCATTCTCAGGCTTGCTAACATGCATTTATATCTCCACTGTTTAATAAAGCATTCCCATCCTAAATTCCACCTTTTAAGGATGTGATTTGCAACTCTGGCAGCCAGTCACTATCTTATTTCAGCCCAAATAAATATTTCACATTGAGGTGACTGTTGCGGTTCTTTAGCCAGCTTAGACCAGATCAAGAAACGCGGGGATATTTTCATGAAGTCTGAAGTATCTCACCAGTAGTGACTGTGGCACCAAGGGGAGATCTTTGCAAAAGCAAACAGCAATAGCTATAGATTAAAAGACCTCCTTCATTTAGTGCTTGACATCCTTCAAACCAGTATCCAATAATATCCCCCTAGAAACATTTGGTTAGATAAACAGTATGTTTTCAAGCAATAATATGCAAAGGATCAAATGCTTTGACAGAAAGTTCGGATTTTGGAACATAAATAAAACATGTTGGTGCCCCTTAAAAATAAACTTTGTTCCACAATCTTTTCCCAAAAGAATAAAGTCTCAATGTGCTAGTTCTCTATGTGTGTGGTATCATACACTGTGCAGTCTGTTCTCTATAAATTCTGGACACATGCTACTAATCTGCCTCTGCAATATATGTGTTGTAAATCAGATGCTTATGCTGTCTTCTGATCTTTTGCAGTCACGTGTGTACATTGGATTTTGCTGCAGATATTTTATGCACTCTATTATTTTCCCCCTGCCAAAATCTGAAATGCGTGACCTACAGTTTAATTTTATGTATGTTTTACTACAGATTTCACATAATTGCTGGCAGGTGAAACCCCTAATTCTCACTTTATGGGATTCAAGTGCAAATACATAACAATGTACATGGAGCTTTCTTCTGAAATCTGTCTTTTAGGCTGTGATGGAGTCCCCAAGGTGCAGCCTGGACTGTGGGACTGCTGAGTCCTCTGTCCCACCAACCTGGCGTATCCCTCTCACACTGTGATGCTGTTGTCAAGTTACAATCCTCTGATAGGCACTGCACTTACACAGACATCCTCAGGCAGGGACACACCCAACTGAGTTACATGAATGATCTCCCGGCCACTCATGAATCATCAACAGCGAGCCTCTAGCAGTTCCCCCAGCGTCCCCAGTCTTGCACCCCAGAACCATACCATCATGCACTGGTCAGAAGCCTGGCCAGTGTAAATTCATTATCTAGTTCGCCATTCAATATCAAACAAGATTATTAACTATAGAAAGACAGATTTTAAGTGGTTATAAGTAGGCAGGCATAGAGATCTGAGTTGGTTATTTAAGAAACAAAATAAACTCGCAGTCTACATTCTACAAACTAAACAGGATTTGAATCAAGAAGTGTCTCACCCTGGCAGATGGTACAAGCAGGTAACAGATCTTCAATACACAGACTGTGACAGCCTTTCAGCTTGGGACCACCCTCCCACAGTTCAAATTCTTTGTCCTCCGGACATGTTTCCAGGTGTTGAGTTGTGTGGGGGAGTGAGGCCAAGTGATTATGTCACTTCCCTTCTTTTATAGTTTCTTCCAGTTTGCTGGAAAGATCTATGCTGTGACTTGGGGGTCAGGCAGTCCCCATTGGTCAACAGTCTCCACTGCATACGTGCTCTCTCTGAGAAGTCTCCACTGCATACAGTCTCTGGGATAATGGATTCTTTCCACTGTCTGGCTACTCCATTGTTGTACCTGAAAGGCTCGTTGTGGGTGTTCCGGACCTCACAACATATTTCAGTAACACATATAGCAATACTTCATAACATCACATACAAAGATAGCACATACAATCCAACAGGATATTAATGTTCAACAGATCAAGACTTTTAAAATGATACCTCACAAGGCATACTGTGTACAAAACATAATTATATGACAGTGGTGATTATGGGGGTTCCAAGGTACTACTCTGAGGTACAGAGTGTCATACAAGTAAGACATGGAATCAAGGTCAGGACCTTCTCTGGCCATTAGAGATCCCATGACACTTTTTATAAGAGAAGGGATGATATCAACCAAATTCCAACACGAATGGTAACATACTACTTGGCTAAATAGCTGGAAAACCATTCCCAGAGAGTACAGCTCTACCCCGATATAACGCTGTCCTCGGGAGCCAAAAAATCGTACTGCGTTATAGGTGAAACCGTGTTATATCAAACTTGCTTTGATTCGCCGGAGCGCGCAGCCCCGCCCCCCTGGAGTGCTGCTTTACCACATTATTATATATATATCCAAATTCGTTTTATATCGGGTCGAGTTATATCGGGGTAGAGGTGTAGTTATCCATAGTTCACAGTCAAGCTGGTAGGGCATATCGAGTGGGGTCCCATGGGGACCAGTTTTGGGTCTGGTTCTGTTCAATATTTTCATCAATAATTAACACTTGAAACTTGAAAGGAAAATGTAGGAACACACTGTTAATCCTCTTTGAAATGGTTCACAATTTTAAAAAGTGTCCTGTTCTTCCTAAAAATGGGAAATACTCTTCTTAAATGGAGACATCCATGTAAATGAAAACAGAGTTAGAGGTGTCTTAGAATGACACAGTTGTTTTGTTTTGTTTTTTTCAAACTTCCAATATTTCTTTTAGCTCTTTTGGCCCCATTTCTGAGCCCAAGTATAAGGTGCTAAAGGGGAAAGTGAAAAGTATGAAAAGTCACAAATCCTGGAATGTTACCCTCTTTAATTGTGCCAAGAAAAACATTTATGGACTGTGAAGTCACCTAACAAGTGCCTGGAAGCAGACCAAAACCAAGGCAGTCAGATGCATGAGTGTCTTGGGCTCGTCTTCACAAGAACATTAAGTCAGATTAGAATATGTCCTCAAGAAGTCATGTTAACTGACATAACTTTGCAGTCAGTGTAGGCAGGTATAAATCATGTTTAATATCATACCAGGTGCCCGTGAGAACTCCTGGTTCCAGTAAGGGTCACCCACAACTAGTGGACCCAATGTTAAATATTATTTGCCTTATTTATGCTGATTGCAAAGTCATGTTTAACGTCATGTTATCTAACACCACTTTTCTAGGATGTATATTCTAACACAGCCTATCTTTCTACTGGAGATGAGCCCTTATTGACTGGATAAAGGCAGGATTTTTAGCTCTTTGGTAAGGGACCAGTTGGGAAATGAGGAAGAGGAAATGGTCATGTAAAAAACAAATCTTGTACAGGGGAAATGTTGGGGAGGAGCAGATGGCACAGACGCAGCTGGGAAGCACTGTAAACAGCCGTCTAAGCTATAGCCACAAGCCATTTCAGCTGCTTTGAATATAGTCCCCATCATCACCCAGCTGGGGCTGGAGAACATCAGATATGTTTTGCCTCCGGGGCTTTGTGAATCTGTTTATTCTGAATCATTGCCAGTGGTAGCAGTGGTTTCCAGAGGGATCAATAGTGGGCCCCATTTGATTTACGCAGCATATCAATAAGTCAGTGATTTATCTGTAGGGAAGGGAAGCCTAGGAAATCCGTCCCTCTAAACTTTCTATTCCCTGTCTCTATAGATTCAATTTCCCAGACTCGGGGAATGGATTTTCCTCTCTTCTACATATTTTCCTGAGGTCTGCATTATCAGTTGCTAAATATATTACCACAAACTATTTATCTGTAGCCTCGAGATTATAACCCACTCCAGGAAGTTCACGAATAAATCACTGTATTAAATTGTCCAACATCCAGTGGTGTTTAGACCATGTGCACACAGCTGAAATTATCATCTAGGGACCAGATCCTGCAGCCCTCATCACACAGGGAGCCCCTAATCACAAAAGCCAATGAGCAGCTTCAGGAGTAAGAATTGCTTGCACCAGTAAGAAATGCAGAATCAGATCCTAGGTCAATACATTTAAAGGAGATTAAGCGCTTGGCTCCAGTCTGATTCCAGTTTGAATTTATACATGATTAAGTGGACTGGAAATACCATTTTTTCCAGTTCCTTTTACCAGTTTCTTAGGTCCATTTTGAAAGAGCTACTGACCTGTTTGGTGAGGAAGTATTATGGACCAGTGGATGCAGAGGGATTGGACGGGAGTCAGGTGAGAAAAGTTCAAATACCAGAAATTGCTTCTATAGAAGCAATTATTAATACATATTACATTTATTACACACCCAACGCAGAACTGAGTCATTCTGGGCCTGATCCAAATCCTATTGACTTCAGTGGAATGACTCCAACTGATTTCCAAGGGCATTGCATCAGGTCCTCAGGGCATTAGCTGAAGAAACTAGGAGTATGGAATAGGATTGTAAAACTGGCCAGTGCATTGTGGGAATTTTTGCCTTCCATCCTATAGTAGATACTGTCCAAGGCAGAACACTAGACTGCATGGACATCTAGTCTGTTCTGCTACAACAGTTCCCCTGCTCCTGTGCCTGGAAAGAGATTCTTCTCAGGCTTATTCTTAGCCAATCTCTGGGAACTGAAACAATTCCTATTTGCTGCATGGTCTTGTTCTGATATTTTCAAAGAGCACGAGCTTTCAGGCCCCTAAACCACCCCTGCCCTAGGTACCTTTAAATCAAGTCACAGGAATCAAACTAAACTGAAATTAATTACAGGCAAGTGTTATTTTTTTAAATTAAGTGCAACCCAAACACATGGGTTCAAAAGAAATATTGGTGTGAGGGGCATGTACAAAATGCTATCAGATTTGCACAGCTTGGTTTCCAGGTGCCAGTCTTAATGATGACAGATATCAGCCCACAGCCTTCTTTTCTTTAAAGCATTGTAAGACTAAAACCAATGACCTATTTTAGAGGCACAGTTTCCACTGGGCTCCACAGTGACTTGTGTACTGGTTTAAAGAGGCTTTTTTCCAGATCTCCATTTTTCCATTTGTACATTGAAAGTTCTCTGCAGAAGGCACTGTCATCTTTGTCACTTGTATGTCCACAGCCTACCACAATGGGGCCCTGAACCCGGGTTAGGGTTCTTACGTGCTACCATAATCTAAGTAATAAATAATTAACTCGACTGTCCATCATCCACCTCTGCTGAGGCTGCTTGGCAGTATCACAACTACAGAGATGCTGGGAGTAGGTGCTCTCCACAACACATACACAGTATTTGTAAGCCCATCCCCACCCTACCCATTGAAGAAGAAGGCTGTCCTATGTCACACATAGCACAAGAAGAATGCAGGTGTGTTTTCACCATGTGTCCTCTCACATCCTCTTTAGAAATTAAGAATTACAGAATGAGGCACTTGAGGGTTATACACCAGTCTCATTTCCAGCCTACAAAATATGTACCACCAGCTTACGGTGCCATCTCCCCTCAGCTGAAAAGGCAGATTGTATGTAAAGAGCGTCCAAGTGCTAGACATTTTCAGACACAAGGTGTATCTGGAATGGGTTACCTAGGGAGGTGGTGGAATTTCACATTGACCATTGCAAAAATTCCCACAATGCACTGGCCAGTTTTACAATCCTATACCACATTCCTAGTTTCTTCAGATAATGGAGGTTTTTAAGGCCCGGCTTGACAAAGCCCTGGCTGGGATGATTTAGTTGGGGATTGGATCCTGCTTTGAGCAGGGGGTTGGACTACAGAACCTCCTGAGGTCTCTTCCAACCCTAATCTTCTATGATTCTATGATCTACAAAGGGTGCACAGATCTCTTCCAGCCTCAGAACCTCTCGCTTGCATGGTCAACCAGCAGAGGGAGTTGGGGCCACCCAGCCCAACTGTTAGGGAAACATTTCCACACAGAGATGAGTTTTGTACTGTACCCTTAAGGGGATGCGACTTGGCCTACACCTGATAAGAAGCAAGTTGCATAGCTGTGGGTTTTTCAACCAAGAAAACACTTGCCTTGGTCTCTATAAAGTGCACTTGGGTTCCACCAGCCAAAATTTCCCTGATGACTGTGTCTGCCATGCCAGATACAGTGAGAGATGGTCACGGAGACAGCTGTGCCTCTGCTCATTTAAAGGTTTGTAGATGAGGGAAAAGATTTTGAACAGAACATGAAGCACCCTAGTATGGTATGGTCTTGCTGGTCTGCCCTATTTAGTAAGCCGACTGCTGCATGTGTAACCTAGCGTGCTGCATGTGTTACAGGTTACCAGCTGTGTCCCGTCCATGGAGGATATGACTAGAGATGATCAGAACCTGGAATTCCCATTCCACGAGAAAGTCCCAAAAGCAATTGTCCCACATTGGCCATTTCAAACTGTTCTGTGGAATGGGGACTCCAATATTTCATTTAGGGAAAAAAAAAAAAAAACATTTTGTTTTCCTTTTCTAAACAAAACCGATGAGGCTCCCTGAGCTGCCTGCAGACTCAGCAGCCCTGCTTCCAGGCTCTCAGCTGAGCAGCCAGGAGCCAGGCTGCTCTGGAAACACCAGTTCATGCCAGGGTTCTCCACACCCCACGCTGCGGTTCCCAGGACTTCCAGGTTGCTGGCTCTGCCTAGTTACTGCTGGAAGTTTCAACACATTCCATAGAATCAGCATTTTCTATGGAAAAACTTTCATTTGGAAAACTTCCAAACACTTCTACATGTGAATCTGTTACAGCAGTAGGTAGAGAGCTTTAGCTCAAGCTGTGGCCCTGATTCAATTACTGGCATCTCAGCCAAGATGGTGGATGTCACTTATCCAGTTACCATCCATCCACATACTTGGGTATTTCTACTGCTCCCTTTCCAGTACTATATGAACACTTGAGGCACTGGGTCTAACGTTCTCCTCTCTGCTCTTGCCATAAATAAAATATCCTTCCGTGTTCCAGGACCACGCAAGAGCATCAATGATCCTAAAAGGCATGAGGCAGAGGCAGTCCAAAAGCAGCAATTGTTAAAATCCAGTTAGAATCCACAAAGGGACCCCCTCACAGTTTGGGAGAGAAACAGAAAAGAACAATCCATGTTTAAGAGGCGTTGGGTAGTCAACACTGCCCACACAAACAGATCCTCTCTGCAAGCATTAGAGCCGAGGCTCTCATGACCACTCAGTAAACAAAACATGACCATGATACCAGCATCTGGTAACAAAACACCAGCATAATAGGAAGGGCCAGAAACAGCTGTGCCTGACTGAAACAAATGCCCAGGTTTGGTTGCACTGATTCATAAGTTCATAGATTCCAAGACCAGAAGGGGTCACTGTGATCATCTAGTCTGACCTGCTGGGTAACACAGGCCATAGGACTTCCCTGAATTAATTCCTGTTTGAACTAGAGCATGTCTTGTAAAAAAAAACATCCAATCTTAGTTTAAATATTGCCAGTGCTGGAGAATCACCACAACTTTTGGTAAAGTCTTCCAAGCATTAATTACCCTTACCGTTAAAAATTTTACACCTTATTTCCTGTATGAATTTGTCTAGCTTTAACTTCCAACCACTGCATCCTGTTTTACCTTTGTCTGTTAGATTGACAAGCCCATTACGAAATATTTGTTCCTTATGTAGATACTTATTGACTGTAATCATGTCACCCCTTAAACATCTCTTGGATAAGCTAAATAGATTGAGATCCTTGAATCATTCACCATGCAGCATGTTTTCTAATCCTTTAATCATTCTTCTCTGAACCCTCTCCATTTAATTAACATCCTTTTTGAAGTGTGGGCAGAATTGGACACGGCTAGCCTGGTAGCTGTCTCTGCAGTGGTCACAAATACCTGACACGTCAGAAGAAGGGAGGGAAATAAACCAATGTACCAAGCCAACTGGGATACACTGTACACGGAGAGAAAATATTCCCATCTTTCATCCCTTCACATTCACCTAGTTGTGAATAAACATAGTGCAATCCACACCCATTCAGTGTCACTCTCTGTCCCCCTCCAATGATGGCAGGGCCACATAGAGAAGTGGGGGGAACCTGGCTAACCAAGCTAGGTCTTTCAGCTCAGGCAATCAAGGTTTGTGCTTCAAGGTCCCAAGATCAGTCTCTGCTGTTGACCTGACCAGGGGTGCAGCATAACAAGTGATGCCCTCTATATGAGGCCCAGTCACCAGTAGACGGGGACAGAATGCCACATTCAGTGTGTGAGAGTTACAATAGTGCTGGCTTGATGCCATACATTGTCATGGGGTTTGGGGTACAATTGAGACTAGTAAGAGGCTGTGTCACCACTGTGCGTGCCTCACAATGCTTTGCTGCTGCAGCTCCCAGTCTGGGAAGCTCCCAGCCAGCCTACAAGCATGAAGATCACACGCTGAGTGTCTGTGTGCAAGGCAGCTCCAATTCAGCAGCTCTGACCCAGCAGCGCGTCTACAGCCCCACAGCCCCACTTAAGCTTCCAGCAAGGTGACCCCAACACACTGCCAGTCCCGAATTTCCCCAAAGCCATGTGCCCTGAAGTGTCCAGCCCTCTCCTGGACAGTTCAGCAAAAGGTTAAGATTTATGGCTCCTTGAAAGAGACAAAAGCAGATTATAGACTATTAACTTAATGGGGATAAATATACCCTTCCCTTCAAACACAGCACTGAGCTGGCTTATAGTTGTTAATAAAGTTGCTTTATTTTTACAAGACCTAGGTTAAGTGATGCCAAGTAAAACAAGGTTAGAAAGGCTTGCAAGCAAAGAAAAGGGAAAATTCGCATCTAAAAGTTTAAAACTTAATCTAGCAAGTTACAAGCTTTGTTCAAGACAGTGTCTCTCACCACTCTTTCTTCTTTCCTGCCACGGCTGACTTTCCTTCAGTCAGGCCCTTCCACAGAAGTACAAGGTGCTGGTGTCCCTTTTCTTCCTAGTGAAAGATTTTTGCCTATGCAGGTTTCTTACCTATATTCAGTTTCTAGAGACTTCAAAACCTCCCCTTTGGGTGAAGGATAGACACCACGCTGTCTCCTCCCCCACTTGTTAGTTTGATAGCCTTGTTTTACCTGATATGTAAATGTATCTTTATTGTCGCTGCCAGATGATCAAGCTGGTCAAAGAAGCAAACGCATTTCTTTGTCAAGGACAGTCCTGTTTACCAACTCCCCCGACATGCCTGGTTTAAACACATTTTAGTCATAATCCCAGCATATATCCAGAACACTTAATACATCATGCAAGAATATTAATGATCAGTGAGTTATACGTTTTCAAATGATAACTCACAAGGTATATTTTGTCCAAAGACTATTACAAGAGTATGTGGGGTGTGAATACAGAGGTGCTTAGGGTCACATATACCTATAGCAACAAAAGAAATAATTACTTCACCTAGAGTTTCACCTGGACTCCTGAAAAAAGGTTGGGTCTCTGATCAGAATGGTTTTTTGCTCTGTTTGGAACCACTCAGTACTGGTTTAACCCACTAGTCGCAGTTACAATACAACCTCAGGATGGATGGATAGATGGATGGTCAGTGGAAACTGCACTCGCCTACACCATGGTTGAACTTGGCCCAGAATTTGGTTGAGGCGAAATGAGAAAGCCAAGAAGAGAATGGAAGGCAGCATGGAAAATGTACCACTAAATGAATTTGAAATAGGGTGATAGCCTGTCTGCTTTTCCTCTGACTGCTTCTCATCCTAGAACATCATCAAAAGACTCAATATTCTTCCTTTAGTGAGCCCTACTACCACTGAAGTCAATGGGAGTTGCACACAAAGCAGAATTGGGTCCAATCTGTACAAAAAGGCTTCCTTCAGTGCTGTGAACCCGAACACTGCTCTCCTTTCACTGCCATTCAGGGTGCTGTGAAGCATGTCAGAAACGATGAATAGCACTAAAACGTGGGTGGTTGTATCCCAATTTGTGAGTGTGTGTGTAGATAGATAGATACATAGATAGATTTGTATTTGTGTGTGTGAGTGTGAGTGTGAGTGTATGTAGGTATGTATATTGTAGTGGGGTGGCTGCCCCACTCCAAGGTAAAAGGGATTAAGAGCAGATGAGGGAGGCTAGCAAGGTAGTTGGCCCCAGGTGTGGCTGGCTTAATCAGGCCACAGCTGGCCTGGATAAAAGGGCTGTGGGGCCAGGAGACACAGCAGTATCTCTCCCCAGCCTTGGAGGGAGAAGGACCTACCTGCCTGGGAGAAAAGGCTACCTGAAGCAGAGCCACTCCCCAGGCTGCAGGCCTTGTTAAAGGCCCAAGGCAGGTACTGGGGCTAAAGAGGTGTAGCCCGGAGCTAGGCAGAGGCAGCTGGTCCAACCTCCTTGCCAATGATGAGTGGCCATGACAGACTGTAGTTTGCCCCAGTAGGAGGGGGCTAGAGGACGACTGGCAGTAGCCACTGAGGCAAGGTGGGGAGAGAGGGCACCGGGGTCTGGGAGGGACATGGGGGCCTGAGGCAGGCAAGACACCAGCCAGCAGAGGGCGTGCCGAGGCTGGAAAAGAGATAATTCCCAGACGACCAGCAGGAGGCACCACGCTGGTGAGTCATCGCTTTGCTACATAGATGTAGATATATACACACACACAGGGAGAAGCAGCAATCCTTCCAGGATTCAAAATATAGCCCCCAGTGACCAAGGGATTGATTTTCAAAGGTAGTTAGCTGCCTAAAGGTGCAGAAAGGTGCTGAGGTGGATTTTCAAAAGCACCTAAGTAGGATAGATACTGAACTCCCATCACTAAAGTCTATGGGACTTAGGTGTCTAATCTACTTAGGTGCTTTTGAAAAATTCAAGTGGGCACCTATTTGCATGAATAGGTGCCTAAATACCTTTGAAAATCTGGCCTCAAGAGCCTGGTAGAGCATTCAATCTTGCACTGTGCTGCTTGTTCCCCAGAGCCTCCACGTAGGGCAAGAAATCATCAGACAAGTAATTAGTATCAGAAACAACTACTCCTCCAAATCTGAATGGACTAGATAAGGGACGTCTCAACAGAGCAGCTGCTGCTCCATGCAGAGAGGGAAGCACAGGAGGAGGATATTAAAGAACACTTTGAACTGCTGTGTCATCGCATCCCATTCAATGAACAGCTGGCATGGGTAGGTTTTCCCTTGATGTCCTTATAGCAACAAAAGCAAGAAGAGAGGGAATCAGTGGGAAAATATGAAAACAGTTTCAGAGCTAGCCCGATCCCACTGGTTCTGTACTGTATTTCTCCTTCATTCTCTCACTATCTTATGAGTTGGGGATCGAAAGCGTCTAGTAAGTTTAGGCTTTCTGGTCCACCCCCCTGCCAGCATTGGATTGTCCGCCACCGCACATTCTCCAGTAAGTGTCTTGACCCCATCCCAATTTTCCCTTGGGGATTGTTCCACAGTATCGTAGGTCTCGCTGTTAGAAAGGTTTTCCTGATACTGAGCGAAAACCTTTCTAAACGTGTTAGTCCCCTGGACACTGTGGGGCCCCTTTCTTTTGGGATGTCTGCCCTGAAATAAGAGCCACTTCTGAAACAAACAAACAAAAAAATCAAACACCGGATTGATTTTCCTCTCTGAGGTATCTGCTTACAAGTAAACCAACTCTCAGCGCAGACATGGAAAATCAGCAGAACCCTACTCAGAGAGTCCTGTGTCACCTTAAAGAGTGTCTGACGAAGTGGATATTCACCCACGAAAGCTTATGCTCCAATACATCTGTTAGTCTTTAAGGTGCAATGGGACTCTTTGTTGCTTTTTACAGATCCAGACTAACATGGCTCCCCCTCTGATACTACTCAGAGAGGACCTGCAGGAAGTTTCCACTTCCTTTGTGTCCCCTGGGCTGCACAAATGAAGTAGGCCAGAGTAGAAAATCTGTCCGTGTCTGTCTCGAGGACAGCATCAGTTGCTATGTGTACAGCACATGTCTGAAGAATCCGGGCCTCCTACAATAGCGAGTCGTAAATGCCCTCTAGACATATTGGGACATTCTCTGCCCCAATCCACTTCCTTTGTGCTACCCGGAAGACACAAAGGGAGCAGACACTTCTTGCAATTCCCCTGCTGGAGATGCCCTTAACATGAGGAAGACCCCATCCTGCATTGAACAGCAGAGCTGGCTCCTATGCCTTCCTCCCCACAACACCCAGCACAGAGGGCTTGTCAGGTCACAGGGAGTGGCCACACTGCAATGTGCTGCAAGCAGTTCCCAGCTGGCATATGGCACATAGGGGATCACAGCCAGCTGGCACAAGTGAAAACAGCCCTAATTAGGCTGCCTTGACTTGTGCCAAGACTAGGGTTGGGGCAGTGCTCTGACAGCCTCCCGCAGTGCCGGATCCAGCTGGAAGCTGCCTGCAGGAGAGGCTCTACCCTATTAAAGTTAAAAGAGTTTCTCAGTCTTACTGTGTGTCACAGATCTGCTGTGCATAATGCAAAGCTGCAGCAAAACGATATGTAAATATTGCCCTGTGCTTCCTCTCTCTCTCTGACTAGTTGCTATTCACAGGGTGGCTCAAAGAGTTTTGGTTGAACACTATCATGTTTTCAGTGCAGTGACACATGTCTTAACCCCAAATCCCCTCTTTTGTGCCAGCAAAGTCTCATTTAGAAAGAGAAGAATGTGAAGGGTTGTTCTTATCACCGCTGCGGAAAAGGAAATGCCATTCGAAGGGGCTCAAAGTCCTTTCAACTCCCTAAGTGTAGAAGAGGCTTTTCCTGTATCCAAATAAAATTAAAAATGCTACTTTTATTTTTGTTGTGCATTATTTTAGATGGCGGATAAATGGCAAAAATAATTAACTACATAGTGCTCTTGCTCTCTCTCTCCATTTTTTACTTTTTTACGCTCTTTTACATGCACAGGTGTCCAGGTAGGGAACATTTACTGGCAATAGGTGATTTGGTTTGAAAAAATAAGACCTTTCCAGTGCTTTCCCCCAAAATGTGAAACAAACCCTTTATGGTCAAAATATGTGAGTAAGTTTTTGTTTTAGGATATGTCTGTGGTGCAACCGAAGTTGTTAATTTAGCATCGGTAGACATACCCATTCTAGCTTTACTATAGCTAGCACAGGTAACAACAGTAGTGTAGATGGGGCAGCACAGGCTTCAGCATGGACATGGAGTATAAGCCTGCCAGGGACCACTCTGCTTGCTAGCCCAGGCTAAAGACCGCACTGCCACTACTGTATTGTAACCCATGCTAGCTAGATTAAAGCTAGCACAGAATGTCTACATCACACCTTCACTTGCAGTGTAGACATGCCTGAGGCACAGAGAGCAGAAGGGAAGAAGCAACCTTCCATTGTTATGTGTCTCTTCACTTCCTGTTTTTGAAGAGGACCAAAAATCTGAATCACCATGAAAAAGATCATCTTTGTGAATTTTTGTTACCCAGCTGAAAGCAGGCAGCAATGGAAATCCCAGAAGGAAATCTATCTTTGTGAGATATCAAGACAGGATCAGGTAACAATAATAAAACATTCTTGAAGTATATCAGAATCAGGAAGTTTGCAAGAGAACTGATCAATTAGCTGGACAACCAGGGTATGAAGAAAATGCTTAGGAAGGATAACACAGGAACTAAATTATTTCTCCGTGCCAGTATTCAGCATAAAACATGTAAGTGAAATACATACACCAGACTTTTTTCAAGTAATAAAGAAGAGGTACAGTAGAACCTCAGAGTTAGACACCAGAGTTACGAATTGACCAGTCAACCACACACATCATTTGGAACCGGAAATATGCAATCAGGCAGCAGAGACAAAAAAAAAAAAGCAAATACAATACAGTGCTGCGTTAAACATAAACTACTAACAAAATGGAGGGAAAGTTTAAAGAAAAGATTTGACAAGGTAAGGAAACTGTTTCTGTGCTTGTTTCATTTAAATTAAGATGGTTAAAAGCAGCATTTTTCTTCTGCATAGTAAAGTTTCAAAGTTTTAGTCAATGACATTAAGTCAATGTTCAGTTGTAAACCTTTGAAAGAACCATAACGTTTTTTTCAGAGTTACGAATATTTCAGACTTATGAACAACCTCACTGAGGTTCTACTGTACTCTCAAAGATTAAACTGTCAAAGAAGAGGATCTGAAACAAACTGGTAAATTAAAAGAGAAACAAGTCAGCAGGACTGGATGGTAAATATTCAAGAGTTCTGAAGACACTGAGGGTATGTCAACACTGCAATTAGATGCCTGAGACTAAACTGTTCCAGCTGACTTGAGCTCGCAGGGCTCAGGCTAAGGGGCTGCTTAACTGTGAGTTAGATATTTGGGCTTGGGCTGATTTCTGGGCTCTAGGGCCCTGCAAGGTGGGAGGGTCCCAGAGCTCAGGCTGCAGCCTGAGACCAAACATCTACACCAATTAAACAGACCCTGAGCCCCAAAAGCCCAAGTCAGCTGGCACAGGCCAGCCACCAGTGTCTAAGTGCAGTGTAGACATACCCTTAGGAATTAAGGGCCAGATTTGTAAAGGTATTTAGGCACCTAGATAAACTGCTGGACTGCTAACAAAAATATGTAGCCTCTTATTAAAATCACCTAGTATACCAGAGGATTGGAGGGTATCTAATAATGCACCTAGTTACAACTGCGCTAGTCCTCAACAGGACAGATCACCATAAGTACACCAGCCCAGTGCTCCCTTCCGTCCACTTACTCCCACCCATGTCAGTTCAAAGCCTTGGTCCTGATCTTCAAAACCATTAATGAGTCAGATCCAGCTACGTCAGTGACCACATGCCATCCATGATCCACCAGACAGCTGTACTTCTCCAGGAAACTGCAGCTCACAAAGCCAGGACAAAGCATTTAAGATCCATCTAGAGACTAAGCATTCTGTCAAGGTGGTTCAGCAGTGGAAGGAACTTCCAGAAAAGATCAAGAATCGGATCACCTTTAGGGCTTTTTGCAAGACCCTCTTCTTAGACAAAAGAGTTCTACTATAACTGGAAGGATCATGTTGATGAGTAATAACTATCACCTGAGCAAAACCTCCTTACCCAAGACTCCATTAAGTCGTTAGGCACTCACAATTTAGATTTAGTTTCCTGGGAAGCACTTAGATATAACAGTGACAGTCACAGTAGAAAACACTAAAACAGAATATTAGTACTATTATTTATTTGTATGTGAGAGACAAGGTGGGTGAGGTAATATGTTCTATTGGGCCAACTTCTGGTGTTGAAAGGGACACTCTTTCAAGCTACATAGAGTTCTTCAGGTCTTGGGAAAGTAATCAGTGTCTCACTGATAAATATAAATTGAAACAGATCTTTAAGCATAAGGAGTTAACACATTACAAGAGACGTTCAAGATGAAGTGGGCAATAAACACCTCTGTTAAAGAAAGGGTTAGTGAGTTACAGATTGTTGTAATGAGACATAAAACCAGTGTCTCTATTAAGTCCATGGTGGATAGTGTCTAGCAGAGTTATGAATTTAAACTCCCACACTCATCTTTGAGAGTATTGTGCAGGTTTCCTTTGAGGATGAGCGCTGAAGGTCAGATACAAAGTGATTGTTTTGTGAAAAGAGTTAGCCCACAAGTGATAAAGTAATTTATTTGTATTATCTGTAGTGCAGTAGAGTAGATTCTGTTAAGTAGTTTAGACCAATGGCATGGACGCCCTTAATGACAAGACCCAAGACCTTGAATTCGACCCTGTTTGCTGTGGAAAGCCAGTTCAGGACAAGAAGTACTGGGGTAAGATGGTCTCAGTGAGTAGCACTGGCAAGTAAGAAAATTACTGCAATCTGGGCCAGTGGGAGCCTTTCTAAGGTCTTTGTTCTCATTCTTAAATACAGTGACTTCCAGCAATCCAGTTTGGAGGTCACGTGGCTCAGCCATGACCAAGTCACCATTTTGTAAAGTGGGGCTCAGCTTCCTGGCCAGCTGGAAACAGAAGATAGGTCAGTCAGTCACCTGGGCTCTTTAAGGTGGCTGCTTGTCTTGTTATTAGAAGCTAGCATCAGCATCTGCAAATTAAATGTGAACATTTGTATGTGCTGCTAGCAGAGAACCACCACCAGGACCGTATTACATGGGAACCAAAGGAAAAACTGAGAACAAACACAGATCTGTACCTTCATGGTCTCCCCTGCTTTGCTGTCAGATGCACTTTCATTTCTAATTAAGTGTGGTAGGGGATGAAGCTGGAGGAGGAGGAGGAGGAAAGGGGAATCAATTTGTTGTTAGCACCATAACGGACAGGAAAACGTTTTGCGCTGACAGGAAATTTACATTACACAAATTCCTGCCCCAGTTCACTGGGTAGCTGACTCCATTTGACAGAAAGGAGCAATAGAGCTGTGCGGTTCTCTGCCCCCATTCTTCCCGGACACATGAGACATGCACAGAAGGTTTTAATAATGGTTAATCACACAAGGGAGAATGTTTGCCTTTCTTCTGTATGGGAAATCAGACAGAGCCTTACTGCAACGGAAGCTGGACCCTTTGATCAATGTATGACATTTTAAGAAATTTGTAAGCACTACTGTGTAATCTGGGCTAAATACTGTAGAGTTTGGGATTTAAAAAAAAATACAAGTAAGGAAAGAATTTAATGTTAGCATTTATCCATCAAGGTGACAACCACAATAATACATCTTTTTCCACAGAACGTGAAAATTACACAGCAAATTAGGAAATGAAATATGTTGGAAGATGAAGGATTCATAGCCTAGTCAACTAGCATAAAAATAAGGGGTATGTAAGAGGTGAGCATCTTAAAACATGATCCTTAGTGTTTCCCAGAACCCCATGACAAAAAAAAAAAAAAAAAAAAAGTGAGTCTCAACTCCAAATATTGGCCCCTAAACTAGGGCATCACAACATTTGGGTGATCAAATTAATCCTATGTGCCTAAAGCCTAGTTTTAAATGCCAGTTTGTGCATCTAAAATAGAAATTAGAAGCCTTCAGTTTAGATGCCTATTTTGAAAATAAAGGCCTGGAAAATTACTATGATTATTACAGTAGTGTCCAAGAGCTGATAATGGGGCTCCATTATGCAAGGCACTGTACAAACATATTGTTAGAGACAGTCACATCTGCAAAATGTTCTGTCACACTTGTTCCCTGTGCAGGTTGGGACTCTGAGCACTGTGGCCTCTGGAGGAAAGTATAGTTCATGTTGCTCTCAAATGGCTACCTACACCAACCAGGAAGCAGTGCTGATGAACTCCAGGGGGAGCTGTACACCAGTCCTCATCTGCCAACTGAGGCTTTGGTTATGACTTCCATCCACTCACATAGTCACCTAATGCACTTACACCTAGGGACTGTTCTCTTGAATTAACTAGCTTCCAGGACCTTTGCTCCTGCAAAGCAACTGTTCAGATGGGTTATAAAGAAAGGGATGGTCCCCGATAGCTGAGTTAGGAATTTCGTTAAAGAACTTCTAGAGGGATTTAACATAGCATGCATCATAGCTCACACCATGCAGTACCAGTTGTATTCAAGGCTCCAGTCCTGAGTAATCGATGAGGTGAGTAGAAAACCAGCAAGAAGGAAAACTAGCAGCGTCCTTCTGTGATACGGTGGTTTTTTTTAATGCTTTTGTTCTGTGACCTACCTGAGAGGATTCCCCTGCCTGACAGTAGTAAATTCCCGATCAGCAGAAAACCTGCAACTGTACCACAATCGGCGGGACAGTGCAGTGCAGCCCAGATACCTGCGAGTGGCACTGTGCAATGTGAAAATCCCTGCTGTTGCTAAGATAAGACCCAGGAATGGCAAAGCCTTGCCAGCCTCAGGGAAAGTAAATTGCAAGCCTGTTTAGTGTATTTGTTAAAAGATAGAGATAAATGGCAGTGGATTCAGAGAAGAGCAACAAAGAGACAATTAAGAAGCTGGACAAGTTGATTTATGAGGAAAGATTAAAGGAGCTGAATACGAATAGCTTGGCTAAACAATGTCTAAAGGAGGGAAGAAATGTAGTGAGCATTGATGGTATCTGAAGCCTCCATTTGAAGGGGCTTTCCTCCTCACTGTTAGCTTGATTTGAGTCTTATGTACAGAAGCATCTGAACAGGTCAGGTCTAGCTGGCCTAAACACAGTAGCTCTTTATTACGGGTACAGAATGAGAGTGCGTCTAATATAGATTAAGACAAATAAGTGCTTTGAGGCAGCTGAGCTCTGCACTGGAGGTGGAGCAGGTAATGGTGTCGCCTAAAGAAAAAGGGCCTGAAACCCTTTAATTTTTAATGAAAAGAAACAGAGACCCAGAGATAAAAATCATTGCCTTGGGGGAGGGAGAGAAAGGAAGATGTGGCTGAAGGAAGAAAGAGGGAGTTCAAAGGGCCCATTTCATCCAAAGCAGAATGATCTGTATGAAAAATGCCTCTTGCAATTAGACAAGTTAGAAGCTCCGCTCCGCCACTGTTTGAACTAGTAATTTGGTTATATTTTGCAATTTCTACACACGTTCTTCGCCTCGTTATCCCAGCTCCCCTGCCATCACTTAGCTTCACTGTAGCTTATTATTCATATAAATGTGCACTGCCACATTAAATGCTTCCGCACAGCAAAATAAAACCACAGAGGGTTCAGTCTGCTAGGAAATAACTGATTGACCAAAGATTACTCCCCCACCTGCTCTCATTATCTTGTGAAGAATACAAGCTTTCCAAAGGGTAGAGTCTTTGTACATTAACCACTCGCCACAGTCACAACTGCTGAGCTAAGAAATCATACTTGGAATTCAACAAAAGTACTTAAGGGCAACCACATACCAGCCTCCTTTAGTGCCGATTCATTCATAGTTAATCCCTATTGGGACGCCAGTTAAAATCAGACTGATGTATGTACTTTGTTTCATCCCTCAGTTGAATCCCTTCATTGGCTTTTTGTCTCCTTCCATATTATAGTCAGACTCTTCCAGAATTCTTTCACATAACATCCTCCTCCCCTTGCCATGTGCTGTGTCCAAGCAGTATAGCTTCAGCTTCATCTCTTCCACATCTTTATTCACGCTTCTCTCTATCCTTGGAAGAAACTCTTTCTCCCACAATCAGTGTCCCTTCCTCCTTCAGATCCTGCCCCCAAACAACCTTCTTTTTCCTAGCTTTCTGCCACTAATCTCTGCTCTGGTGCCCTCCGCTCCAATCTCTTATTGAGCTAAAATATGTAAATCCTATCATCGTAAACAAATAATGAAGTGTTTTATATGAAGCCAGATAATTACTATCCCTACTATCCCTCCTTCCCCCACCACCAGCTGGGCACTTGAGACCTTTTACTGCCATTACATTGATTCCCCCTCCTCCCCTCATCTTCTTCCCAATAAAGACCTTTGTTTAACAATAGCTTGGGAGTTGGTTGGGGGTCCACTGCAGTTGAACCTAGCCCAGTACTCCCTGGAGTCTGTAAGAGAATACTCGAGAGTCGTCTCGCAAGAGTGTTTTGCAGTTTGCCAGGGTTCACACTGCTGCCAGCTCACACCTGGCACAGTTCACAGTCATCACTGGCATGAATGAAAAGCCAGATGGACATACTAGTGGGAGAAATAAAGGCAGGTGGAATTTTTTGTTCTACTGTAACTAGAATATTAGTACAGGCATTATTACCTCTGCTTTTAGGGTACTTTGGTAATTTTTACTGTATTTCTGTTCACCTCTTGATTGTGCTGTGTGGGAGCTGTTATATAATTACCAGTCCATTCCATGATTGCTTAGACCAGGCCAGGACATACAGACAGACCCCCTATGTGCTGATACTACGTACCATTACGCTATGTTTAGTCAGTCTGGGAACTCAGAAGCCATAGAGAAAAATAATTTTGGATCCATTATAGAGCTTGACCTGAACCACTAATATCAGATCCAGCTCCAAATTTTTGCAGTGTTTGAAGGGGCTTGGGTCCATCTTTGAGGTCTTTAAAGAAATTAGATATAGAATTGTCTCCTCCCACCACAAAAGTGGTACACCTCTGGGGTGGAACACCAATGTACACACAGAGTGTGACATAACAATTTCAGACAGGAGGTTGGAATGATCACAGGCTAGATAGAGTTCACCTCCTCTTCAGGTGGGTACTCCATGTTTTTCTATCACAAACTGAAAAATACTAAGTCTTACAGAGTAAGTTTAAATAGGCAGAATGTAATTGCTCAGATTTAGAATTTGGTCAGGACACAGGTTAACATTAATGCTAGAGCTGGATAAAAAATTGTCATCAACTTTTTTCCCCCTACGAAAAATGGCTTTTTGAAGGAAATAAACATTTTAATGGAAGATTTTTGTTTCCTACGAAATATTCTGATTTTTTTAGATGAAAAATAGAAAATCAAAAACTGGAAATATTTACTGAACAATGCGGGAGTTTTGTTTGTGTGTGTGTGTGTTTGAAATATGCATTGTTATTCATAGTGGCAAGTCATAGTGATTCATGACAATAACTTGTCATTGGGCCAGGGAAAGACAGCGAGAATGATTCTATCACCTGGTAGTTAGGGCACTCTCTTCAGGATATGCACGACTCAAATTAAAGTCCCCGCTCCAATGAGTATTTAATTATTTATAAAAAGTGGAACAGCTTCAAGAGAAGAGATTGAGAAAGCCCCATAGCAAAACATCGCACCTTTCAGTGCACCATCCTACAGTGTGGGAGACCCAAGTTCAAATCCCTTCTCCATACCAGGTGGAGTGGGGACTTCGTCCTAGGTCTCCCAAATCCCAGGTAAGTGCCCTGACCACTGGACTAAAGGAGCCATTTTGTGAGTCCTTTGCTTGTGCCAAAATGCCTGAAAGTTGAAACAAAACATTTGGGTCAAAATTAAATATTTTGTTCCAACATTTCTGAAATGTTTTGTGATGCTGGCAGTCCTGGTGCCAGCTCATGCCAAGGCCCCTGGGCCTCACTGAACACTGACAAATGCCTAGCTGGAAACCAGTTGACACCAGACAAGCCACTGTGGAACATCAGTGGACAAAAGACTTTGTTGAGTGCTTCCCCTACACCCATGGATAGGGTACTTGCAGAAGTCCTCATCCCACCACAGCTTGAACATCGGGAGAAGGGCATACAAATTCCCTTCAAGGAAGAATTGTTATCACTATGCTGCTTGGAATTCAGAGAAGGCAATATTTCTAAGCATAAGCAAGGGATCCCCAAGATGCGTGGCTGGGTTAGCTCCTAAAAGACATATAGAGTTCGCTTATTATAGCGGCTACTATCACCTTTTGGAACCTAAGACTGTATCTTATTTGTGCACGTATGCTTACCTGCTTTAACCATGTCAATAACTTATTTCTTTTTCTTAGTTAATAAATGTTTAGATAGCATTATAGGATTGGATAGAAGCATTGTCTTAGGTTTGAGATCTGAGGTACAATTGACCTGGGGTAAATGACTGGTCCCTCAGGACTGGGATTAACCTGAATACTGTTGTGATTTTTGGTGTAGGGGACCATCTATCACAAAGGCAGGCTTGCTTGGGTAGCAAGATAGACTGGAATGCCTAAGGGGACTGTCTATGACTCCATGTTAAGGCTGTTATAGTGCGTTAGGCATTCACACTTGTTACTTGGTTGGTGAAATCTCATTATAGAACATACCACTACTTTGGGATTTGTGCCCAGTTTCTTTAGTCTGCCCTGAGGTTGGCACTCAGGCTCTGGGGCTACTCTAAACAGTTTGACATGTTTCAACTCTTTTGGTTTGGTTGAAAGTATTTAGCGAACCTGACACAAACTCGCAAATGGTTTCAGTCAGTCCAAAACTGCATTATTCAGAGAATTAACTATTTGTCTGAAAAATGTTACCCAGCTCTAGATAAAATGTTTTGGCCTCAGATACTCAAAGTGCTGTGTTGGATTTTAGCCATTCTACTTCCCTTGAATCTGATGGCAGTCACACAACTAAACTGCTCATTCAAACATAACTCTGCCTCATTATGAGGGATACCCCCTCCATTTTACACCAAACTTTACATATAAATCCATCACTCTGTCCTGTTAGTGGTCACAATTCGCATCTGAAATACAGAATTATAGAAAAGGATGGCACAGAAATGCCATTTTCAATTGTCCACAGATATTCTCTGTTATGCTGGGTCTTTCCTCCTGTTGGGTTCCACATTTGGTGCCTGGTGAATCAAGAGGCAGACTCATCCCCCTTTGAAAATATCTGATATAGTTAAGGCCTTGGTTTTCCGTTTTTATTTTGTTTAAAAATTCCCACAAATGTATCAGTGTTTATACAAAAAATTAAACGGATGAAAATCGATAAAAAACAAAAATGAAGGGCAAGGGTGGGTGTGGGCACAGGGCCACTCTGAAGGGCCAGGGTACGAGGGGTCTCTGTCTGGCAGGGAAAGTGGATGGAGGCTGTCGCCTGGCTCCCTGCCCATCTCGTTCCCCTACGGCACAACAGCAGCCACGAACTGGTAGTTACTCTCCTCTGCACACGCATGCTGTGCCATCCAGTGGGGTCTCTGCAAGGAGGGAGCCAGGTGCAGGGAGTTCTGGCACTTGCAAAATATAGGTAAAAATCAGTCTAAGCTGAATACTTACTTCTTCAAAACGCAGGAGTTTTTCCGGGAAATTCAGTAGCAAACAAAACCGAAGGGCCTTAGATATGGTTTAAAGAGGGAAGAGAGATGACTGCAGAGATGAATTTCTTTGGTTGATAATCTCTCTGCGTTATCCACACACAGTATGATGACACTCAGAACCCTACTTTGGATAAAATCCTGTCCTCAAAATCACTTTGTTCCATGGCTTAGTTAACTGAGTAACCATGTAGCATTCAGCCTGTTTAAGCCTTCTCACCCACCTTGTCTCTCTAATACCCTGGGACCAGCACAATTACAACAGCACTGCAAATAAGCCTTCTCAGTCACTTTCAGTGATAAAGCCAAACCAAAGAGTTTTGAAATGTCAGCATGGTCTTAACTGAGATTGAGCCAATATTTATATTATGAATCTATGTAAGTAACTCCATGGTTAAGGCTGAATCTCCCTTTCCACTTTAAGGATAATTTTAAGCTGCCTCTAAGGGCACGTCTTCATGGAATCATAGAATATCAGGGTTGGAAGGGACCTCAGGAGGTCATCTAGTCCAACCCCCTGCTCAAAGCGGGACCAATCCCCAAGTAAATCATCCAGCCAAGGCTTTGTCAAGCCTGACCTTAAAAACCTCTAAGGAAGGAGATTCCACCACCTCCCTAGGTAACCCATTCCAGTGCTTCACCACCCTCCTAGTGAAAAAGTTTTTCCTAATATTCAACCTAAACCTCCCCCACTGCAACTTGAGACCATTGCTCCTTGTTCTGTCATCTGCTACCACTGAGAACAGCCTAGATCCATCCTCTTTGGAACCCCCTTTCAGGTAATTGAAAACAGCTATCCAATCCCCCCTCATTCTTCTCTTCTGCAGACTGAACAATCTCAGTTCCCCCAGCCTCTCCTCATAAGTCATGTGTTCTAGCCCCCTAATCATTTTTGTTGCCCTCCGCTGGATTTTTTCCAATTTTTCCATATCCTCCTTGTAGTGTAACACTTTAACATGGCTTGTGTAGTCACAGCATAGCACTGGGAAAGAGCTCTCCCAGCACTATAAAAAACTCACCTCCACGAAGGGAATAGTTTCCAGCACTGGGAGTGCGGCTCCCAGCACTGGTGCGCTGTCTACACTGGCACTTTATAGCGCTGAAACTTGCAGCGCTCATTTTTTTCACACCCCTGAGCGAGAAAATTGCAGCGCTGTAAAGTGCCAGTGTAGACAAGCCCTAACTTTACCCAAATGTAGCCAAACTGCTTAAAAATGATATGCATGGTCTTCTGCCAGGATGGAAGGCAACAGGAAATGATCTGGGATTTGAAGAATCCCCAGGCCTGTGATTGCCCTGAACACGAAAGGGATATGAAGAATAGGTCGGGGGGGAGAAGCTTGCAATTTTGGGAAAGTCATCGAAGGCAAAAGCCTGGTTCAACTGAATCTTGTAGTCTGTATTTGACATCAATGCTTGAGCCTCTGGCAGAAGTGGGGTTTGTGAGAGTCTACTGAAATGGAATAAAGCCGCAATCAGCCACTCCAGGGTGCAGTAGTAAATCTTTTGTTGCATGCCTCAGGTGTAATGTATGGGTCTTCAGTTACCTAGGAAGTGCACTAATGTTACTATTATTTATATTATGGTAGTGCCTAGAGGCCTCAGTGAAGATAGGGACCCTATTATGCTATGTGCTCCCATAATAAGAGACATTCGGTGCCATGAGAGCTTGCAATCTCAATAGACAAGGCAAGACAAAGGGTGGGAGAAAGAGATCACTATTATTAGTTCCATTTTACATATAGGGAACTAAAGCACATGGAGATTACGCTACTTGCTCAAGGTCATACAGGCAAACTGTGACAGAGGCAGGAGTTGAATCTAGGTGCCTCTTACGTCCCAAAACAATACCTTAACTACAAGTCCATCCTTCCTCACCAATAGATTACTAATACACATTCTGGAGTGCTTTACTCCAATGAAAGAGCCATACTCTAATTTTACACCCAATTGTTTTTAACTCAGGGAAACGTCTGCAATGTGCCCTTCTGCCATGACAAGTAATTTTTAGTATAAATTTAAGAGAAAATAGTAGGGAGCAAAAATCATTGTCTTCCTTTTCTCTGCTCTTTTGAACATGCTCATTGTTTGTTAATTTTTTTTTTGCTAACACCTTCGCTCTCTACTTTTAAGGCTCCCCATGTGTTTGGGCCTCTTCACACACCTTTCTCCTGAGAAGAATGGCTTCTCTATCAGCATCAGTTTGGGGCAATTTAAAACTGTTGCTTTCTCTCCAGCTCCTCACCCCAAACTTCCTCTCTTCATCTCTCAGTCCCCACAGGAGTCTTTGTCCTGCCCATCATCATTTCCCCTCCCCACTGCATATCCGTTTAGCATAACGGGCTCAGGGATTTTTTCTATCTAGGTCTCTCTCCTCCTCCTTTTTGTGTGTAAGTGATTTGGGCATTGGGAGTTGGTGCATACCTGTGACATCATCCAAAAGGCCCAACCAGCATGGCTTGGGATAAGCAGTGTCCTAAGTCACACTCTGTTAGGATCGTAGTGTGATACTATTACCTTGGTTGACACACTGAGGATTGAACTGGGGAGCTCCAGAGATAAAGAGCCTGAGCTGCTACAGATTGAGCTAATGCCACATAGCTAAGGGCTGTAATAACTCATATCTTTTGTGGATCAGGCACAGAAAGGATCCCCATAACACACACGCATAGGGTTGCCAACTTTCTGATTGCAGAAAACCAAACACCCTTGCCCCACCCCTGCCCTGCCCCTAGGCCCCACCCCTTCTCCAAGGCCCCGCCCCCCACTCACTCCATCCCCAGTCCTTCAGTCATTCGCTCTCTCCCACCCTCGCTCACTCGCTCATTTTCACTGGGCTGGGGCAGGGATGCAGGAGTGGGTGAGGGCTCCAGTTGGGGGTGTGGCCTCTTGGGTGAGGCCAGAAATGAGAGGTTCGGATTGTGGGAGGGGGCTGTCTGGAGCTGCCAGGGTCCCTTTTCGACCGGGCATTCTGGTTGAAAACCGGACGCCTGGCAACGCTACACACGCACCAAAGGGTTACAATAGTATTTAAAGATGGAAAAGGCCTATTGGGACAATCATATTGTATCATCATTTCCTTTATTGTACTCCAGGACTCCATGTTTTACCTCTTGTGCTCCCCACTGCCAGAGCCTTTCCTCCACTGCCTTCCCCCTGCCAGAACCTTTCCCCCGCTGCTGGAGTCTTTCACTGAGGCAGGGAAAGGCTCTGGCAGCTGGGAGGCAGCCGGAATCTACGCAGTTGAAAGTAGCAGTGGAGACGTGGGAGGCACTGGTTGGGCATGCAGACAGCAGTGCAGGCTATATAGCCTAGGGTTTTGGAGTATCTCTACCCTACTCACCTAAGCTGTGCCTCAGTGTCTACATTGCTATTCATACCGGTGCTAGCTGGGCGTGCAACGTCTGTACTCTATACGCCACCACAAGTGTAGACGTAGCCTCAGAAAACCAGAGACAGTGAAGCTATTGTTAAGTTGTCCCTGGTCTGTAAAGCAAACATCACATCTGCAGGCAGTTCTGTTGCTATTTGCTCCCTGGACCAGTATGGGTCATTAATGCTCCATGTTTTCAGGCTTTTCTAAGTAAATTACAAGTTGCCATGGCAGTTCGTTAGTCCTCAGCCCAAGCGGTCGCCTTCTATTGAACAACAACGAAGGCAGAACAGAACAACACACATACACGCTATGGCCATTCATTTCTAAAATAAAATGATGACAAAGTTTCATCTATTTTTGCATGGAGAAGCTGCCCAGAGGTCAGATCCTAGAAAAGTCACTAAAAAGTTCTCCTTTCCCATGATTGAACCAATCCCAAATCTGCTGAAAGACTCTTAAATAAAAAAGGATTCAAAGTTCCACAGTCATCTATCCCACCGCCAACCCATTTCTGGAAAATGTGCCTATTTGAAGAGAATGGAAACTAGTGATGGACGAGACCTTTTAGGCCATTGAGTACAATGCCCAACCAAGAAAGGATTGTTCCCATAGAGAACCAAAGCTGTTTCGTCGGACAGGTTCCTCAGAAAATAGGGGTTCTTCTAGCAGACATCTAGGAGCACAGCTGCCTCCAAAAGCAATTTTATGTAACTGAAAGAAGCTACTAAGAAGAGGCCACGGGGAGGAAAAGCTGATAGGCCTGGGGGGGAGGAGGATTTGATTTTTTTGTTTTTTTCCATTGAATCATGATAATGTTCATGTAGAAAATTAACCTTTTTAATCATCAGTTGGGTCCCAATTCAGCAAAATACTTAAGCATTTACTTAACTTTAAGCTTGTGAGTCATCCTAGGCCTAATCAGAAAGGAATTTAAGGGTATGCCTATCTTCAGTGGCATTTAAACACTGATTTAACATTAAGCACACATTTATGTGGTTTCCTGAATAGAGATGGGAATACTCATTGCTTAAAGTTAAGCACATACTTGAGTGCTCTGCTGATCTAGGGCTTAGGTCTTGAAGCTGCCAGGGACCTGGAATAGGGAACCAAATTGAGGATGCTGGAGGAAATAGGGAGAAAAGAAGGAAACTGCAAGGTCAAAAGGAACAAAGAAAGAGCCCTTGAGGATAGAATGGGAAATTTAGAAAAACGAGGAGGCCAGGAACAAATAATTATTACAAAAACAACAACGACCCCAAACACTCTAGCAGCACTGATTGTAGATTGTAATCTTATGCAGCATTACACGAAAGAGTTTAAACCTCTTGTTAAAACTGAAATACAATCTTTAGTCTTGTTTGCACACCTCCTTGCTTGTTGCCACCAGCTAACAGCTTAGAGGTATTTTAAAGTAAGAGCTGCACTAAATCGTTTGTGACGTGGCCTGGTTAAAAGTGCTATGCTCAGAAAGTGGCCCCAACACATGCATTTTCTGCTTAACCTGAATTTATTTGCCTTTTCTCTCTTTCATTTTTTTGTAATCCACTGATGGGGAACTGCACACTAGGAAAACCCACCTTCCACACTGTACCATTATCTAAACCTGGCACCGAACCAAACTTTAATATTTCAGTCTTACCGGTTTTCAGGTTTGGAATGTTTTTATGTTGGAGGATTTTCATCTGTTCCCTGACTCAGCTAATGGAATCCTAATGTACATGAGAGATCGCTATCTAATCTGACTGCCAATTACTTGCTTGTTTCAGTCATCTTCTACATACAAGATAACTTGCACTATTTTCATTGCAGCTAAGTTATGCCTATAGGAGTTTCATACAAAATGCAAAGGATATAACATGATACTCAGAGGACTGAGAAATGATCCTATTATGCTGACCTGAGATAATACAGGACCCTCCTGATGGCTGGAATAATTACAATAAACTACTCAAGCAGGGATAAAAACTGGAGTTAGACAGCAAGTTAGATGAAACCTGTAATTATTAACTTACAACTTGAAACCAGATTCAATCAACATAACTCTAGATGCCTAAGAGGAATTTAACAATAAAATATGGAAGTAGAGAATGGTCTGAAGCCAGTATAGCCGCTGGGTTGAACTTCCATGACCTGCTATTTAAAAAAAACTAAAGCTACCTGTGATGATGTTAAATGATCACTGTGGGCCAAAAGTATTTGAAAGAGATCCTCTTTATTCAGTGATGCAAAACCCACTGTGTCTGTGAATCAGAACAGGGGCTTCTGCAACATTTCTCCCTCACACATCCTGTCTGGGAAGTTAAAGCACATTTCCCAATACCACACCTGTTTTACCCCATCTTTAGAATATGAATTGGACTCTGCTCCCTTTGAACTCAATAGAAAACCTCCCATGGACAAGTTAGAGGACAGCAGTGTATAAATGCTGGGGATGGGAGGATTTTGTAGGAGTGGGTGTGATCATCACCGAATTGCAAGCCAGAGATGTCAGCGATGGGAAACACCTATTAGTAGAGCCCTGTGTTTATTGCAAATACGAAAGAACATGAAATAAAATTAAAAAAAAACATATAAAATGGAATAAAACAAAAAACTCACCCCACAGCAGCAACTTCACAGCTCCTGTCCCGCGCGGCTGGGCCCAGCTCCCCTCACTGGGTATTGCGACCTGGCACGCAGGGTTGCAGCACCACTCAGATTTGACCCAGTTTCCCCTCCGTCATCATGATGGAGGCGGCAGCTGGGCCAAACCTGAGCAGCGCTGCAACACCATGCGCCAGGTTGCAACACTCAGAGTAGGGAGTCAGCCCAGCCGTGCGGGACAGGAGCCGCTACTGGAAGCTGAGTGTAGGACAGGCTCACACTGGTGACAGGAGCCAACCCCACCCCACTCACCCCCGCATGTGGATAAAATGAAACAATACAAAATTCCCAAACAAGAAAACAAAAAATTATAAAAATGAAAACATTTCACAGGGCTCTCCTTATTACGTCACCTCACTCCCCCAGGTCTGACAGCACAGGGTTGTTCCATATAGCATATTCCGGGTTACAATGTTATCTATCATGAACCTTGCAACAGCAAACAGGAGGCCGAGGTTTCTGCCAATAACCTCACTGTACCATTTCTTTGGAGCCTACAATCATTGTCACCCTTTGGTTACTCCATCAATTAATCCCTTGGCAGGTTTCTCAGGAATTGCTAAAAGCAGGAGACATTCCTCTCCGTTCAGCTCTCCCCAAGCTTTGGAACCAGAGACCTGTCATCAAAGCTATTGAAGTTTGTCAAATGAGAAACGTCTCAGTAATATGATATTCCACATGCACGTCCATCCCAACCTTTACATCAACATGCTCAGTTCCACGGTCCCCTTTGGAGCAGGTCAGTGGTTCCACACCACCGTTGGCAGAAGACTGCCCCCGCCTCATTCTATGGATGAGCAGGAAGAGTGATAGAATTCAGGCTGCAGGATCACACACAGCAGTGCAGCATGACATGCATCATCACTAAAAGCCAAATCCTGAAGTCCTTCCCCACCCAATATTTACTCTGGCAAAACTCCTTGTGAAGTCAAACTGGAGTTTTGCCTGAGTCACGCATGTATCCTGCCATGTATCCTCTTTGGCCCTAACAAAGGATTGCATCATAGAAATGTAGGATGGGAAAGAACCTTGATAGGTCATCTAGTCCAGTCCCCTGCACTGAGGAAGCACTAAGCATTATCTAGACCATGCCTGATGGGTGTTTGTCTAACCTGTTCTTAAAAAACTCCAGTGATGGAGATTCCACAAGGCAATTTGTTCCAGTGCTTAACTACCCTGACAGTTAGGAAGTTTTTCTTAATGTCTAACCTAAATCTCCCTTCCTGCAATTTAAGCCCATTATTTCTTGTCCTGTCCTCAGTGATTAAGGAGAACAATTTATCACCCTCCTCTTTATAACAACCTTTTACATACTGAAAGACTGTTATCATATACCTCCTCAGTGTTCTCTTCTCCAGACTAAACAAAGCAAAGCAAAGTTTTCAATCTTTCCTTGTAGGTCATGTTTTTTAGACCTTTAATCATTTTTGTTGCTCTCCTCTGGACTTTCTCCAGTTTGTCCACATCTTTCACAAAGTGTGGTGCGCCGAACTGGACATAATACTACAGGTCTGGTCAGTGCTGAGTAAAGTGGAAGAATTACTTCTTGTGTCTTGCTACAACATCCCAGAATGTTGTTAGCTTTTTTGTTGCAATAATATTACATTGTTGACTCATGTTTAGTTTGTGATCCACTATAACCCCAGATTCTTTTCTGCAGTACTCCTTCCTAGGCAGTCAATTCCCATTTTGTATTTGTGCAACTGATGGTCCTTCCTTAGTGTAGTACTTTGCAAATGTCCTTATTGAATTTCATCCTGTTTATGTCAGGAAAATTATGATACTATATTTTAGCCTAGTTTAAAACCCTAATCATGTACACTTCTATAACATTTTTTACCCTGAAACATCCTAAAGTGCTTCACAAGCTATGGACACATGCAACAGCACTGATATGCAGCCAGCTCTTGGTTAAGGGCAGTAGCCAAAGCACACCAATGCAGGATGAGGAGATTTTAGTGAAGGGCTCCTGGGCAAATATCTGCTTTTATAAAAAGTACCAGGGGTTATTTAACGGTTACATAGAGAAAACAGGCTCCCAGATTTTTTAAGAGTTCATCTGAAAGACCTACACACAACAAACTGCATAACAACCAACTGATCACCTCAGTCATGTGAAAGGCTGCGACGGCCCTAGGGAACCTAGAGTTCCAACTTGATGTTTAGACCAATATGCCACCATCTCCAGTAGTTGTGCCTAATGGTTGAGCATCCTCAGTTCTCTTTGACTCTGTCTTCCCATGCTGCAAAAAGCAGAGTCATTCTTCTGTCTCATGAGAACCCAGCCTGAGCTAAAGTGCTTAAACACCATTATATTAAAGCTTCCTTATGGTCCCCTCCGTGGCTCTTAGTCTCCTCCCTAGTTATCCACACCTCATTTTTCTGAAGCCTCCCCTGTTATCTGAAGCAGAGTTATGTCCTTTAAGTTCAGCTGAAAATGCCTCCCTATTTTAGATAACATGATGTGAGGGACTCGGTAACTGAGTGTGCGCTGTACATAAATCCCTCGAAGAGACCCCACAAAGGAGTCCAAGATTCACACAGGGGAAACAGCCCAAAACAACAGGTTTATGAGTCACCTTGCCAGTCAAGACACACCCCCTTCCATTCCTAGTGATAAGTTTCTTTACAGAAAAGCAAGGCAACTATCATAAATGGAGAAACAAAATTACCCAATTGCACTGCATCCAAACTAGAGAGACAAGGTGGATGAGTAATATCCTTTATTCAACTTCTCTTGGTGAGAGAGACAAACTTTCAAGCTGCACAGAGCTCTTCTTCAGGCCTGGGAAAGGTACTCTGAGCATCACAGCTAAATGCAAAGTGGAACAGATGGTTTAGCATAAGTAGTTAACTCATATTCTAAGTCTAAGGGACCATTCAAGGTAGAGTGGCCCATTAAGACCACTTCAGTCACAGGACAGAAAGAGGGGGTTATATATAATATATGAAGATATACAGATTGCTTCACCATGAATGAAGCATATATCCGAGGATGTGGAAAAAGCTAATGTACTCAATGATTTTTTTTGCCTCTGTCTTCATGAATAAGGTCAGCTCCCAGATTGCTGCACTGGGCAGCACAATATGGGGAGAAGGTGACCAGCCCTCTGTGGAGAAAGAAGTGGTTCGGGACTATTTGGAAAAACTGGACGTGCACAAGTCCATGGGGCCAGATGCACTGCATCCAAGGGTGCTAAAGGAGTTGACGGGTGAGATTGCAGAGCCATTAGCCATTATTTTTGAAAACTCATGGCGATCGGGGGAGGTCCCAGATGACTGGAAAAAGGCTAATGTAGTGCCCATCTTTAAAAAAGGGAAGGAGGAGGATCCGGGGAACTACAGGCCAGTCAGCCTCACCTCAGTCCCTGGAAAAATCATGGAGCAGGTCCTCAAGGAATCAATTATGAAACATTTAGAGGAGAGGAAAGTGATCAGGAACAGTCAGCATGGATTCACGAAGGGGAAGTCGTGTCTGACTAACCTAATTGCCTTCTATGATGAAATAACTGGCTCTGAGGATGAGGGAAAAGCAGTGGATGTGTTATTCCTTGACTTTAGCAAAGCTTTTGATACGGTCTCCCACAGTATTCTTGCCGCCAAGTTAAAGAAGTATGGGCTGGATGAATGGACTGTAAGGTGGATAGAAAGCTGGCTAGATCATCGGGCTCAACGGGTAGTGATCAATGGCTCCACGTCTAGTTGGCAGCCGGTTTCAAGCGGAGTGCCCCAAGGGTTGGTCCTGAGGCCAGTTTTGTTTATTATCTTTATTAATGATGTGGAGGATGGTGTGGACTGCACTCTCAGCAAGTTTGCAGATGACACTAAACTAGGAGGCGTGGTAGGGGGTAGGAATCGGATACAGAGGGACCTAGACAAATTAGAGGATTGGGCCAAAAGAAACCTGATGAGGTTCAACAAGGACAAGTGCAGAGTCCTGACTAGGGACCGAATGGCTAGGTAGCAGTTCTGCAGAAAAGGACCTAGGGGTCACAGTGGACGAGGAGCTGGATATGAGTCAACAGTGTGCTCTTGTTGCCAAGAAGGCTAACGGCATTTTGGGCTGTATAAGTAGGGGGATTGCCAGCAGATCGAGGAACGTGATCATTCCCCTTTATTCGACATTGGTGAGGCCTCATCTGGAATACTGTGTCCAGTTTTGGGCCCCACACTACAAGAAGGATGTGGAAAAATTGGAAAGAGTCCAGCGGAGGGCAACAAAAATGATTAGGGGTCTGGAGCACATGACTTATGAGGAGAGGCTGAGGGAACTGGGATTGTTTAGTCTCCAGAAGAGAAGAATGAGGGGGGATTTGATAGCAGCCTTCAACTACCTGAAGGGGGGTTCCAAAGAGGATGGAGCTCGGCTGTTCTCAGTGGTGGCAGATGACAGAACAAGGAGCAATGGTCTCAAGTTGCAGTGGGGGAGGTCCAGGTTGGATATTAGGAAACACTATTTCACTAGGAGGGTGGTGAAACACTGGAATGCGTTACCTAGGGAGGTGGTGGAGTCTCCTTCCTTGGAGGTTTTTAAGGCCCAGCTTGACAAAGCCCTGGCTGGGATGATTTAGTTGGGAATTGGTCCTGCTTTGAGCAGGGGGTTGGACTAGATGATCTCTTGAGGTCCCTTCCAACCCTGATATTCTATGATTCTATGATTCTACGAAGCCAATGATATACATTGATGATATTTTCATCCTCTGGCCAGACGACTTAAAACTCCCTCACAGATTTCCACCATAACTTCACAACCACCACACATCCATTAAACTCTCTCTGGAACACTCCCACACTAGCATCAACTTCTGTTATCTACAGCCAGGCACTCAAATACCACAGAATGTGCTCCCAGGAGAAAGTCCGGGATATACATCTTAACATGCTTAAAACAATCTTCACCAAACAAGGACACTCCACCAGAAAAGTAGATCGCATCATGGAATGTGTCACCCAAATACCTGAGAGAACCTACTCCAATACAGAAATAAAACCACCTCCAAGCGCACACCTGTAGTTAATTATCAGGGGGTAGCCATGTTTCTGAAGAAGTGGTTTTTTACCCACGAAAGCTTATGCCCAAATAAATCTGTTAGTCTTTAAGGTGCCACCGGACACCTGTAGTTGTCATCTACCACCCCACATCGGAACCCATACTAGGTACTATACTATAACTACAACCCATATTCAATGGGGATCCCAACATAAAGGAAATCTTTCCTGAACCCCCTTTCCTGGCCTTTAAACAACCCCCCAGCCTCTCTGAGCTCATCTTCAGAAGCAAGCTCCCCAGAGAGCAGGACATACCAACTCAAAGCAACACCAGACCCTGCCAGAACAACAGATGCAAAACCTGCAGACATATCTCCATTGCTACAATGATCAACACCCCCCACAACACATCTTTCAAGATCCATGGATACAACACATGCCTATCACAACATGTGGTGTACCTCATCCAGTGCACTAAATGCACCAATAGCAACTGTGTGGGTGAAACCAAACAATCACTATGTTCTAGAATGAACTCACAGAGAAAAAGGATAAAAGACAAAAACACCACATCACCTGTGGGTGAACACTTTTCATAATGCGATCACTGACTTATCAGCCCCCACCCTCAAAGGAAACCTGCACAACACTTTAAAAAGATGAGCCTGGGAGCTTAAATTCATAACTCTGCTAGACATTAAGAATCATTGACTGAACAGAGACACTGAATTTATGGTTTATCACAACAATCTGTAACCCACTAACCCCCTCCTTTTATCCTATGACTGCAGAGGTGTTAACCGGCCACTCTACTTTGAATGGTCCCTTAGAATATGTGCTTCCTACTTATGCTAAATAATCAATTTCACCTTGCATTTAGCTGTGATGCTCAGCCTTTCCCAGGCCTGAAGAAGACTCTGTGCGGCTTGAAAGTTAGTCTCTCTTACCAAGAGAAGTTGGTTGAATAAAGGACATTACCTCATCCACCTTGTCTCTCTATAATCCTGGGACCAACACAGTTACAACTGTACTGCATACTTCATCCAAACTGTAATTGTTCCCTAAATATCACAGACTTTAAGCTTTCCCGTCCCCCGCCCCCATTATCATCAAAACTCACTTCTCTCAATTGCAGGAAAGTGGATTTAGTTATTGGTGGTGGGATTTTGTTTTGGCTATTTGGTTTTGTTTGATTGGTTTAAAGACTTCAGCTGTAGGTAAAACCAAAAGCAAACTGCGTCACAGACCTAACCCAATGGCTCTAGGGAGGTCTCCTATCACCCTGTTGCTGACCAGTGTGTGTTGACATGGTCGAGAATGAAGTAAGAGCTCACCAGTTAACGAACAGAAAGTGCCATTTTGATCTTCCCAACCACTGTATGTTTCCTGCTCCATTTAGGATATGACGGTGACGTTACACTCCATATTCTTTATGAAAATATGCTTATGATATGGATATGACATAACTGAGATATACTTTATGCAAGATGGCTCCTGTAAGATATCATTGGAAAGATTATGATTTACTGAATGTGATTATCCAATTTGTATGCCTATATCATTTCTGTATTTGAAGTTAGGAATATGGACTATGTAACAATTACAACTGGGTGTGTATTGGGAAGACACCCACCAGATGACAGGCCATCAAATTTGATAGGTCATTAGGGAGGAACAACAAGATTGTAAAGATACTAATCTCTCTCCTTCCTGGGAGGCGTCCTAGGTCGTAACTGTGACACTACTAGGTCAGGTGGTCTTGTCACCTCATACTAAATATTATCTTGGACTTCTTGTAACTTTCCACTAAAGGAGAAGGGGGGGGTCAAGTTTGGGAAACAAAGGATCCCGCCTTATGTAAATCTTATTTAAGGGTCGGGAGGAAGGCAAACGGGACTCTCCTCCATTGCCTGCCCAAGAAGAAGGACTGCTGAAAGAACCTGAAGGGACAAAGGAATTAACCTGAAGGGAAAGGCAGGGGTGAGTCCAGACTGAGACAGGGGTCCAGTCTGTAAGAAAAAAAAACTGGAATTCTGAGCTATAGAAATTCTGCATCTTGCCTAATTCAACATTTAGGGTGAGAAATTATATTTTTCAGAGGGGTAGCCATGTTAGCAAAAACAACGAGGAGTCCTTGTGGCACCTTAGAGACTAACAAATTTATTTGGGCATAAGCTTTCGTGGGCTATAACCCACTTCATCAGATGCATGGAGTGAAAAATACAGTAAGCAGGTATAAATATAAAGCACATGAAAAGATGGGAGTTGCCTTACCAAGTTGGGGGTCAGTGCTAACGAGGCCAATTCAATTAGGGTGGATGTGGCCATTCCCAACAGTTGACAAGAAGGGGTGAATATCAACAGAGGGAAAATTATTTTTTGTAGTGACCCAGCCACTCCCAGTCTTTATTCAGGCCTAATTTGATGATGTCCAGTGTACAAATACAAATATAGTGACCCCCACACACACTTGGTAAGGCAACTCCCATCTTTTCACATGCTGTATATTTATACCTGTCTACTGTATTTTCCACTCCATGCATCTGATGAAGTGGGTTATAGCCCATGAAAGCCTATGCCCAAATACATTTGTTAATCTCTAAGGTGCCACAAGGACTCCTCGTTGTTTTTAAATTATATTTTGTAACCCATTTCTTTAGTGAATCAAGCTTAGTTTGCGTGTTTTATTTGCTTAGTAATCTACTTTGTTCTGTTTGCTATCTCTTTAACCATTTATAATCTATCTTTTATAGTTAATAAATTTGTGTTGTTTATTAATAAACCCAGTTTTTGTAATTTCTAACTGGGGCGGGGACAAGAAGTTGTGCATATCTTCCTCTACATTGAGGGAGGGGGGTGAATATATGAACTTACATTGTATAGATTTCGCTGCAGTGCAAGACAATATATCTTTGAGTCTGCACTCCAAGGGAGGTGGACACCTGAGTGCTGGGGCAAATCCCTTAAGCTGAGTCTTCCCAGAGCTGATCTCAGTGTCTATGTCGTTCTGCAGCTGGGTGTGCCATGCACATGTGTGTGCTGGAGGAGTCTTAAGAGTCTGGCTCAGCAAGACAGGTAAAAAAGGGGCCCATGCTGGCAAAACAGGTGGGCTCAGTGGTATCTCAGCACATCAGATGGCATCTTAAAGGGGGCAACCTGTCACAGTAACTAGCAACTGGGAATACAGGATCTGATTCAAAGCTTGTTAAAAAGAAAGACTCCCACTGACGCTAGTGTGCTTTGGATCAGGCCCATAATGCAGGGGCCCAGCAATGTGGCATGTGAATCAGGAAGAGATTTCCAGTTGGAAGTGCATCTCCTGGGTTCATTTTGGTTTGTATTTGGATTTCAGGCTAATGTTTGTTGCATCACATCAGACTCTATTCCATCACCATAATATGGCTCTCCCTACTGGTCTCGAAGATAGCTAATACAGTCACGGGGCACTCCCCAGTAGGAAAATTTACCGAGCTGTGTCAACATCCACTCTGCTTCTGCTACCTCCATTCAAAATACACTTCCCTGTCTTCTACTGCCAAAGGAAGCAAGCGACTTATAAACAACCTCCCTTAGCAAATTGCCCCTACACAAATCATTTCCAAATGTTATGAATCAGTAAAATTCCATCACTGGACAAAGATGGACCTGATGCTGCTTTGAGACCACAGAAACATGGGGAGGAATAGTTATTGCTCTACCACGAAACCCTGATGCCTGGTTAAGTAGAACCACAATGTACATCTAATACTATGACAGATGGAAACATCTAGAGTCTATGTAATAGTTACCACTGATCACACTACTTTGGATAGCAAATACCCCAAGGTTTGTTTGAGGATGTTTGGGTGTTTTTCCATTAACTCGGTGGGTGCTAATGAAGCAACATATTTCTTATTTTTTTGTTTAAAATGATAGACACTGAGAACCAAACAGAGACCCTACTGGAGACCAAAATCTTGTTGCAAGCAAATACAACAATATGCCAGTGTCTCCACACAGAATGGGAGCATCAGCAGAGTTATCCCTTTACCAAAGCTCATACGGCGGGATGGTGATGGATGAATTAAAAAACATTCTTTCCATAAATTCTGCTTTTCATATCAATCTGCTGACAAGAAGAACTCAGCATTAAACCATCCACAGAAGCTGCCAGGCCCCTAGTTAATCTACATTCCTAAACAGGGTTGCTATACACTGCACAATCAGCTTGGTGAATGACAAACTTCCATGCATTGTCACAATAGGTTGACCTCTTCGTTCATGAATCAGAACAAAGGCATCACATGGAGAGGGCACATGGGGGGGGGATCACATGCCCCCTCAGATATAACTGCTTTGCTTGTACTAAGCATGCTTACATGGACTGAGCATGCTCAGTAACATCTGCTGAAGCCGCTGCCCTCACTCTGCCCTTACTTGTGCCCCTCCCCCCACTATCGGCAGGTACAGGTCATCTCTGAACCAGCATGTTTCCCAAATGAATGTTAAAGAAGCTTACCACAGGTGTAGATAACATTGAGGTGCTTGTGGACACCTGGGTAACAAGGATCACCGAATTCATAGGTGCTGGCATACACACTGCAGCTTCTTTTTCCATGGCAGCGTCTGGTCATGAGCTGGAGAGCCGTGGCTGACTGACACTCTGAAAGGGGAAAAGATAGGGAACAATTCTGAATGCACGCCATCCTTGTCAGAACCTTTGGGAGAAAACCTATCAAATGTAGGCTAGGAACAACAGATCAGCACTTTGACATTGATGTAAAATATTTCCAGGCCTCCAAGCCTGCACCATGAAGAGGATAGAACTCTAAACTCATCAGTTCAAAATCATGAGCTAGATAAGAGGTGACCAAACTACTGCAGGTGGGAGGGGAAAAGAGACCAGGACCCTTCTATCTCATTGACATAAACAAGGTTACAAATGAGGCAGGTTTGTTTCCAGAGGGGAAAAATGACCCATTAAAGAGATAATAATAATACCTAGATCCTACAGACCACTTTTCTTCTATAGATTTCAAAGCATTTTACAAAGGAGGTCAGTTTTATTATCCCCATTTTACAGATGGGGAAACTGAGACATGAGATCTATGAAGTGACTTGCCCAACATCACTCAGCAGAGCAGTGGCAGCACTGGGAATAGAAGCCAGGTCTCCTAAGGGACAATTTAGTGCTCAATCCACTACAGACACATGCCACCCTATAGGCTAACCTACGAGAATGTCACATGACCAGAGTGCACATGAATTCTAAGGACTTTGGATCATCTTGTGGAATTCCCATGTATCTATGTTCAGTTTTTATAATGGCCCCCTGTGATTGGGCGCAAGTCACCACTGCGGTGCCTTCTGCTGGCCATCCTGGGAATTAGCTCTGGTTCGCTGGTGCGCCCTCATCTAGAGGCGTCTCTCCACCGTAGCTTCTGTCGTCAGGACCTGTGTCGCTCTCAGGACCGTGGTGTCCTCTTCTGGACACAGCCCTCTGGCCGTGCTCCTTTCGGTTCTCTCCCCCCACTTCCGATGGGGGGGCCGGCAGTCCTCTGTCCAGCCTCTTGCCTCAGTGGCAGGCTGCAGTCCAGGGTCTAGCCGTGTGCATCAGTGGAAACTGGGGCTGAAGTGGGCGGGAGGGCGGCAGTCACGCACTGCATCACCTCCAATCCCCGCTGTCTTTTTCCCTGAGCCATTTCCCTGCAGCTCTAGCACCTTCTCTGCCCTTGTATCAGGGCCCCAGACTGGAAGCGGTCAGCCGGGACCTCACTCATGCTCCCCTGACCTACCCAGTGCTGCTCTGATCATGGTGCTGTTTCTTCTCCCTCCTTCAGGGCACCCAGTGCTCCCTCCTCAAACTCTAGGAAGTGACTGAAGCTTCTCTGTTCAGCAGCCCTTCTTATATGGCCCAGCCTGGCCCTGATGAGTTAGAGAGAAAACCATTCCCCCACTGGCTGTCTCTAGAAGCCCTTTCCTAATTGGCTGCCTCCTACGCAGCCTCCCCGGGGCTGCTTTAACTCCTCTTCTGCCAATGTGGGGCAGAGCCCCATCACACACCCCCATGACAGCAGTATCTGAGTGCCTTCCATATCAATAGCAATAGCGAACTCCCCAGTAGACTTCATGGTGTCTCTGGTTCTCCACTTTTTTAAAGGGCAGACATGGAAACTCTGCTTGGGGTCCTTCTTTCATTGGTTTATTTTAGTTGGCTGGTTGACGTTTTTTTGTTTGTGAGGGGAGTTGGGGTAGATTTCCAAATCTCCAAACCTTCAAATTGTGAAGATACCATGGACTATGTCATTCAGATCTCTGTTGTTGCAAGTCTGCGACCTTCCACACTGGAACAACAGAACCAGAAGAGCTGAGAACTCCCATGTTTGTCTTAAGGTGGTCAGACTGTTGTCCTGACTATGGCCTGGCGTACACTAAAAATTTACATCCACATAGCTACATCGCTCAGGGGTGTGATAGGGTTTGTTTACACTATGTGGGGCTACAAAGGCAGAGCTGCGGTACGGCACCTAGGCCGCTGTAACTTCGCAGTGTAAACGCATCCATGACAGAAGGGGTTTTTCCATCACCCCCGACCCGCCAAGCAGCTTCCATCAACCAAGCCGCATCAACGCCAGTGGTTAGGTCAACATACCTACAGTGCTCAAGCGGAGCGAATTTTTCACCATTGTGGTTTCACACCCCTGAGCCATTGGTTAAGCACTGGAATAAATTGCCTAGGGAGATTGTGGATCTCCATCATTGGGAATTTTTAAGAGCAGGTTGGACAAACACCTGTCAGGGATGGTTTAGATAATACTTAGTTCTGCCTTGAGTGCAGGGGACTGGACTAGATGACCTCTCGAGATCCCTTACAGTTCTATGATTCTATGTAGCTATGTCTATCTAAATTTTTAGTGTAGACCAGGCCAAAAATTGACACCCCAGAGCACCGTAGCTATGCCAACCTGACCCCTGCTGTAGACATGGAAGACTGCTTCTGCCTACCTAGATACTGCCGCTCAGGTAGGTGGAATTCCTACAGTGATGGATAAATCCTTTCCATTGCTGTAGAATGCGTCTAGACTACAGGGCTACAGCGGCATAGCTTCAGTGCTCCATAGCGTAGAGAAGCCCTATGTCTATTTAAAGACCAAAATAATTAAACTTTTAATTGCTGCATCTAAGCAGAAATATCCAGTGGGGCTGGAAATGCTGGGCATATTTGTCTATCCCATTCATCTGGATATATTTTGAATATTCAAAACAACAAGGTGAATATTCAGCCAACTATTTTAAATCAGGATGTTCACTATTGTTCTCATGAACTAAGGTGAAAATGATTTTAACAAATCTAAACACTGGACTGCATTTCGGGTCTCATAGTGATATTTGGTATTAACTATATGAATATGAACAAATAGAATGGAAAACATTTCTCAGACATTAAGTGATTTTTAAAAGCAATAACACAGAGATATGTAGAAGGTGGGGATAATATCTGCAGATATTGCCATAAAGTGGATAGAATTATCATAGCTTGTTATACAGTTAAAACAGGAATGGTTCAGGCGCTCACAGAAGCAACAAGGTGAGAAATCATCCAGGTGCCAATCCCCTGCATTACACATTGAATGAAAAAATGTCAGCGAGCCATCAGACCCTCCAAACAGGGCCAGCTCCATCAACCACTTCAAAGGGCTGGTGATAAGGAGGCCATTCAGCTGAATGTCAAAATGTCATAATCTAGAGTCTTTAGTCCCTTGTTATCTGACAGTGAAGATGTCAATAACACGTCTGAGAGACAGCTGAGTGATAGATGAGATTACAGCACTCTCATAAATCATGGAGTCTCCTTCATGATGTTCAGAGCTTTAGAAGTGATATTCTGAACTTTTCTTTTACACTTGGGTCCCAAGAGCATCACTGTAAAAATGTTCTCAAGGCTCAAGTTGAGTTGCATGATGTGGTGCATGCAGAGAGTAACGTAGAGGTCCCAAAATACCTGGGGCTTGTTTTCAAATGACACAAATTCTATAGTGGAAATATTAAGAAAGTTATTTCTGGCATTGATTCAGTGAAATCTGCACAGGAGATAATTCTTATTAAGCGCCCTCTGTCACTGAGAGACTCAAAAAATCCTCTAGTTATTAAATATGACTTAGTTTGGAATTCATCTGGAGATCTCCACATGGTGAGAAATAAATGAACCACCATTTTCACCAATGAAATGGCCTTTGTGCACTTTCAATATGTTACCTACTTGTCTTACCAGAAAGGTATACTGGCTGCTCTTGGCAAGGAGATATGTAGCTCACTGCGGCTATCCCACTTAGCACAATTTTAAACCAATAAAAGCCAGAAATGTGGATCTTGAGGAGATCTAGCTGAATGGTTCAGGCAAAGCATAAGAAGCCTTTGAGGGTCAAACCAGCCAAACTGATCATCCGTTCTGGGGTTAGCAGTTTACTGCAAGTGTGACGACCGCTACCTTGGCCAACAAACACACCGGGGATTGAACAATGAACCCGTGGAGCTAAAATCATGAGCTGCTACAACTTGAGCAAATGAGCCAAGGCTGTTTACTTAGGCCTGTAACAGACTCACAGGCTGCAAATTGGCCTAGTGGGGGAACCTATAATACACACACACTCCTTATGGGATTGTATCATTTCAGAAGACTCCATGGGCTTGTAGCCCATCCTCAAAGATCAGGAGATAGGAAATTGGTGTAAGTCCCTCCCTAGAGTGCAGGCGCTGCAGAATTAGCTTCACAGCAAGAGGCAATTTGTACAGTGCTGTGTTCTTCTACAACATGGTGGCATAAAATCATCATTGCACTGCAAAATATTCAGAGTCCAGATTGCCCATAGACCCCATACCCAAACTTCTTCATGGCTGCTAGACCCTGATCTTGAAGTGCTACTAGAATGCTAAATAGGAAAGCTACTTTCTTCACTTCTGTTGGGGGAGAAGAAAGGTTGGTGTGTTTTTACAACAGCTCTTGCCTACAGGTGTGGGAGGGACAGGTGTGGTAATTTGGATGGAGGAAGGCAGTGTGTTAATTTGGGGGAATGTCTATTTTTTCTCTTGTTCTGTGTTAGTGTTTGTTATGTTAAATAACATATATGTGTCCTGAGATGTGTAACTGAGCACATTTTAGAAATCTAAAAATACAGCATGGGATTTTCAAACACGTTTAGCATTGGCCTAACTGCTCCCACTGAGGTCAATTACTGAGGAACTGAGTTCGGCCAATGCTGAGAGCCTTTTAAATCCCACCCATAGATAATGTAGATCAAATCTTATTTCACAGTGTAAAAGCACTTTAGATTGCTGTTACATTGGATAGTTATTCAACCAGACCCCACTTACATAGGACAAACAGAGTAAGCCTCTGTTTTCAGAATACAGGCGAGCCTCATCTTACGTGGGGGCTCCGTTCCGCGGTTAGCACATAAAGCGAAAACCGCGTATAGCCAAAATTACATTGAGTTGAATGGTGGGCGGAATCGCCCGCACTACAGGTACAGTATTAAAATTGTTATTTTTCTCGTTTTTTTCCCCCGACCACGTAAAGCTGAAATCGCGCATGTTAAATGTGCGTAAGATGCGACAGACCCGTAGTCCTGAATTCTTTCTGTGCACTGCAGATATGCAGCTTGCTATTTCAGTTCCAGTGAAATTGTTAAACGTGAAATTGCTCGGCGTATAAAATGAGTTTGCTAGCCATTCCATTGTGCTCTGGACTCAGTCATTTAACTCATCAAGCAGTTGGGGTTGGGCTGTTTTTTTGCCTGCTTCTGCCACCATTTTACAGCTGAAGGATTGGAAGGGAGGACAACTGTTGTTGAGTTAGTGACTGTCATATGATCCCCTCAAACTCTCCAGCTGCAGAGTTTCATTTCACAGTTCTTAATCTGAGCTCTCACCAGATAATTCATCCTACCGGTTGCATTCGGTGTTAAAGAGTTGCTAGGCTGATATAACCCTCAGGATCTCTCTCTTTATCAGCCTTACCTGTGAGCCGGTAAAACCCAAATCAAATGTCAGGTTTGACTAGTGAGGCCACAAAGCTGCAAGGAAGTGCTTTACCCTATGTGAGCATCTCACACACAGCACTGAAGTGGTTTTAAAACTGTGAAAACTTGAATCAGTCTCAATAATGCAGTGGCCTTATCATCTGACTCACTGCAACTAATGTATTTTAGTCTGTTTAAAGCTCCTTGCTATCATGATTGTTCCTTTACTGCCTCCCTTGGCAAAAATTCCAAATGTAAGCCAGTCTCTATCACATTCTCATATACTTAAAGCAGGTACTTTAGTTATTCATTGCCACACATTTTAATTTCCCCTTGGTACAACAGCTAACCAGCATCCATTTCTAAAAGGGTAACCAGACTCCGGCAGACCCAGCAAGACAGTCAGGGTTTCAAGGGATACTGCCACGTACATAAGAACATAAGATTGGCCATACTGGGTCAGACCAATGGTCCACCTACCTCAGTATCCTGTCCTCTCACAGTGGCCAGTGCCAGATGCTTCAGAGAGAATGAACAGAACAAGGCCATTATCAAGTGATCCAACCCCTGTCATCCAATCCTAGCTTATGGTAGTTTGAGGTTTAGGGACATCTGGAGCATGGGATCAGCTCCTTGACCATCTTTGCTAATACACATTTGTGGACCTATCCTCCATGAACTCATCTAATTCAACTCATTTATACTTTTGGCCTTCACAGCATTCCATGACACTGCATTCCACAAGTTGACTGTGTGCTGGGTGAAGACACAGAATCATAGGACTGGAAGGGACCTCCAGAGGTCATCTAGTCCAGTCCCCTGCACTCATGGCAGGGCTAAGTATTCTCTAGACCATCCCTGACAGGTGCTTGTCTAACCTGCTCTTAAAAATCTCCAATGATGGAGATTCCACAACCTCCCTAGACAATTTATTCCAGTGCTTATCACCGTGACAGTTAGGAAGTTTTTCCTAATGTCCAACCTAAACCTCCCTTGCTGCAATTTAAGCCCATTGCTTCTTTTCCTATCCTCAGTGGTTAAGAACAATTTTTCTCCCTCTTCCTTGTAACAACCTTTTATGTACTTGAAAACTGTTATCATCTCCTCCCTCAATCTTCTCTTCTCCAGACTAAACAAACCCAGTGTCTTCAATCTTCCCCCATAGGTCATGTTTTCTAGACCTTTAATCCTCTTCTCTGGACTTTCTCCAATTTGTTCACATCTTTCCCAAATGTGGTGCCCAGAACTGGACACAATACTCCAGTTGAGGCCTTATCAGTGCTGAGTAGAGTAGAAGAATTACTTCTCATGTCTTGCTTACAACATTCCTGCTAATATATCCCAGAATGATCTTTTTTGCAACAGTGTTACATTGCTGACTCATATTTAGTTTGTGATCCACCATAACCCCCATAGCCCTTTCTGCAGTACTCCTTCCCAAGCAGTCAATTTCCATTTTGTATGTGTGCAACTGATTATTCCTTCCTAAGTGGAGTATTTTGCATTTGTCCTTATTGAATTTAATCCTATTTATATCAGACCATTTCTCCAGTTTGTCCAGATCATTTTGAATGCTAATCCTGTCCTCCCAGCTTGGTATCGTCTGCAAACTTCATAAGTACACTCTCTATGCCGTTACCCAAATCGTTTATGAAGATATAGACTAGAATTGGACCCACGATAGATCCCTACAGGACCTCACTTGATATGCCCTGTCAGTTCGCTTGTGAACCATTGATAACTACTCGCTAAGTATGGTTTTCCAACCTGTTGTGCACCCATCTTATAGTAGGTTAGTCTAGGCTATATTTCTCCAACAATATTTATAAGGTCATGTGACACAGTATCAAAAGCCTTACTAAAGTCCAGATACATCACATCTACTGCTCCCCTCCCCATCCACAAGGCTTATTACTTTGTCAAAGAAGGATATTAGGTTGGTTTGACATGATTGGTTCTTGACAAATCCATACTGACTGTTACTTATCACCTTATCTTCTAGGTCAGGGATCGGCAACCTTTGGCACGTGGCCCATCAGGGTAAGCCCCCTGGTGGGCCGGGCCGGTTTGTTTACCTGCCGCGTCCCCAGGTTCGGCCGATCACAGCTCCCACTGGCCGTGGTTCGCCGTTCCAGGCCAATGGGGGCTGCGGGAAGTGGTGGCTAGCACATCCCTTGGCCCGTGCCGCTTCCCGCAGCCCCCATTGGCCTGGAACAGTGAACCGCAGCCAGTGGGATCTGTGATCGGCCGAACCCGTGGATGCAGTAAGTAAACAAACTGGCCCGGCCCACCAGGGGGCTTACCTAGTGGGCCACGGGCCAAAGGTTGATGATCCCTATTTTAGGTGCTTACAAATGGATTGTTTGATTATTTGCTCCATTATCTTTCTGAGTACTGAAGTTAAGATGATTGGTCTATAATTCCATGGATTGTTCTTATTCCCCTTTTTATAGATGGGCAAATATAGCACCTTTTTCCAGTCCTCTGGGATCTCTCCCATCCTCCATAAATTAAATTTACCATTCTAATTTCACTACGTAAATGGAGTCAAATGCAAAAATAGCAAAGATACAGCATTCATGGTGGAAAGTCGGGAGGGGGGGATTCCCCTAGTGTTAATAATCTAGGTGAGGGATTATTTTTTTCTATCTAATTTTATTTTGAAAATTTCCCTTTAAACAAAAATCACTATAGCACATAGACACACTCATTGTGGAGTGTGTGCAGGAAATATTTTGCTGCTCATGATTAGGGCTCTACCAAATTCACAGCCATGAAAAACAGGTCATGGACCGTGAAATCTGGTTTTTTGTGTGCTTTTACTCTATACTATACACATTTCAGGGGGAAGACCAGGATTTCTCAAATTGGGAGTCCTGAACCAAAAGGGAGCTGCAGGGGTGTCACATTATTATTTTAGGATGGGCACGGTACTGCCGCCCTTACTTCTGCGTTGCCTTCAGAACTGGGAGACCAGAAAGCGGTGGCTGTTGGCCAGGCCCAGGTCTGCAGGCAGTAGCACAGAAATAAAGGTGGCAATACCATACCAAGCCATTCGTATTTCTGCGCTGCTGCTGCTGGCAGTGGCTCTGCCTTCACAGCTGGGCTCCCAGCCAGCAGCCACCGCTCTCCAGCTGCCCAGCTCTGAAGGCAGCACCGCCACCAGCAGCAGCGCAGAAGTAAGGGTAGCAGTACCGCAACGCCCCCTACAATAATCTTGTGACCCACCCCCCCCAACTCCTTCTTGGGCCAGGACCCCTACAATTACACCATTGTGAAATTTCAGATTTAAATAGTTGAAATCATGAAATTTGCTATTTTAAAAATCCTATGTCCGTGAAATTGACCAAAATGGCCCGTGAATTTAGTAGGGCCCTACTCATGATTCAGTGCAATAATTGTTCTTTCATATGTGCATCACAAATCTTCATAGGTCCCCCTGCAAATTGGTCCAATATGCCTTTGTCTGATACATGAATCATACAAAATCGCTGAGTTGTTAATAAATAAATAAAAGCCCTAGAAACAATCCCCACCGATCTGTAAAAGGATGTTCTCTGAACCTGTGTGTTCAGCACAGCAAGCAAAGTACTCATTTCATTTTTCTTTTAAAGATGTATTGTTCTTTTCCCACGCTTAACTGCAGATTGCATTTGTGCATATCCTGCAAACCCCAGAGTAACCCCAGAGTTTAACTTGTCAGGAAGATCCATTGATTAACTATAATTAAAGGCCTCAAAAAGGAGCAACACTGCATAAGTCCATCTTTTCCAAAGGCATATGTTAGAGTGAGGAATTGGGAACTGGAAGCTGAGTGGAGACGTCTAATAAATAATATGATTTTATGACTTATTGTTGTACACGAATCAAGAATGTGCCTCTATCCAGAATCATAACCTACAGTAAATTCTTAGTTCTGCTTACTATCTCTGAGGGGAACATAGAAGGAAATATGTAAGAGGCATATTCCCTTCAGAGACGTCCAATTAACAACTGACATATCTCTAGTGGAAAGCATCCTACAGGGGTGAGAAAGGGATTTCTCTCTAGCACAGAACATTCACCAAGACTGAGGTTTTGCTAATGCCCTGAGTATTTTTAATGATACATGGTTAGGGCCATGAGGGGGAGGCGAGGATGTAGGATAGGAGCAGTTAGGGGTCAGCTGAATACAAGGAAAGAAATCTGGTTCCTGCAAAGAAGGTCGGGAGAGGTCTGAATCAGCATTGTGGTTATCTGCTCCGAAGTCTGCCAAAATGAGAAAAGCAAACTTCAGTGAGAGAGAGAAAAAGATTTGAATGGGAAAAGTGATTTGAACTTTGCTACTAGGGTGGAGGTCTTACCACCTTCACAGTTTACCCACCAGTGACTCAAAACTGCCTCTCTCTGTGAGAAGAGGTTATGAAAGGGAAGGGAGTTCATCTCCCACTCTCTGTTAGTTTCTCATATTCTTTTAAGATTCTGCTCTAGTTGTTACTGACACAGCGTTCAACCCCTGCATAACACTTTTTAAATATTAACCTGATCCTGAATAAGTAATGTACGATGTTGTATGATAACATTTGACTGAAACTTTGCTTTAATAAAAAGTTAACATAAACCAAGAAAGTTTAGTGTTCCTTATGGTCCCTGCTACAGCTGCAGACTTAGCTGGCATGATAACTTGTAAAAGATAACTTCCTACGGCACTGATCACGTCTCTTCCAGTAAACACACCAAATCTCTGATGTTTTCGGCTTCCCCACTGTGTAAAGACATAGCTAAAGCGTGAACGGGTCTTTAAAAGTCAATGTAAGGGTACATAGGGTTACCATATTTAACAAATAAAAAAAGAGACCCTCCACGGGGCCCTGGCCCCGCCCATTTCCCCAGCCCCAGCCCCGCTCCCACCCCCCCCCCCCCCCCCCCCCCCCCCCCCACGCGAAAAGGGCTGCCCAAGCGCTACCGGCTTCACGGTTTGCCAGGCAGCCCCCAGACCCTGCGCCCCTGGCCGGCACTTCCCCAGCACAGCTGGAGCCCGGGAGGGGAAGCGCCCAGACGGGGGTGCAGGGTCAGGAGTCCTTCCTTGCAGTGGGGAAATGTTCCAGCAGTTCCCTGCAGCTGGCCAGCAGCTCCCTGCTGCAGGAGTCTTTCTGCATCCCAGTGAAAGACTCTGGCAGCAGGGAGAGGCTCTGGCCAGAGGGAGGCAGCAGGGAAAGGCTCAGACAGCTCTGGAGATACATGTGTAGCCACAGCCGCTGACTTTCCAAAGTGCCGGAGGGTGCTTGATTCCCGGCTCTGCCCCAGGTCCTGTCCCCACTCCACCCCTTCACCCAAAGCCCCACCCCCTTCCTGCCCCCGCTCCCCCTGCCACTTCCTGCCCAGTTCTGCCCCCTCCCTTGAACACGCTGCGTCCTTGCTCCTCCCCCTTCCCCCACAGAGCCTCCTGCACGTGACAAAACAGGTGATTACAGTGGACAGAAGGCGCAGGGAGGGAGGAGGAGGCGGCGCTGATCTGTGGGGCCTGCCGTCAGTCAGGAGACACTAAGGGGCAGCTGATAGGGGTCAGCACCCACCATTTTTTCCCCCTGGGTGCTCCAGCCCCGCAGTACCCATGGAGTCGGCGCCTATGCGGGTAGCGACACACCATAGTGTGGATGCAGCCTCATTTTCACTGCGGTGAGTAGCTGCACACACCCCACATGCTGCCACAAGAGATGTACAGTGTAGGTGTAGCCTAAAAGACAATTAATAAAAGAATTTTAATCCATGACCAAGGATCTTTGGCCTCTCTCTCTGTACAGTAATACAAATAATAATAATGGGGAGCTAGTTTGTATTTAACCATAGCTCTACAAATATAGTGGTGCCTGGATGCCACAGTAATGGGTGCAACAGAAATACATATAAGAAATACTCTGGTGTCTCTTCCTGGCAGCAGTTTATAAAACCCTCAAATAACTTCAGACAGCAAGTAAGAGTGAAAAAGCCAAGCCACAAATAATCCTGCATCGCTGAGATTCCTGAAGACCAACAGTTAACAAAACAAAAGAATATACCTAATGAGAAAGGATCAAAAAGTGCAGAGGGCAGAGAAGGGAAGACCAGGAGACAGTGAAAAGATTCCAGAGACACAAACCAATTAAGATGTTGTCATTGCAGAAACCAGAACAATAGAAATCCCCTCCTGAGACCCGGTAAAGCCTGCAAAAAAATTCCCACTCCTTAAAGCCGTGAGTAAGAGAGACTAATTCTGGCAATGGCTGAGACAGACTATTAATGAAAACCATTTCAGAAAAGCACTTCCATGTCTGAGTGGAAAAAAGTGACTATCCTTGATAGTGCATTTGGTTATGTGATGCATGATAGCAAGGGAATCTTTGTGTTGAGTGCAACTACACTTAACATTTAATATTTGTTCAGTTACTGGACGCAGTTGGGAGGTAATTACAGTAAGAAATCTATATCTCAGAGTTGAAAAGGTGTGATACTAAGGCCAGCTGTTGCTGAAAAGTAAATGTGATTGAAAGGGAGAGAATTACTCATCATACACTTCATGAAATTTAGGAAACTTGAGCACAGTCAGCCAAAAATAAGAAAGCAGCCTTTAAAAAAAACTGCTTACATCTACAAATGTGCCAGTAAAGAATCAATCGCAGGCTTGATTATTGATGCTATATATTTAAATTCAGATTTGTTTGATTAAATGTAACCTGAAATCCTTTTTTACTTGTATGTCTTGAGACCTAATTCATATACAAAAGTGCACTGGAGACCTAAGGCCCGAGTCTTGCAAAGACTTACTTGCAATCTGTAAAGTTAAGCACATGTACATTTTTGCAGGCTTGGGGACTATATTTGGAATCTGAAAACAACCTGCCCCTTGGCTCTAAGAAGTCTTATAGAACCAAGAATTGCTGATCGGGTGGCTAGTTGTGAGCTACAGGGCATTCAAACTAAAAGGTAGAATCAGTGACATCATTAGCTGATTGCTTAGCCACTGTAACAAGACAATGATCTTGCTGATCAACGTATCCATCGCTATATAAGGGTCCCAAATTCATCAGTCCATCCCTATTCAGCATGTGCTTAAGTGATTTGCTGAATACAGATATACTTAAGCCCTTGTTTATATCTTTGCTGAGTTGGGACCAAAGGCTCCAAATAGTCTGGGACCTATTTATCTGACAGATTACCTCTCTCCCTCCTATCCATGGTGATAATACAATCTGGCAAGTCACTTCTTGCTGGGGGCATCTGGAGTTAAACACTCCAAGAACCGCACCCCCTGAAGGTTCCCCAATACCTAGGTTTCTCAAGCTTCAGGGGTTCACGGTAAAGCTTCTGTTTGGTCAAGTTCTTGACTGACATCTGAACTATTTTTGCAGCAGGGTATATGAATTCTGAACCTGGTTACAAGCAGGGCCGGCTCCAGGCACCAGCAGAGGAAGCACGTGCCTGGGGTGGCACATGCTAAGGGGCAGCATTCCGTCCATTCTTTGGGCGGCTTTTTTTTTTTTTTTTTTTTTTTTTTTTGCTTGGGGTGGCAAAAATGGTAGAGCTGGCCCTGGTTACAGGGATGTAAATCCTGAGTAAATCCATGGAATTCAATTGAGTTATTACCAATTTACACGAGTGCATGATCAGTGAGATCAGAATCTGGCCTTTCATTTTTAAATCTATTTTACATTGTTTTTAACTAATATCAAGTGCTAAGGAGATGGGTGTCTTACAAAATCAATCAATAAACAAACTCAACCCTACTAAAAGCTGTGACAAATGCCCCTTTTATTTCTTCAAATGGTATATTGTATATTATAGCACAACCTGCTAGTGCCATTAAAATTAAAGTTGTATCAGCATTTCCATTATGAACCATTTTCTTCTGGGGCTTATAATCAGGCTGTAAAAATTTGCACTAGTAGGTTCTTGGCTTTAAAATGAAGGAAGTTATTTTAATGATTTTTTTCAACATAACAAAAAAGATTATTGGCATGATGTGATAAATGAAGGGGGGGCAGCTTCCCTTTATTGACACCCAGCCAGCAAGTTAGCTATAAAATCCCTCTTGGTAGCTATTCTCTACTTGCTTTACCTGTAAAGCGTTCAAAAAAACCAATAGATAAAAAGAAGGGAGTGCACATCTGACCAAAAGAGTCAATGGGAGGGCTAGAACTTTTTAAAATTGGAAAAAAAAATTCCCTTTGTCTGTCTGTCTGCTGTTCTCCAGAGAGAGGAGACACAGAGCAGGAACAGGGCTGAACTATACTGTAGGAAGCTTTAAGCCAGGTATGAAAAACCATCAAATCATACCTAGGAATTGCTTATCTGAAACCCCAGATATGTAAGTAAATCAGGGAATGTCTAGGAAGATGCGATTAGGGTTATTTCTTTTATTTCTTATTGGCTTGTAGACTCCTCTGTGCTAACCCCAGGTGCTTTTGTTTTGCTTGTAACCTTTAAGCTGAACCTCAAGAGAGCTATCTTGATGCTTAATTTTTATAATTTTTTTTTGATCTAGCAAAAAGCCTAAGTTCCAGATGTATATTCTTTCTTTTTGTTTTTAGTAAAATTTACCCTTTTTAACAACAGGATTGGATTTTTGGTGTCCTAAGAGGTTTGTGCACATGTTTAATTAGCTGGTGGCAACAGATGATTTCCTTTGTTTTTCTTTCTCAGCTCTTCCCTGGAGGGGGGTGAAAGGGCTTCAGGGTACACAGGAAGGAATTCCCAAGTGCGCCTTTCTGGGTTGGTTTTTTTGCATTTGGGTGGTGGCAGCATCTACCCATCCAACTTCAGAGAGAAGCTGTAACCTTGGGAGTTTAATACAAGCCTGGAGTGGCCAGTATTAATTTTTAGAATCCTTGTGGGCCCCCACCTTCTGCACTTGTAGTGCCAGAGTAGGGAATCAGCCTTGACACATGGCCAAAAAAACCCTATTTGCTAGATAAATCATATTTATATGAGGGTATGTAATCCAATAATAGTTTTGATCTTTTAAGTTATTTTAGATACGCTGTTTTTAAAAGAAAAAGTAAAACAGGCAAACTATGCAATGTTGAACAGTTTTCTGAAAGCAGCCTTTTCATAGAATCATAGACTTTAAGGTCAGAAGGGACCATTATGATTGTCTAGTTTGACCTCCTGCACAATGCAGGCCACAGAATCTCACCCACCCACTCCTGTAACAAACCCCTAACCTATGTCTGAGCTATTGAAGTCCTCAAATGGTGGACTTCAAGACTTCAAGGTGCAGAGAATCGTCCAGCAAGTGACCCGTACCCCACGCTGCAGAGGAAGGCAAAAAAACCCCAGGGCCTCTGCCAATCTGCCCTGGAGGAAAATTCCTACCCGACCCCAAATATGGTTATCAGCTAAGCCCTGAGCATGTAGGCAAGACTCACCAGCCAGACAACCCAGGAAAGAATTCTCTGTAGTAACTCAGATCCCACCCCATCTAACATCCCATCACAGGCCATTGGGCATATTTACCGCTAATAGTCAAAGATCAATTAATTGCCAAAATTAGGCTATCCCATCATACCATCCCCTCCATACACTTTTGCCCCAATTTAAATTAGCATCCTGATAAGGATTTCATTTAAATTTAATAAAGTATTGTTTATGAATTAAACCCCAACTTACATTTACCTCGCATACCTGCATACTTGTGTTTTTAATTAGCTATTTACTGTTCAGGCTCAAAAAACATGTTCTTAATAATCAGCTATACTCATATACAATAGTTGCTCCATTAAATATAAGTTAAGTACAGAGGACCAGATTCACACTTACACTAAGGCCTCTTTACATCTATCTGGAAGCATAAATCACTGTGCAAGGGAGACAAAAAGATACGTCAAATTTATGGCGGTTTTTATATTGCCATGATAGTATAAAGGCACTTCAATGTAAATGAGAATTTGGCTCACAGGAATATTTTGAATACCTAATTTCTTATGAGATAAAATTTTACACTACACATTTTAAATACATATGTGTACACTACAGTCTAGTATTGGTAAAGGAACCACAAGATATATAAGGTAAATAATATAAGAGGTATTTACATGATGTACTATGATGGCTCTGGTTCAACTCACACACACGTCCGCACCAAGAAAAGGAAATTAAGTACAAACTGAAATTACCTTCTGAGTCCTGCCTTGAAATGACAAAAGCCAGAGAATTTGCAGTGAACCCAAAGACTCCTCTTCAGAAGTCACTGCCCTGTTCCTATGTCATTGGAGCTGATAAGAGATGGAGTCATCCACTGTATGAACTGCCTCACACTATATGATTTCATCCATTTTCTCTCTGCAAATTCTCCCATACAGACACTCATGAGAATTTGTATATTTGGTCACAAGGGTCATTTCATTTCTCAGCCAATGCAGCTTTTTGTAGCAAATGACGGTGACATCCCACCCTGGAATGAATTGCAGTTTTTCCTTGTGTCTGCCCCAGCATTCCATGGTCAGACCATAGGCATGGGAGCTAGGACCTCCTGAGTTCTAGTCCCCGTTTTGACACTAACTCTCGGTGATACTAGACAAATCTTCAGGCCGAAATCCTCAAAGACACCTAATGCCCATTGAAACCAATCTGGGCGTTAGACGCCAACCCAAGAGAGTGGGATGTATATGCTCAAGTTTAAAAATATAACTACTCCCAGTGAAGTCAGTAGTATTGCTCCCCTGCTTAAAGTTAAGCATGTGATTAAGTGTTTTGCTAGTTCAGGGCCTTAACCTCTCTGCCTCCATTTCCTCATCTCTGAAATGGAAATAATAAAACATACAAATCATACAGATGGGTTGTGAGGTTAATGTTTGTAACATGCGTTGAAGATGAGAGTGCTACACACGTATACTATTCTCATCCTGTTTGAGCATCTGCATTTCAGAGGTGATGTATATAATAAATAGTGCAGCACTGAAGGCACATTTTACCCCATGGACACCTGTCAGCAACAAAACGATTGGGTGTGTAAACTCTTAGGATCTATTGAGAGTGATCAACTAGTATTACTAGCTTCACCCACGAAAGCTTATGCTCCAATACATCTGTTAGTCTTAAAGGTGCCACAGGACCCTCTGTTGCTTTTTACAGATCCAGACTAACACGGCTACCCCTCTGATACTCAACTAGTATTAGTTCATTAAACCATAAAAGGGTAAACATCAAAGTGTAACTGTTGCACATTCTGCTCCAAATTCCTCCCTGATTTGATAATTAGCTTGTACTTGGCTATGAGTAGAGAAAGTCAAATTCTTGAATTAGCTTCCCCTGATCGACACTAGTCAGGAGAACAGATTCAGACCAAGACCATGAAAAAGTGATAAGGTGGCAAAGGATCCACATCACTGGATGGGCCAACTAGCCATTCCTTTCCCCTCCTCCCCCCAGCTAGCCCTGCAGTGTTCTTTGCAGGCAGCATGTGCAGTGACAAACTTGGAGCTTTATTAAAATAATTACAAATAAGGTCAAATTCCTGCAAGGTCTTTTAAGAGTTACCAAGGCACTCAAGCTGGGGGCCAGCTGTTTTGCAGGGTTTTCCCATTTCTGCATGAGCCTCTGTTCTTGAAGGTACATTTCCCTATAGTATGAATTCTTAACTTCTGGGTCACAAACAGGTTAGGCCGTTGTGTGGCTTATGATTCTTTGTGTGTTGTAACAGGAGACCATGGGATGAGAGAGGTGGAGAATCACTGCCCTAGGGTACAAACTTATTACTCTCATCTTTCTCTCCTAAGCTAAGCAAAGTTATAGATAGGTGAGACAGAGAGGTGGTTTGGTACATGTTGTGGTTTGGTATACAAATTTATCAAGCATGACTGTGGGACTCCCATATTACACGAGTGGTGAAACACAGGTGTTTTATGCAGTTCATCTTTTACTTTAGAAGGTTGAAAGTACTATGTAGGTGCTATTTATATTATAGTTTTATAGTAGGATAGTTAAGTTCAGACTCCCATTCATCTAGGTGCTTGCATAGCCTTACATAGCAAGTGGGGGGAGAGATAGCTCAGTGGTTTGAGCATTGGCCTGCTAAACCCAGACTTGTGAGCTCAATCCTTGAGGGAGCCATTTAGGGATCTGGGGCAAAAATCTGTCAGGGGATTAGTCCTGCATTTGAGCAGAGGGTTAGACTAGATGACCTCCTGAGGTCCTTTCCAACCCTGATATTCTATAGTATCTGAGCATTTCATAATCGTTAATAGATTTTATCTGCACAACACCCAAGTGTAGTTGAGATGATGCCCATTTTTCAGATGGGCTTTAACTGATTTGCCCACAGTCACACAGAAAGGTTGTGGCAGAACCAGGAACTGGACTCCAGAGCCTTATCCACTAGGCCAGGGGTTTTCAAACTCTGGGTAGTGGCTCCACGGGGTTAGCTGCTGGCAGACCGGAGACACTTTTTTTTACCTGCGGTGTCCGCAGGTATGGCCGATCGCAGCTCTCAGTGGCCACAGTTTGCCGTTCCTGGCCAATGGGAGCTGCGGGGAAGCAGCGTGGGCCAGGCCGCCACTTCCCGCAGCTCCCATTGGCCGGGAACAGCAAACCGCGGCCACTGAGAGCTGTGATCGGCCATACCTGTGGACGCCGCAGGTAAACAAAGCGTCTCCAGTCTGTCAGCAGCTAACCCTGCAGAGCTGCGATCCAGAGTTTGAAAACCCCTGCACTAAGCCATCTTTCCTCCCCATAACATCCCTTGTTTTTACATGCTTATAACTTTCTTTAAAATTCGCTTTTGTGGTTGTAAGTTTCCACGTTTGGCCTCAACCTAAAAGTGCAATTTGTTTTTAAAAGGTTTAAGTAAAATCTGATAAAGTGAGTGAAAAATACCATTTTTTCATCTTAAAAACAAATGCAATGTTCTTTGCTTGCCCACAACTCACAGCGGCTGAGTGAAAATCACTTCAGATTTGGCCATTGAGAGTCTTCTCTGCTAACAACCCAATCCTTCTGGCCTTATGCAAATCCCTAGAGCCATGAAATTCAAAATTGATAAATTATCACAGAATCAGAGGGAGACCAGGTGGATGAGGTAATATCTTTTATTGGACCAACACTTGTTGGTGAAAGAGACAAGCTTTCTAGCTACCCAGAGTTCTTCTTCAGGCCTGACAGCTTGTCTCTTTCACCAACGGATGTTAGCCCAATAAAAGGTAATACCTCACCTGCCTTCACTTTGTCCAATATCCTGGGACCAACATGACTACACCAACACTGGAAGCAATCAAAGAATCACAGAAATGTAGGGATGAAAGGGACCTCAAGAGTTATCAATTCAGTCCTCTGAACTGAGGCAGGACCAAGTAAACTTAGACTGTCCCTGACAGATATTTGTCCAACCTGTTCTTAAAAGCCTCCAATAACAGAAATTCCACAACCTCCCTTGGAAGCCTATTCCAGAGCTTAACTATCCTTACAGTTAGCAAGTTTTTCCTAATATCTAACCTAAATCTTTCTTGCTGCATATTAAGCCCATTATTTCTTTCCTACCTTCAATGGACATGGAGAACAACTGATCACCTCCTCTTTATAACAGTCCTGAGTCTTCAAATATGTTATCAAGTTCCCCCCTCAGTCTTCTTTTCTCAAGACTAAACATGCCCAGTGTTTCTAAACCTTTTATCATTTTTGTTGCTGTTCTCTGGACTCTCTCCAATTTTTCCACATCTTTTCTAGAGTTTGGGGCCCACAATTGGACCCTGTACTCTAGCTGATGCCTCACCAGTGTTGAGTAGCGCAGGACAGTTACCTAATACACCCCAGAACGATATTAGCTTTTTTCACATACTCAGAGTGTAGCCAGACTGTAGCTAAGGGGGAATGGAGGTCTCCCTGGTGTCTGAAGCATATAGTTTATTTGTAAAATTAGTTCACTCCTGACATTTGGAATCAAAGGCTGTCACACAATAGCTACGTACGGCATGATTGTGAAAAACTGCAGAGCCTAGCGGAAGCCTTGATTTACAAATCATGACATTTTAATCTACTTCTGGAGGAACATAGCTGCCTGCGGTGCTAAGCAGACTCATGGTGGGAGTAGATTCTCCGAAGCAGGCTTGGGGAGCTACGCACATAGCTCCTGTGATTGTTGATGGGAATTGGGAGCGTAACCCCCTCCCCCAGTGCTGAAAACGTATCGGTGCACTCCGTATATTATTCCCAGCAGTGACTTTGGGAATATTCGGCTTTGGCAGCGAAGCACAGAGTGCATGTGCTTTTCATTGATTTGGGCTGGAAATGTGTTTTACATTGGTTGTCCCTGTGCTCTGCGCATTTGGAGCCAGCGTAGGAGTTGTAACCACTGCTACAATTCACCTCCACTTCCACCATCATCTGAGCCATCTCCCCTAGGGGCTTCAGAGAGAAAATAGATGAAAGGAAGTCAGGACAGGCTGCCCAGTCACGACAGGGAGAGACTAAGTGTAGCACCAGCAGTATCATTAGGCACTGCTGACCAGGTCAGCCAGCCACCACAGAACACACTAGGCAGGTTCAGATGCACGCTCGTGAAGTGTGAGGGCTAGAGGGGGGTTGAAGGAGCACCTGCCTACCCAGCCACACACACACTCAGGGTACGTCTACATTTGAGCTGGGAGGTGTGATTCCCAGCTCACGTAGATGTATCTGCACTAGCTCAAATAGAGCTAGTCTGCAAAGAATAGCAGTGTAGCTGGGCTCCGGCTAGCTACCTGAGTACATACCCAGGGGATCCAGGGGGTACGTGCTTGAGTTGCTAGCCCGAGCCACCGCCTGTGCTGCCCTGACTACACTGATATTTTTAGCGCGAGAGCTCTGCTTGAGCTAGCCTGAGTACTTCTATGCAAGCTGGGGATCACACCTCTCAGCTCACATGTAGACATAGCCTCTATTTCCTGGAGCGTAGGGGAACATCAAAATGAGAGGTGTACATGAATCCTTCATGTAGCCTTCTCCCTTCACACACAGCCCCGAAACATTCCAAAATGTCAGGAGAGGGAGTTCTCACCTCTTTCCTCTCAGCAACCATGAGATCATGGTATTTCCAGGTGTACAGCACATTGCGTCTCATTCCCTTCATTGTCCGGCACCTCTAGGCCACCACCTATGCTGCCTCCTCTGTCACAGAAACATTTCCTCTCCCTCTAGCAGTTAAATGTTCCCCAGGAGAAACCCCGCTCCCCTGAAGTCTGGTGTAAGCTGAGACTTCACATTTGGCAGGCCCAACTTTTAACAAGACAAACCATATTTTTGCACACATGTTACACGATTTGCCCAAAGTCACCCAGCAGACTAGTGGAGAAGCCATGGAAAGAACCCAGATCTTCTGTGTTGCAGGCCAGTGCTCTTTCCACTAGCTCAGACTGCAACTATCTAACTATGTAGGCATTTCTACCAGGCCCATCACATTGCTCTATAGTACAACATCTTTTGTAATTAAATTTAATTGACAAGCCAAAACTGCAGGGTGGATCTTCCTCTCTAAATTAGCTGATCGTGCCCCACATTCTAAAATCAGACAGTATTCTTAGGGGATCATTAAAATATGCACCTCACTTAAAAGAGCTAAAGGCTGGTTTGGAAAACACCACATCTATGACTTTGGACAGTATGACAGCCAATGGATTCCAATAGCTTTGCCATCATCTTCCACAGTTTATTATTACTCAGTTACAGCTGTGCTCTACCTCCTCTGGCTCCTTCCATCCTTGCCTGTAATGGGGCAAATTCTGCTCTCAACTACAGAAATGCAACCAATCCCATTAACTCCAATGAGGCTGCATCAATGCCACAGAGACTAGAATGTGGCCCTTTGTCACTCCCATTCAGCGCCCAAGTAAGGATAAAATGCGGTGACATTCGCACAGCAGATCTTGACTCCAATATTGTGCCACCAGGACGTGTCCGTTTTTGCAGGCGTTCCCAGAACAGGTGAGCTGAGATTTGCAATGAGGCTCGCAGCACGACTGTGCTCTTTACTGCTCAACTGTGCTGCAAGTGCCTGGGTTCATGTAGCATTGGCACCACTAAGGAGCTTGCAATGCTCCACAAATATCACAGATGCCATCATACCAGTCACCACTTCTTATTGATACCCATTGTGCATGCTTCAGACTTCTACGTGGCCACATCTCACGCCTGCACAGAAACAGCATTTAGCTCCTTATAAGTGCTGGAGTGGCAGCCCTGGAGACTAAAGGTCTGCATTTAATAAAGAGCAGGTACAGCACAGGCAACTACAGAGGTGCAGGTTTCCCCGCACTACCCCAGCCAATGTCTCTCCACCCTGGCCTGTAGCTGGGACAGAGGCTAATTCTATATGCTAGTCTATCCATTGCCTCTCTGCTGAGAGTGCTGGCTAGGAATGGTAGTTGCAGTGTGAGTGTTTGTGATGTAGACACTTATCCTCTAGGAACTAGACCATAGGGTTGCCAACTTTCTAATTGTACAAAACCTAACACCCTTGCTCCGCCCCCGCCCCACCCCTTCTCTGAGGCCCCGCCCCCACTCACTCCAGTCCCCCTCCCTCTGTTGCTTGCTCTCCCCCACCCTCACTCACTTTCACTGGGCTGGGGCAGGGGGTTGGGTTACGGGAGGGGGTGAGGGCTCCGGCTGGGGGTGTGAGCTCTGAGGTGCACGAGAGGACTCCGGACTGGAGCCAAGGCACTTGGAGCATGGGAGCGGGCTCAGGCAGGGGGTTGGGGTGCAGGAGGGGGGACAGGCTCCAGTTGGGGGTGTGGGCTCTGGGGTGGGGCCAGGGATGAGGGGTTTGGGATGCAGGAGAGGGCTCCAGGCTAGGGCCAAGGGGTTTGGCGTGTGGGAAGGGGTTCTGACCTGGGGCAGGGGGTTGGGATGAGGGTGGCGGTTCAGGGTGCGGGCTCCAGGAAGGAGTTTGGGTGAAGGAGGGGGCTCAGGGCTGGGTCAGGGCATTGGGATGCGGGGTCTGGGAAGGAGATAGGGTGCGGGAGGGGTTTCCGACCTGGGGGCAGGGGCTTTGAGGTGGGGCTGCGGGATCTGGGAAGGAGTTAAGGTGCGGGAGGGGGTTCTGACCTGCGGAAGGGGGTTTGGAGTGTGGGCTCTAGCAGGCGGCGCTTACCTCAGGCTGCTCCCAGTCGGCGGCGCAGAGGGGCTAAGGCAGGCTCTCTGCCTGCCCTGGCTCCATGCTGCTCCCAGAAGCAGCCAGCATGTCCAGCCCCTAGGCAGAGGTGCAGCCAGGGGCTCTGCATGGTGTGCGCTGACCACACCCACAGGCACCACCACCGCAGCTCCCATTGGCCAGGAACCATAGCCAATGGGAGATGCGGAGCTAGCGCTCGGGGCGGGGGCAGCATGTGGAGTCTACCTGGCCTCTACGCCTAGGGGCCGCAGGGACATGCCAGCCACTTCCGGGAGCTGCGTGGAGCCAGGGCAGGCAGGGAGCCTGCCTTAGCCCCACTGCACTGCCGACCGGACTTTTAACAGCCCAGTCAGCAATGCTGATCGGAACTGTCAGGGTCCCTTTTCAACCAGGCATTCTGGTCGAAAACCAGATGCCTGGCGACCCTACTAGACCAAGAGCATCAAACTCATTTCACATTGGCTAGAGAACAGATGGTTTTTGTGTGTTTTTTAAATTTATGGATGTTTAGCATATGAACATATGCAACTGTAGATTGCCTGGCAGAAAAGAAGCTACTTAAAGGCACCATAAATCGACCGTAACCTGATGCAATTTAACAGCTTTCTTTGAGGATTCCCCCCACCCCCTCATTTTAACTTTATTCTTTATAAAAAAAACAACAACTTTAAATATAAACTCTAGCTAGTCTTAGCTACAGGCAGTTTGTGACATCTGTTGCTAATACACTCATCTGCAGTGTATACATGGTTCAGGGCATGATGAAGGGAAGAGAATATTGAATGAGACACTCAATAAGTAGACTCAAATATTTAGTCTGCTAAACTTGACAAAAATCTGCACCATAGCAGCATGATTGCTTGGCTAATGAAGCCTCACAGAACCCAAAGCGTCTCAGACATACCTAAACGATACACAGACATACACATATACATAGATAAAATATATATATAACATATACACACACACTTGTATTTGCGATTGGTCTACACTGGGGTTCAAAATGAATTGGGAACCACATCTCAACTCTCTTTAAGCATAACTCCAACCAACAGGTTTCTAACATGATTCAGCTTGCCAAGTTATGGATGTTAGGAACCTCCTTGAGCTAGAATACAGTTCACGTTGTGTTAAAAAGCCAGTAAAGAACAAGCCTGGGACAATCCTGAAAAAAAGCTATTCATAGTGCAAACCAAAATTCGGTGTGACTCATAGAATCGTAGGACTGAGAGGTCCTGCAGGACAAAGCATTATCTAGACCATCATGTCCTGGTCTAAGCCAAGCACCCTGCATTTAGGACTCCCAAGCTCTCTCCACTAGCTCCTTTTATATGCACGACAGAGAGCATGACAAACATATCAAAGGGCTCCAAGAAGTTGACCTCCATTATGGAGGATATGGGTCCCTCCCTGGTGAGCTTGACATCCACAATTTGTTTCTTCTGGCAGTGTGTTGACACCATGCTAGCATAACTCTGTCCCCAAAAGGACTCTGCAATGCCTCCCATTACATCCCTCCCCAAGAAAAGTCCCTGATAGCTTCCCACCTTGTGTCATTAGAGCTCATTAATGATGGTGCCCAAATCTCCCCTCCTCTATGACCTCCAACACACCAGTCACCTATTAACCACCCTCCCTCTTCTCCATCCCAACTACCTTCCTAGTCCTGGCTGGTCAAAAAATTTTCTGTCACAACTGTTTTTGACAGAAATTTAGGTTTTCAACTAAACATGGGGATGTTTTTGCAAAAAAGATATCAGCTTTTCACACACAAAAAATGATTTTTCATTGATAACCTACATGCCCAAAAGCCAAAATATTTTTGGGCCAAAAACTAAAATGGTTTTTCATTCTCAAATGCCACTGTGCTGCCTCTAAGGAGTTGTAGTTCAGGTGCCTCATTCTCCCATTTTCCTCTGTTGGCCAGGCTCCTCAGCTGTACTACATAGCCCATGATGCACTGTAGCCATGTGATTGCCATGATGCATGGCCTCCTCTCACCAAGAGAGGAGATAGTCTGACCAGGGAGCCATGCCCACAGAAGAGAGTGGGAGCATGAGGTATTCAAACTATAGCTCTCACGAGTAGGGTCCTGTGTAAATCACAATTTCACAGAGAGCACAGAAATCAAGAAAATGCCCCCAAACTGTAATCTTTTAACTATTTTTAAAGGAAAATGTCTACAACAAATTACCTAGTCAGTTTTAAGATAGCATGAATTTTATATATAACATTAGTCAAAATTGACTAAACGTTACTTGTAAAGTTCATCCCATCCTTGAAATTGACTAAATTTACTTGTAAAATTCATTCCCTATCAACACCATAAAATTCAATACTTTGCCATATACAGTTGCAAATTTTCTTTTAAAAAAAATCATGATTTACACAGGGCTCTACTCATGAAGCTGCAAAGCAGCATTTCTGAACCAAAATATTTTGATTTTCTCTTTTTTTTTTTTTTTTTTTTTTGGGGAAAAAAACATTTTTTTATCAGGTAAAAAAAAAAAAAAAAAAACAACCCTCATTTTCTGACCAGCTCTATTTCCTACCCCTGAGATTCTCCTGCAAGCTCAACATATTCTAGGATATACTTGACCTCCGTTGTAGAGCAAAAGGAAATCAGTGGGTCTAGTCACATGAGTTCGCACTTACCAGCATGAATGACGTTGGCACAATCAGGCCCTAGTTATGGGGCCACATTTTTTTTTTTTAAAGAAACCTGGCATGTTTGCATAGAAATCCATGCTCATCTGTGGCCTATTTCTGCAAGGGCAGTTAGTGTCATTGCCCATGCAAATCAAAGGGCACCAAACAGGATGACAGAGGAAAGAGGAGAGTGACATGAACCTGGTGGAGAAGTGGTTAGTGGGGGGCAGCATTCTAGCCAGCGGTGGAGATGAAGTGGGTTTACAAACCTGGAGCTAACCCCACTGGGCAATTCTCTCACTTTTCCTAACAGTGAGCAAGGCCAGTAAGGTCACACTAATACTCATGAAATGATCGATCACCAGCATGGAGCACTGCACCCTGTGCACGGCCCATTGCTCTTCTTACCTATCGTAGGCATCCCTAAATTCTGGTAGGGGCATTCCAGGCTGCCTCCTTGAGTTCTTCCAAAAATAGCGGAGTAAATGGCTATGACCATGTTTTTCTGACAGCTCAGTCTCAGCTTGTCGTCTTCACAGGCTACTTTACTCTTGTACTCGTCTGGAAAGAAACAGAACGTCTCGTTAGTCAGCTGATTCACAGCAATGTGCAGACAGCGAGCAGGAAAAAAAAGTAAGCCAACCGTGAAGAGATTCCTTCCCCCTCAAGCATACGTTGGTTGATTCAGTGGGGTCTGCTGGTTCGTGGCCAGAGATTGACATGGACTTAGAGATCAGAAGGATCCCCACCCAATGACCATATTTGCTATGATAACGAAGAGGATAATTTGCATTTAGTATAGCCCTTTCCACCAGGAATTATCAAAGCTTTTACAAACATTAATTAATATAGCCTCGTCACACCTGTGAGAGGTGAGAGTGACATTGGATCAAATATAACTAAAGAGAGAGAGACTGGGAAGGGGGAGGAAACAGAGGGAAATTTTCCATTTCCCGTTTGCCAGATAAGGAAATTGATTCACAGAGGTTAAATGGCTTGTCTGTGACCAGGCAGAAAGGCTGTGGCAGGGACACGGAAAGAAGCCAGGTCTCCTGTTCCTTAACCACAGGCCATCTGTCAACCCCCACATGTATGTCCCGCCCATTAACGCAGCTGGAATGTGAACTGGGCACACTGTGGTCAGCAGGCAACAGCAGCTCCGCAGGCGCTGAACAGGAGCCTTCCCCTAGTGAGTCACTAGGAGCTGTGCTAAGCTTGTTTTATGCTGGGAGTTGCTCTTGCCTATCAGACAAACAGATACACAAAGTTGCTCTCAAATCTGATTTCAAACAGACAGCCGGACGTCACGGGACGTCGTCCTGCTCTTGCAAAGCTGATGCTGGCGGAACAAACCCTGACTTTGCACACATCAAAAAGAGACTAGGGAAGTTCAGTCACAGGAGACCATGTGTCCTGAACTTCTCTTTATTATATTATTATCTGTATGACTGGAGCACACAGAGGCCACAACTTAGACCAGGCCCCCATCCAGTTAGGCACTCTACAAACACTTAGTAAGCAACAGTCCCTGTCCTGAGGAGCCTATAGTCTAAATAGGCATGGGTGGGGGGGAGGGAACAGAGGCATGGAGAGGTGACATGCCAAAGGTCACACCACCAGGAAGTGTCCACAATGGCTTCATATAAATATAGGAAAGGACTAGACTAGCACAGGCTGCATGGGTGGATGGGGATGAATGTGCCTTATGTTTTCTCTCTCTCATGCACCTGCTCAGGGGCCAGTCACAATCTGGCCCTAAACCTACTAAAACTGTTACAGTATGTATACGACTCAGTCTAAATGCAAGCATTCGTACTGGTGGGTTTCATGTTTCCCCCTGAAAAATTAAATGTGCTTAAATGGCAGAGGAAAGGTGGCAGTGATATTCAGCAAATGGTTTACTTGATTCTAATCCCCAGTGCAGTCATTTGTAGGGGCAACTGAGATTTGCAATGATTAAGATATTTGCTAAGGATAATATACCCTTTATTGCTGGTGTGTTTTCAGAGACATTGGATCAAATATAACTAAAGAGAGAGAGACTGGGAAGGGGGAGGAAACAGCTGCAGGCTTTTCTAGACACAGTTCAAAGATCTTTATACAAGGTGATTGTAACATAGATTGAACAATTGCGGAAAAGTAGCAATAAACATTTCTAACGGAAAAATTGGCCCTTGCAAATTGTAGAGTAACCAACAAGATTTCCTGTAATTAGACAATGTGTACATGGATGTTAATTCATTGGACTGTAGCAAATTACTCAGAAAGGATCAATGGAACATGGACATTTCCACATATGGCCAATAATAATTTTATGAGTGATTGTAACTGGGAAGATCAAAAGTTAACATTATTAGTCTCAGTCTCAGAAAAATCTCAGTGCTGAAAGCTCTCAAACAGATTTAGCACTTACAGTGTGTGATGAGTGGGTCTTAATTCCAGAGGTGTATTTAGCATGCAACTATTTTTAAAAATGATTTACTTGAAAAACTTATGTAACATTATTGTTTAAAAAAAACAAATGACCATATGGGAGAGTGTTGGGAGCAATCTTTGGGGTGTATATTTGCTGAACCTATTTTACAGTTCAAAGAGCTGAGAAGACATGGCATCAGAAATCCATATTCATCCCAAAGTTATAAAGCATTCAGATCACAGACACAGAGAAGTTAGAAATGGAAAAGATTTAGTAGGTGACCTTTCCCATCTCCTTGCCACTGCAGGATTATTTCCTACAGAACATTCTCAAGAACACTGTCTTGTTCAGTTTCAAATGACTGAATTAATAAGACTACTTGCAAGATGCTACTCCAGATTTTAATTGCTTTCACTCTTTGGCGACTTCTCTTCAGCCTAAATTTTCCTTTGCTCAATTTCATTCCATCTCATCGCACCCTACAGAATAAACTCTCCCTACTTTGTAGCTTATACCTTTCTACTACTTCCTGTTACTTCGACATCATCACCCCTGCCAGCCTCACAGTGTCATTTAAACAAGCTGCACATTTATTTAGTTCTCTTCGCATCTTTCTATGTGCCTCTCTTTGTGTTTAAATAGGAAGTCCTCACCAATTTGAAGTCTTGGTGTTCCTCCAATCAGTGCCCAGGGGAGGCCCCACTGATGTAGCTTCAAGTTTCATGGTTTCTCCGCTTGGGTACTGTCCTGAGTTCTCTGCCTGGTGGCCCCCATCTGCAACCCTTCTTTTAAATCTTTGAACTGTGCTTCCATTCGTGTTTTAGCATGTTTTTGTTGCAACTAATGACTTGTGCTCTGGGTCCTGTGTTCCCTCCTGCACCTGAGGGGGAGGTCCATTAGTGTGGTGGGCTCCACCCACTGCCTCCTAGAATTCAAATCAAATTCAAATGAGGGAAGGGATAGCTCAGTGGTTTGAGCATTGGCCTGCTAAACCCAGGGTTGTGAATTCAATCCTTGAGGGGGCCACTTAGGGATCTGGGGCAAAATCAGTACTTGGTCCTGCTAGTGAAGGCAGGGGGCTGGACTTGATGACCTTTCAGGGTCCCTTCCAGTTCTACAAGATAGGTATAAATCACCCTGATACATGCCGACCTGAGTTTGTCTGGGCTGCATCCATCAATTCCTTGAACTCCTTCATGGAGCTGTGGACATTGTCCACAGTATTCTGCTCAGTGCTTCGGGTTCCCTCATTTCGTACCTAGGATCTTTACCCCATTCCAGTCTATTCATTTGTTTTCCTCCATACTCGGCTAAGTCTTCAGTGCTGTAGCCCCTCCCTTATCTGAGGGGTGGGCCTTCAGTTGCTTGGTGGGCTCTGCCCATCATTTCAGGATTTAATAGGCCAGCACGCATCCAGTAATAGTTCCTCTGGGAGGCATCAACTGACTCCCTGGACTCCTTCTTGAGGCAGTGGACATTGTCCAGGGTGCTCTGCTGCATGTCCCCCACTGGATCCCTTGTTTTGAGCCTGTGACCTGCACTTACTTCCCTGTTTTTCATTCCATAATCAGTTAAATGTAGAGGTCTAGGTTTGGGGGGGGGGGTGTTGTTCTGGTGGGCTCCACCCACCACCCTAGATTGTTAATAAGCCAGCACATTTCACAAACACTGAAATACACAATGAAAAATTCAGAAATTTTTTGGATTAATTTTTTTATTTTTAACTGCACTGAGTGGAGATTTAAATACTAACGTGTGCTAACCTGATGCCTGGCTGTAAGTAGTTATCTGCTCAGAAAGTCATCTGACTGTAGGTCTACCCTGCCCGTGGCTGACCCATGCCACCTGACTCGGGCTTGCAGGGCTTAGGCTAAGGGGCTGTTTAATTGTGATGTAGACGTTCGGGCTCAGACTGCAGCCTGAGCTCTGCGACCCTCCCACCTCTCCGGGTCCTACAGCCCAGGCTCCAGCCTGAGCCCAAACATCTACATCGCAACTAAACAGCCCCTTAACCCGAATTCCACAAGCCTAAATCAGCTGGCACGGGCCAGCCGTGGGTTTTTAACTGCAGTGTAGCTATTCCCTAAAAGTCTTAACATTACATCTAATAAGACAATATATTTACTTATAGAGCAAAAATGTTGCCAGTTTCAAAAGGCATCCTGCAAACTCATCCACCGATAATTTCTGGAGGTTTGAAACTCTTCTGACAAGTGGAAAGATTGTTCTTTATAGATGACCCTGTCGGATTCCTTTTAAATTATCCCTGTGATGCATCCAGCCAATTTGCAGCGTTTAAAAGGAGACTTTCCCGCTTGTCACTTCCATTAGACTAAAGCAGTTGTCTTTTTATATTCTGCTTTGAAAAGGCTGGCAGTGTTGCAAATTAACTGTTACCTTTCATTTTCAAAGCCAGGCTCAGATGTGCCGGGTTGGACTTTACTGTCAGACAAACAAAGCTATAGGGTGATCTAAAGGATGAAAGAGAAGGGTATTGAAATGTAGGCACTCTATTGTGAGATGAGGTCTACATTTAACACTTGGAGCCGGGGCCAACTAAATTCCAATTCCAGCTCTTCATTGGCCCTATTTTTTTTCTCTCATACACTGATGTACATCAGGAGTAACTCCACTTTAAATAAACTGGTATAAAACTTGTTTGTGTAAACTGAACTCTGTCCTTTAGTTTCCCCATTTGAAAAATATGTAACCATACTTACCCTGCTCACACAGATGTTAGGAGAAGGAATTAGTAGTAGTTAATCAACCTAATCCAGTTCCGATTTATTCTGTAGTCACAGGGGTTGCCTAGGGCATAAGTCAGGGGAAAATTGGGCCCAGTACTTTTAATTTTATAAATCCTGTGTGTATGTGTGGCAGGGCACTGCAGGGGAAGCCCTAATCAGAGGAAATGGGTTGGGATTGGGCCACTAGCTAGGACTGGCCTAGAAACTGGCCACACCTGCCAGCCTAGTTAACAGGGGCTAAACGCTTGGGAGGAAGTGAGCCTGAGAGGAGGTTGTAGACCAGAAGGAGAGAATAAGCTCAGAAGGAGCTAACTACTCGATTGCCACTAAGGCCTGTGCTAGGCCTAAGCTGTAAATAGTTGGAGCTTGGTGGTGGGGACCGGACACAGGAATAAAGAGCATGGGTGTTGCACCAGCTTCCAGTGGTCCTGACTTACTGGGGAGCAGGGCCAGGAGGCTGAACCCAGCGGGGCATGGAGAGCACCCTGTTACAGTATGCTAATTATTACCTCATAAAAGTCTACTTTTTAATCCACTCTTTAACATTTTAGAAGATCCATTTTAAACAGGACTCCCTGGACAATTTTACACATCATTTCCTTTAATGGACTCTTGTGACAAAATCTAGTGTTTGTTCCAACTCTGTTGCCAACACTCGCCGTTTCAGCACGAGTCTCACAATATTTGGTGTTTCATAAAGTCCTAGCTCCTAGATGCATGTGATTTAGATGAGAATCTCAGCTTTCCTCTAAAATATGAAAGCAAGTTTCTAACCCTCATGTTTGCAGAGAAAAAGCTTGAAAACGCAAACCACCTGCACTCTTAAAACGTTCAAAAACCAGAAGGCAAATTAAAACACACACACACAAAATAAAAAACCCTTTTAAAAAAATCTCATTATTTTCAAACAAATCTCATGATTTTTGGGACACGACTCAGGATTTTTAACCATTGGAGCTTTCCAGTGCCAAACCTGTATCCCAACACTTTTCCAATTCACTCTTCATTCATTCCAAAAGATATCCATTCAGATTGATTGCTCTATCGCGATCATCCTCGAATAGTTCTCTCGCTCCCACGTGAAGTGCCCTATTATTCACTTCTCTGCCCTGAGTACTGCCGGATGAGGCCATGTGCCTGCTCCAGACCAGGGCTCAATTCTGCAGATCCTCACCCTCACATGAGTAAAGGCTTGCAGAGGTGAGATCTAGATAACAAGGATGTATTTAATGGGATGTGTGCCTTCTCTTTTGGTTTCTCTTAAATGTGTATTTTCAGGGTATCTTGAACTCTTTGCCACTGGAGTACCATTTACAGCTGCTACTTGGCTTCCCTAACACAGTTTGATACTGCTTTATGAGTGAGGCGGGAGGAGTTGTTTTTACTTTTCATTCTAAAATACTTTGACACTGGTTTCTCCACATGTTTGTTCTGGTTAATCACCGTGAAAAAATTCCTATTCCTCTCCGAGTCAGCGGGAGTTCCTATGTCACTTTGACTAATTGTATTAATAAACTTTCCCCCTCACCTCCCCACAACAATCAAAGTCATTTGTCACCATTGAAATGTCTGCCACAATGCAATCTCAATCTTCAGTGCATAAAGTTATGACTGTTATACACAATCCCTAAGGATCTGCCAATTATTTTAGGTCTATTGTACCTGAGGCCAAAGGTTGTGACCTCCCAACTGCTTCGGGAAATACTATTTACCCATCTGCCTCTGTAAAGAGCAGCTTGGAGAGAACGAGTTGTCTTCATGTACTGTTATTCATCAAAGTCCTAAAAAAAAAAAACCCGATGGGTGAAAAAAGGATTCTTTACCACCACCACCCTTCCCAATGGAACCCATAGAACACAAACACCAGGGGACGACTGGCTGAGTCTAAAGAACTCACAGCTTTATGATTTACACAACTCAAGTCAGAATTGAGCAGGGGAACTGCAAATGAATGCAGAATTTGCCTTTAAAGCTGTTTACATCTGGGTACCAGGGTCCTGATCCAACTCCCCTTCAAGACAATGGGAGTCCTTGTATTCACATAAATTTGTAACTGGCCTGAGCCCCCATTGGGGTGCTGGATTCTCCTTCGTACCAGAATTAGTCAGGAGAAACTGTTTTGAAATCAATAGGATTCCACTGGCAAAGGCAAGAGGAAAATCAGGCCCTTTATTTTTCACTCTCACTCGGGTCAGATGGGGTTTCTGTGACCCTCTCCCATACACAGTGCATGCACTGACTGACAATAATTTCTGCATTCACTGACAGTGAAATCATGCATTTCTCTTAATCCTGCTCCTGACAGTCGAGTGATTAGTGTGTTTCAGGGATGGGGCTATTTGACAGCATCTGAAAAGGTCTGCGCATCGGTGGCTTAATCAGAATTAACTGCAAGTATTAAAGTTTCATTTATAAGGCTCAGTCTGATCCCAGGCTCACTGATCTGCTCTCTGACATTTATAACGTTCCTTTATTTACACCTTTTCATCACCGCGGCGCTTGCGGCCTGAGGTTTATTACCCTTACAAATTTCCACTCCCTACCCAATCGAAACAGTTTTGAAATAATACAGATAAGCAAGAATGAGCTGATGAGTTCAGGGCCTTTTTTACACCCTCAATAGCAAGGCCAGGAGAATGTGCCACTCTAACAGCCCACAGTCCGCCCGGCTTCTTATAAGGCATGAACCACCAAAGAGCAATGCAGCGAACAATACAATGAACTTCTCCTGCCACCAATAAAACTGTCTCCCAAGGGAGACTAATGCTTTTCTGACAGGGTTGATAGCTACTGAATTACCAATCTATCCCAGCACTAAAATCAATCACTAGTGTTAAAGATGCCAGGGATTTCTATAGCTCCAAAAGAAACTATTATTTCCAACGTTCTTCCCTCTTCTTGTGCATAGCGTGCAGCAAATCATGTCAACAGCGTGTAAGTCTTAAGGATGGGTGTAATTTAACTAGGATTTTCAGGCAGAGTCCTGAGCTCAGAGGATTTAACTCGTAAAGGCATGATCCTGAGCACACTGAAGTCAGTGACAAAGCTCTCAATGGCTTCAAAAAGAACAGGAGTACTTGTGGCACCTTAGAGACGAACACATTTATTTGAGCATAAGCTTTCGTGGGCTACAGCCCACTTCATCGGATGCATAGCCCACGAAAGCTTATGCTCAAATAAATGTGTTTGTCTCTAAGGTACCACAAGTACTCCCGTTCTTTTTGCGGATACAGACTGACATGGCTGCTACTCTGAAACCTGTCAATGGCTTCAAAGGTTCCGGATCAGGTCCTAAGGGAACTGAATGTGTGATGGTACATTCAATGCATGCCATGAGGAGGTTCCCCCAAAATCTATTGCCATGTTTTACGGGCAGGCCTGCCAATGGGGGGAGGGGGAGCAAAGGGGGAAATTGCCCAGGGATCCAGGCAATTGAAAAGATTTCCTTCCCACCCTTGCTCGTCGCCCCGCGCCTCTCCTGGAAGTGGCCGGCACCATCCCTGAAGCCCCTGGGGGGTGTCTCCGTGCGCTGCCCCGGCCCGAGCGCCAACTCCACAGCTCCCACTGGTTGGGAACTGCAGCCAATGGGAGATGTTGGGATGGTACCTGTGGGCGGGGCACACAGAGACCCCTGGGCTCCCTGCCTAGGAGCCACTGCGCTGCCAGAGGGGTCTGCTGGTCGCGTCTGGAATTCGGGAGCCACCCAAGGTAAGTGTCGACCCCCTGAGCCCTTCATGCACCCCAGCCCCTGCTCCAGCCTAGATCCCGCACCCAAACTCCCTCCCAGAGCCCACACCCCCTCCCACACCCAAACTCCCTCCCAGAGCCCACACCCGCTCCTGCACCCAAACTCCCTCCCAGAGCCTGCACCCTGCACCCCTCACGCACCCAAGCTCCCTCCCAGAGCCCACACCCCCTCCCGCACCCAAATTCCCTCCCAGAACCTGCACCCCTCCTGCACCCAAACTCCCTCCCAGAGCCCACACCTCCTTCCGCACCCAAACTCCCTCCCAGAGCCTGACACCTCAACCTCTTCTGCATCTAAACTCCCGCCCAGAAACTGCACCTCTCCCACACCCAAACTCCCTCCCAGAGCCCACACCCCCTCCCGCACCCAAACTCCCTCCCAGAACCTGCACCCTTCCTGCACCCAAACTCCCTCCCAGAGCCCACACACCCCCCGCACCCAAACTCCCTCCCAGATCCTGCACCTCACATCCCCTCCTGCACTCAAGCTCCCTCCCAGAGCCCACACCCCACACCTCCTCCTGCACCCAAACTTCCTCCCAGAGCCTGCACCCCTACCCCTTCCCACAACCCAAACCCTTCCCCAACCTGGTGAAAGTGAGTGAGGGTGGGGGAGAGTGAGTGACGGAGGGATGGGGGAGGGGGCCTTGGAGAAGAGGTGGGGCAAGGGTCTTTGGGTTTGCGCGATTAGACAGTTGGCAACGCTACCGGGCAGGCATGTGGAAGCTCCAGCCGTGCCGGAAGAGCACAACCGGCAGCAGCACAACCGGCAGCTCACTGGGCACTAGCCAGCACAGGCGCAGCACCACCCAAATGTCAGGCGGACCGTGTCCCTCGGGTGCAGCTGGGGGGGGGAGGGAAGGCGTTGACTGTTCTGCCCTGGGGCCCGGAATTGCTGTCGGTAGACCTGTTTACGGGGGATGTAGAGGTGACTGTTTCCCAGGGGAAAGTTGGGGTCTCTTGAAATTCGTTGAAGGCTGTCCCCTCCTACAGCAGGAATTACATAGGGATGGTCCTTTGCACTTCTTTAGCACCTTTCATCCAAGAATCACACAGTGCTTTGCAAACATTACATGAAATAATAACATGTACATAATGAGTAAAGGAGGCAACGACACAAGGATCACAGCACCCACCACTGCAGTGCAACCACTTCTGGGATGGAACATAGCAGCTGTTTAAGAGCTACAGTAGGGTTTGAGCGACAGTGTTCCAGTCTGGATCACAACCCACATCCAAACTTGCCCACATTCTGGTCTGGCTCATCACAGTTAAAGGGGTCAGCAGCAAAGTTTGGATCCCAGGAATGTTCAGTAGAAGGGGTTTGGTACAGATCAGTTTCCAACAATCCTTTATACCATGTGATAACGTCATGTAGCATTTTACAACAGATAAAAACACCGAATAAAAAACAAGATATCCTGCCCCAAAGAGCCTGCAATTTTAAGGCACAGCAGTTACAATACAATGGGGCAGAGAGAAAGAGTGGCAAGAGAACATTGCTGCTGGCTTACCATGAGGAACAGGTTGTGCTTTAGAAGTGTTTTGAAGGAGGAAAGGGGAACTGTTTCCAGAAGAGAGGGGCAAAGAAGGCATGAGGTTAGGAGGGAGAGAAGGAGTCAAGAACTGCGGCAAGGCAAGAAGATTGGCAGAGCATAGAATCATAGAACTGGAAGGGACCTTGAGAGGTCATCTAGTCCAGTCCCCTGCACTCATGGCAGGACTGGGAAATCGGAGGTCATGTAGGCAGAAGCCAAGTTGTAAAGTGCGCTGGAAATCTCTCCTCTCCTCTCAGAATAGTAATTAAGAAATAACTCACTTTATACAGCACATTTCCTCTGAAGAAGCACAAAATACCCCACAAATGTAGGTAGGCATTAGTATCCTCATTTTGCTGAGGCACAGGGAGGTTCAATGACTTGCCCAAGGTCTCATAGGCCAATGCAGGAATAGAACCCAGGAGTCCTGTTCCCAGCCTCTGACTGCAAGCACTAGATTATGCCATCCCCCCCTCCAGAGCATCATATTTATGGCACACAGAATGAGTATTTTCTGGTGTACAGCAATAGAAGATCCTACACAGCATTATGTCTCCAAGACTGGAGGGGAATAAACACACCCGACAATTGTTTTAATAATATTGGGGAATCGGGATTTCAGTTAGAAGGCATGTGAATGAGGCCAATTAAATACTGTGCCAATTCCCTCTAATTATGTTTCTTCAGATTACGGGGTAATTACACGTCATGGTTCTAAACGAAATCAGTGTGTTACCTGCACTCTGGTGAGAAATAATCATACTCTGCGTAAGATATTATTTTAACGTTCCTGAAAAGTGCCATGCAGACTGAAATCCTCCATGCATTCAGGACCTGACCCAAAGCCCACTGCAGTCAATGGATTTCCGTGGACTTCGGATCAGACCTTCGTAGAACAGCTACTGCCTAGGCCGCAGCAGCACTAGCTTCCCCACACAGCCCCCCTCAACACATCCCAATCCTGACCTGGGGGGAACCCACCTCGAAGCCTCTGTGCTGAGGCTTCCAGTAACAGGTGAGATTTGCAAAGACACCAAAAGGATTTAGGAGCACAAGTCTCTGAGTTTTAAAGGGATTTGTGCTCCTGAACCCCTAAGGTGCTTTTGAAAATCTCCCCAATGGTGATGTGGGCAGATGTGTATTAGGTACTGGAGGGAGAACACACAGCAGCAGTAACTTACAGTCATTAGCAAGCTGCAATAGATTAGAATGAGCGGAGCATTTTATTGACCGTTTCTGATCTCCCCAGCACTTCCATACCCCAGAAATATCTATATATACACACACACACCATCTAGCTACAGTCTAGACTCTTGCCACTATACAGGACTTACTGTGCCGCTGTCATTTAGGGACAGAGCTATGTACATACCTGAGACGTGTGTATTTAGATACATGCCTCTGTGTCATAGACTCAGAGAGTTTAAGGCCGGAAAGGACCATTCTGATCATCCAGTCTCACCTCCTGCATAATACAGGCCAAAGAACGTCATGCCATGATTCCGACATTGCGCCTCACAACTAGTGGTTGAAGAAGGGCAAAGCTAGACTATTTCCTTTTAGTTTCTTCTTTTTCAAGAGGGGAGGTTCAGTAACTTGCCAGCGCCAGCTCTCTGGCACCCCTTCCTGTCTCCCTAGTAAGCAGCATTGGAATCCAAGACAGGCTCATGGTGCAGGGGCGAGAGAGGTTTTTAATCTCCCCCTGTCTTGGCTGGATGGCCAGGTCTCCCCCAACCCCACAGTCTGGCAGGCATGTTGCTCCACATTCCATCCCTGTATCTTTTTGAATGGTGCTCAAGGGAAAGAAAACAAAACCAACATGCAGCCACCTGATTTAAAAAGCAAAGCAGGATTGAAACTCACTTGCAAGGAACATGAGAGCAGCACTCCATTGCACCTTGTGTTAACACCACGGGGGCGATAAGTCTGGCCCTAGGGAAACACGCAGCCATCGACCCCCAGCACCCAGTAACTGCAAAGGTGCTCAATGGCAACTATGTTGTGGGGAGGGGGAATTCAAACAAGCTGTTCATTCATTAATAAAGATACAAATAAAAGCCATTATTACAAGTTGTGCAGCCCCCCACACCAGGGATTGAACCAGAGACCTCCACAGCTAGAAGTAGGACCTACTACAGCCTGAGCTAAAGAACCAAGCAGCGATAGCTATGGGCTGTAACAAGTTGTAGCCTCTAGAGTGGACCTTGTAACACACACTCACCTGTGGGTTACCTAGGTTTTTATTTATTTATTTATTTTTAAAGATTCAGTACAAATACCTGTGCCTATTTCGGGCAATCCTGGGGCTCCTGGCAGGTCTCCAGCATGGCACTCAGCGCAGGAAAGCTCACACCTTCCTGTTTGATGCTTCAGATCTGCCTTCTAAACACTACAAAGTATGCGCCGGGCAGACTGTATCCAAGTATTTGTAGGCAGTAGTTGTGGGGATTGAAACGCTGTTTGTGGCTTTTGATAAACGTATAACAGATCAGGTACCAGTTAGCACGCTTCTCTGGGGCCTTTATGTTTCCTGTGGTGAATACTTTCTGGTGATCAATGACAAGAGATGAGGGCGCTCAGTCCTCCCCAGAGATGCCCGCCACCTCACTGGACCACAGCTTCCAGGACTGATTCATACGATCTCACTACTTATTAGGGCTGCATATTTGGGTTCCCCTAGAATATTACAATATTTGTATTTACATCTTTTGGCTTTTTAATGCCCGCGGGAATCATCAAAGTAGCTAAAATAACACCAGACCTGTTCTCCTTGGTCTGGTGTTATTTTAGCTACTTTGATGATTCCCTTGTGGTATATCTGTTCTCCTTGTGGTATATCTGCCATTCACTAACTGAGCTCATGAGAAGATCATATCTCACCTTATTTTGCCCTTAAAGCAATGCAAATTAAAAACATGACTACAAATCAACATATATGAGCACTAGCTCTTGTGACACCCCTGCTATTTCATTACTCTGCAGATAGTCTTGAACAGGTCTCAAACACACGGCCCGTGGGGTTCTTCCCTGCGGCCTGCCAAGCTACCCGCTGCCCCCCCATCTCCTCCCCAGCGCGCCGCCTCCCCCCTCCCCCGGCCAGATCCGCCCCTTCAGGGCTTTGGATCCAGCCTGCGGATTTGCCAACCCCATGATGTTGAGGACCCCGCGCTGCTCCGGGAAGCCGCGGACATCGCATCCCTGCGGCCCCGGGGAGAGGGGGAGCAGACTGCTCCATGAGATGCTGTTGCCTGTGGTTACCTCCCTTGAAGCTCCCATTGGCCGGGAATGGGGAACCGTAGCCAATGGGAGCTTCGGGGGAGGTACCTGTAGGCAAGAGCAGCACAGGGAGCTCTCCGCTCCCCCTCCTCCCCGGGCTGCAGGGATGCGGTGCCCGCCTCTTCCCGGAGCGGAGCAGCACGGGGCCGGGGCCAGCAGGGAGCCTACCCTGGCCCCGATGCGCCCCCCTGCCACCCTGGAGCTGCTCCAGGTAACCGGTGCCGGGTCGGAACCCGAACCCCTCCTGCACCCTGCACCCCAACTCCCTGCCCTGAGCCTCCTGCCTGCATCCCAACCTCCTGCCACACCCCGCACTCCCTCCTGCACCCCAACCCCCTGCTCTGAGCCCGCTGCCGCACCCTGCACCCCTCCTGCACCCCAACCCCCTGCCCTGAGCCCCCTGCCGCACCCCACACCTCTCCTGCACCCCAACCCCCTGCCTTGAGCCCCCTGCTACACCCCAACCCCCTGCCCTGAGCCCCCTGCTGCACCCCGCACGCAGGGGTGGGGGTGGATTGGGGGGGAAGAGCCGGGGACAATGGGAGGCGGGTGATGCGGCCCTCGGGCCAACGTACAAGTCCTCATGTGGCCCTCCTGGTGATTCGAGTTTGAGACCCCTGGTCCTGAAGCTTCTGTGGAGAGCTCAAAATGCTGCTGCCATTCAATGTGCAAGCCTAATGGTCAATGCATTATAGATGGTATTACGAACCGACCAGATTCCCAGGAAGAGTTTGCTCATTGACTGAGAAACAATAAAATGTATCAGGTGACCCTGGTTCACCCTGCAAAATTATAGCTGCATGGAAAATGTCTTGGGGGAAATAAACTCAAGCAATCTAGCAAAGCTCTGCTGTCTTTCAGGAAAATTCCCCTTTGCCCCCACACTTCAGATATTCAGCTCACACACACAAGTCATTTCCTGTCATACCTGTGAACAGGGGAGCATTTCAAGCCATAAATATTCATGTAGAGATGGGCTTCTATGACACCTTCAAAATTTCAGCAGTCTACAGTCCTCACCAGAACCTGCATACAAACCCTAAGACCTTTTCATGACATTCCTTTTCAGCATATTATACACACGGGAAGACAACACAGCTGATGCAGAACAACAGAAATTTGTCAGAACAACGTGCTAATCACTTCTATTTTATACAGAGAAAATTCTCATACAAAGATGGACCTTCCATTCACCTGCTCAAAGACCACAACTAACAGATGGTAGCGATATTTCATTACCCCTTTTCATTTAATTCCTGACAGATCTTGCCAGCTCCCTCCACTCAACAAGTATCAGACTCGGGATTCTGCAGCAAGAGCCTTCTCCTCGGCTCACCATTTATTTTAAAATCTCTTCTGATATCAGATCTATCTTGGTCCTTGCCCAGACCTTTTTAAATTTCCTCTCCCCCTATTGTTGGCTGTGATAACTTCATAACTGTATTATTTCACTCTCCAAAAAGGTTTGGGATCTGGTTTGTATGAAAGGGGCTATACAAAATAAGTTATAGGCCAACATTTTCAAACTTGGGTACCTAGAGTTAGGCACCTAAAAAAGTGGTCCATATTTCAGAGATGCTGGGCAGACACAGTTCCCATCTGGCCATTTATTTGGGTGCTTAACTTTAGGCACACAACTTTTGAAAGTTTGGGCCACATGGATTGTTGTCACACTGTCAATTTGTGTTGTACTAATGGCTTCTGAAGTGCAGCCTTGCATCTAGTCAGCGCAGAGTGGAAACCTCTGCAGTACAAAGTTGGAGCAGTCCACCCAAGGAAGACAATGTTACCAGGGCAGGGCATAAGCTGAATGTTGGCAAGAGCTTTCTCTGGCACCTGCAAATACAATCCTTACTGCAGACTGCCAATGAGAAGGAAAAAGTCTAACAGCAATGCCTTGAGAGAGCAGGGGAGAGGGCTCTACTGTACCCAAATGGTTTATGTTACATTGAAAATAAAGGCGGAAGGTAGTGAAAATCCCCACAAAAGAGAATGCTAGGAAGCCTCACTGCAAAAGCTTAAGCTAGGGATAACTTTGATCTTACAAAAGCAACCAGACTCACTGGAGAGATACTTACTTGGCCTGCACTTGTACCATACGATGAGGTACTTGCCGGTTCCAGGGCACGGGTCTAGACCAAACAGCCGGCTATTGACAAGGAACTGGCAGCTCCGTCTGTCCTGGCACTCATCCAGCATTTTCTACACGGGCAAGGGCACACATACAAAAAACAAACAGAAAAATAGAAGCACTTTAGTACCTATCAGAGTGCACTGAATGGAGAAAGGCTTCAGAGCAGCAGGGTGATCTTGGCCTCACTGAACAGCATGATGAGATTGCACTGAAGAGGCCGCCAATTCTCAGTGCCCTGGAATTCCAGGGACTCTTCCCAGCCTTGTTCAGTGCACACACAGTCCAACAACAATGGCCAAGTTCAGCCTAATGCTACAACATTAATCCAAAAATGTATTTGGCCCAATGGGGCCCTGACCTTAGTTAGGAGCTCTAGGCACTACTATAATACAAAGAACCACAACCACTTTACATACCCAAGTTCCCACATAACACCGTTCCAGGCACAAGCCAACCAGATAATGAAATGAATGGATCAGGGTGTTTGTTAGATAAGAAAAGGGAATCCAATTATCTTTCCCCTATTGAAAATCTGTATTTCAGATTATTTTTCATGCCATATCCATGCAAATTCTTGCAAACGACCCCCCTAAAATCAGTTGTTCACTCAGACTTATTATTGTGGTACTGCTTGTACCTTAGAAAGCTCACAATGACGGGCCAGATCCCCAGCTAGCTTAACTCAGCATAGCTTCATTTGCCTCAGTGGAGTGACACTGATAGATACCAGCTGAGGACCTGGCCGACTGAGTGCAAACAAAGCAGACTGAATGGCAACATTGCACCACAGGGGCTGTGGAGGATTCCAATGGATGGCACGGCTGAAATGCTAGCTAGCAGCCCAAATTAGATCATAATGCAGACATCTGAGATTTAAGTGAATGAGTGTGAAAGAGAGGGAAGCAAGCACAACACTGGAAATTTTAGGAAAGATTGAGGCCTTGGGTAAAATTTTAGCACCTAGGAGCTCCTCAGTCACTTTTAAAAATAGGACTCCTAAGCCACTTAAGTGCTTTTAAAAATCTCATCTACACACAAACTTGCACTGTGTTAAATTAAGGTTTGTTTTTACACCAATTTAGTTAAGCCCTGGGTAGATTTTGCTTTAAGAATGGATTTTGTCAATTTAGCTTAATCAGGCAAAAAAATGGAGGGTTTTACACTGATTTAACTAAAGAGATTTAAAAACACACTTTTCATTAAAATGGTGTAACTTTGTGTGCCGACAAGGTCTGAGAGACAGATAGTTCAGGAGAGAGGATTGGCGTTGCCACAGTGAGTACCAGATCATGAAATATACAGGACAAATCCCAGTCTGACGGAAGCTATTGACAATCTCACCGTTGATTTCACCGTGTGGTCAGGATTTGGACCGCATACTTTTAAATGCCTTCTTTTGTTAGGGTACGTCTTCACTACCCGCCGTATCGGCGGGTAGCAATCGATTTATCCAGGATCGATATATCATGTCTTGTTAAGACGCGATATATCGATCCCCGAACGTGCTCACCGTCGACTCCGGAACTCCACTAGAGCGAGCGGCAGTAGCGCAGTCGATGGGGGAGCCGCGGCCATTGATCCCGCGCCGTCTGGACCCCAGGTAATTCGATCCAAGATACTTCGACTTCAGCTACGCTATTCGCATAGCTGAAGTTGCGTGTCTTGGATCGATCCCCCCCGCCGCCAGTGTAGACCAGCCCTTAGTTACAGAAAAGATGCAGCAATTGTCATTCTAATCACTAGCAGTCGAGGTGGTAGGAGTATTACTCAGCCGACTTAGTTTTGAATGGGACTCACTTTTCCCCCCTTCCAGTGGTTTCAATTTAGCTAAACTCACGCAGGGCTTGGGAGCCTGATGGGTTCTCCCATTTCTCATGTTCTTTGAATTACCTTCATACACTTCTCCATTCATAAGACCCCTTATAAAACTCCATCTTAAAATCCACAGGGGAAAGACATTCTGTCTCCTGATAGAAAATGGCTTCATTAAGAAAGATTAATGATTTTTATCCCTATGATCCTTTAAAGCAGAAAGGGGGGGGGGCAGTAAGTGGGGCAGTAATTAAGTTTTATGTTCAGCTAGATGACTTAGGTGGTATTTACATACTTCTGTGGAGCCCCTTAAAGCTCTAAAATTACCATAATGTTTGTCTGACACACATGAACCTGTCAGAGCATTTTGACTGAGACCACAGAGTGAGATAATTCATTGGCATCGTTAAGTCCCTGCTTAACAGAGCTATGAATTCCATTCCCAACCTGATTAATTTTCACTTACAAGGCGACTTCGGCAAACTGTGTCTCAGAAACTCTCCCAGCCTCTCTCCACTCCTCTTTCTGTTCCCTCCTCTCACATGGACCTGCTTTTTGTCCCTTTCCATAATCCCACCACTGCACCTCCCATGCCGACACTTTCTTCTCTGCAGCTTCTACCATTCAGACTAACTTTCTCACTATCTCAGTGATTCTCCATCTATTTTCAAATCTCAGCTGAAAATAATATATTTCCTCCCTAGCCAACACCCCTTCATCTCTCCATCTCCCATATTTATAACAGGCACAGCAATGGCTGCTCCAGTTTAGGTTACATAGCAGGTTCCATTCTAAACCCCAATATTTTTGGTTGTTCAGATACTTCGGAAGTTTTCACCTTTCTGCCTGACATTTGCCAGGCTTTGTCTCTGCTTGAAGTTTGTTGATTTATTTTAAGGTTTAAACCAAGACATTTCAGCCATTTTTGAGGGCAAAGTGAACAAAGAGCATACTTGTGATCTTTTCAATATAGAGATCTACAGATGAAAAATCTGGGAGCGGAATGGAAATAGGATGCATTAAGATGAGGTGCCTAGGAGAGTTTGGGGATAGCAAGTTATTTAACTAAGGCATGAAAACTCTGTGTTTCACTACGTTGAAAATGCACACATTAGTCAGTAGCCACGTTCTATACAATCTAGGTGGGATTTTCAAAAGTACTCAGCATTGACCTAACTACTCCCATTGAAACCAATGGGAAACTACCAATGATTTCAGTGGGACTAAGTTAAATTAACATGGAGCACTTTTGAAAACCCCACCTTCTATGTGCAACCAGTACCCACACAGCTTTCCCTAGGCACAGTGCAGAGAGTGAGGCAGCTAACCACTAAGCTAAGCTAACTATGAACGTAGGTGGTCTTTACATGCCAACAAATGTTCATTATTCCTTTGCCTTGTTATACACTAATCTCCAGTATGTACCACTTACTGCATATTTTTCGCATAAATGACTTCCTGGTTCTCTTTGTCTGGCATACAGAGTAGTACACAGCACTAGAGCATGCTACATACTGGTGTATCAAAGGGCATAGGAGAAATTAACCATGCAATTGCAAGATTGTACTGGAATGCTAGGGGCTAAGTTAAGGTTGAGTGTGAAAACTTTTTGAATATCTAACTGTGCAACTTCAACATTAAGTAGAGCTGGTCAAAAAAGGGAGAAATTATTTCATGAAAATATTCAAAATTTTAAATTATTTTTATGTTGTGTGGTTTAAAATGGGCATTTTGGCAAAAAAATGCTGAAAATTTTATCAAAATCATTATTCACATTTTCTGTCTAAAACCTGGGCTTTGCTAAATAAAAAATGTTTATAATTATTGCAATCTTTTTAATAAAATTATCAATAAAAGTAATGGAGCATTTAATAAAAAAGGGAGAAATGCAAATCATGCCACAAAAACCCATTCTTGATTTTAAAAGTTTTTGCATTAAACATGTAGACCCGCTCTTACATTAACTTTTCTTTAACTGGAATTTATCTTTGAACTCTATAATATATCTTGGATGCATTCTGTATGATGGATGTGATCTTAACAAAAATTTTGTCTTTCCACATGTACCACTGAAAATCTTTCCCCTGCTATCCTCATCTACATTTTCCCTACACTAGACAAAAAGGTTATAAGTGTGTCAAAAGTGGTGCTGACTTTTCAAATCAGTCAGTGGGTGATCAACTGACACAACTGACATGTCATGGGACTTTCTTACCAGGGAGGCAATTTGTTTATTGTTTATTAATCTACTGAGCGTCAATTTCCTTTGCAAAGTCACAGATGGCAACAAATTATGTTGAACAAAGAAAGCTTTCTGTTTATTCTCTCGTGCTACTTCCTACTTGATTCGCTCCCAGTCACTGTGAGCTGAGAATAACAAATCACTGCTGAGGAGGTGGAAAGGTGCAACAACAAAATGAGAAAAATACCCTTGAACAGTCTGGACATGTATAGAATTCACATGCAGAATTAACCATGACTCTGACATAATCATAGTCTGGTGGGCCCCTCAGCTAGTACAAAATAAAGTCACATTGTATTATAAAAATCACACTAACTGGGGAGGAGACGGAATCCTTGTCTGGCGCAGACGGGGAGGAAAGACTCCTTAATTGTCTTGTGCCATTTTATAACGGGGTTCCAGCGGTAAATCAAGCCTCAGGGCTGACAGTCAGAGCCCACAAGGGAAGTCATGGCAGTTTAAATCCATTCCATTCTCTGCTCCATGATTGAGTTGAGAAGCCAGGAGATTTAGGGGAGATAAGAAGGAAAGAAAGCCAGGTGAATTTAAGCAAAACAAACACCAATCTGACCGCTGTGATTTATGCCTCTGATTAATCTCGCTCCAATGACCCAGCTCTTAATGTGAGAGCTGCTGCAAGATCAAAATCAGGTCTTTCCATAGGTACTGAGAAGCTACACACTTGATAAACTTCATTGTGTTCTCTACTGGGGGAGGAGGAGGAAGGGGTTCCTTATTAAATGAAATCAAAGTTTTAAAAAAAAAACCTCAATTGGGTCACTGCAAGAAGGTGTTTTAAAAACCCACCCTCTACACATACATACTTTTTTATCTCTTTGTGATATTCACCAAGAATTACTTGCCTTGAGCATCATTCATTTTACATACACCACCACTGAGTTTAACACCTCATGGCAAACCTATTCCTATTTTAATTCCATTGCAGTCAATGGAGCTAATACACCCAGGGTGACATCCTGACCCCACTGAAGTCAATGGTAAAACTCCCATTGACTTCAATGGGGCCAGGATTTCACCCCAGGGCTGCTCTATTTATAACATCCATCATCAGAGAGGCACAAGGATGACTCTAGTCTAGAACAATGGTTTTCAAACTTTTTTTCAGGCAACCAGTTCAAGAAAATTGTTAATGCCCGCGACCCAACGGAGCTGAGGATGAGGGGTTTGGGGTGTGGGAGAAGGCTCAGGGCTGGGACAGAGGGTTGGGGTGTGGGGGTGAGGGCTGTGGGGTGGGGCTAGGAATGAGGGGTTCAGGATGTGGGAGGGGGCTCAGGACTGGGGCAGGGGATTGGGCTCCGGGATGGGGTCAGGGCTCTGGGCTGGGGGTGGGGATGTGGGATTTTGGCTGCAGGAGGGGGCTCTGGGTTGGGGGGGCTCAGGGCTGGGGCAGGGGGTTGGGGCGCGGGCTTACCTCGGGCTGCTCCCAATCAGCGGCCCAGCAGGGGTGCTAAAGCAGGGTTCCTCCCTGTCCTGGCACTGCGACTGTGCTGCGCCCCGGAAGCAGCCAGCAGCAGGTCCGGCTCCTAGGCAGAGGCGTGCAGGATGCTCCACGCGGTTCTCGCCCGCAGGCACCGCCCCCACCCCAGGTCCCATTGGCCGGGAGTGCCGAGCTGGTGCTCAGGGCAGGGGCAGCGCGCAGAGCCCTGTGGCTCCCCTGCCTAGGAGCCAGACCTGCTGCTGGCCGCTTCCGGGGCACAGCACACTGTCAGAACAGGTAGGGACTAGCCTGCCTGAGCCGGGCAGCACTGCTGACTGGACTTTTAACAGCCCGGTCGGCGGTGCTGACCCAAGCCACCACAACCCAGTGTCTTATATTCCGCGACCCAGTACGGGATCACAACCCGCAGTTTGAAAACCACTGCGCTAAAACATGCATCACTCCTGCCAAGTGTGAAACAACAGGGAAGGCCCACACTAAATGATGTTTCAAGTAGTATGGCATTGAGACACAGCAATCAAAAGAGTTAGATGCATTCTTTAAATTAGAGATATGTGCATTCATCATGAAGACAGGCATAAATATTTAACAGGCGTATTACACAGTGCATCAGTATCTTAAAATATATACTAGGTGAAAGCCTGTGCTGTCGTACGGATGTAACTTGTAGTAAAGTGTAAAAAAGCTGAAAATGGCTGAGAACTTAAAAATTGCATGGTAACAGACCGAGAATCCCAGTGACAATTCAAACTTGTGATATTCTGAACAAAAAGTGCTCTCAGCTATGCTTGTAGCTGTTTCCATCACTTCACACTGATTCAGCCAACGTTCTAGGCTTCAGAGTGACAATCCTGGAATCTTATTCTATAGTTATACAGGGTTTATTGGGCCAAATTCAGTCCTGGTGTAAGTGGGTGTAACCCCACTGAAGTCAGTGGAGTTACACATAGCTGCACCAACACATTTTCCAGTCATCTACCTAGCTAGGCCACAGGATTTGCAATTAAAAGTAACAAATGACACAGCCTTTATTCTGTCTGCATTACCCATGATACAAAGCATGGAGTATCCAGGTTCCCTCTCTTAAATGGTCGGGAGAATCGATTATTTCATTTGGGTTATTCTTACAATTGGGTTTCATACTATTTTAAATATTGTTGATTTTTTTTGTATGAATTTATACATTATTGTAAAATCATAACATGCTAATATTTTTTTACAATTGTAATTCAAACAAAAGTTTCAGATTTAAAAGAAATATTTTTAAAAATAATCCTGAACACGCACATAAAGAAATAATGGTCATTACAAAGGACCTCCCAGATCTTAATGCAAATCAGTGAGGTTCATAGAGTCAGAGGATTTTGATAGGAGTTGTGTGGGAAAGTAGAACAAATTACAGATAGGAGCAAGAAAAGGAGGACTAATCAAGGAAGCACTATCACCGTAGATTGGACATGAGGTGCCTGTCTGAGGCAATATCAAGCAACTGCTATAATCAGACCTCTGTATCATGCACCAACTCAACTTGCCATGTGACTGGTAGCCCATCATTATTATTACTTATTATTGTATAGCGATAGCAGCTGTAGACCGCTATCAGGAATCAGAGACCTATTGTGCTAGGCATTGTACACATAAAACAGAAAGTAGTTCCTGCTCCAAAGAGTTTACAATCTACGTAAATGTACAGATTGACTTACTTACCATCTAAGTAAACGGCAATGTTATGCTGTACTGGCCTAGAACATGTATGGGCATGCACCTTTCTGTCACATGCTGTCTAAACATACCAGGGTGAAATTAACATGGCCTGGGAGCAAGATTAAGATGGAATGAATCCCCAGGTATTAATTCAGATGTGAAGCACTCAAGAAGGAATATGTTTGGCAGGTTGTAGGGGAATGGATTGATAAACATCTACTATAAATACTGACTTACAAATACTGACTTATATTGACTTGGCATTAATTAAGGGTGAGGAACTCAATAACAATCTGTATTAAAGGTATCATCTTCAAAGGAAGAAGACATATTACTGATGAAAATATAAATGAGAATATAATTTAGGAGTCATGGGATTACAGGAAGGGAATGTTTAAAATGCACAGCAGTGACCCATGATGCTGTCAAACACTTTCCCATGGGAGTGATGGATGCCCCAGCACTTGGAACTCTTACACCTCGACTGGACAACGTACTAATGCATGTATTCTGGGGAACAATCTTGCACCAGCTGGCGGGGTGGTCGAAATAGAAACTGGAGACACAAATGATCCATCACCTTGTGGTATGCAATCAGACTGCTTTGAAGAGCGATTTCAGTGAAGCTAAAGATTTCACGGATAAGGCAATTCAGAGACTAAATAGGCAGATATTCACCACTGCTTCTGCACAGAGGTAGTATCAAACATTTTTGCCACTTACAAATATTTAACATGTTATATACATTGTGGGGGAGCTATACTTACATTCCCAACACAATGCAGCCTGGGCACTGTACATGCGATAAATTGCATCAGTTCTGTGATTTTAGGCTGAGTTTGGAGATTATTGTAACTTCTTCAGAGCATATACTCATTGATCATGATATTAGCCTTTGTAAAGCCGCTAGCATCATGTGTTTTTAAGTGCTGCTTCACAGCAACTTTTAAAACCCTGGAACATTAAAGCTCACTGAAGATTTCTGTATGTTCAGAGGCTGAAATAGAAACCCTTCACGGAAACAGCACATAAACCACTAACATATTAACGCATTATACCAAGATGCAGATTGGTCCAGTGGTCACATGACTGGGACGGAGTAGCTCTGGGTTCTACTCCCAGCTCTAGTGCTGACCCGCTGTGCAGCTTTGTGCAAGTCACTTCCCCTTTCTGTGCCTTTGTTTCCCTTGCTCCCTTTGGATTCTGTGTTTAGACTGTCCCAGCTTCAGGGACAGGCTCTTATTATGTGTTTGTACTGCACCTAGCACAATGGGGTCCCGATCTCTGTTGAGGCCTCCAGGTACTAATGTAACATAAAAATAATAATTATAATAAACTTCTTGAGATGAAGACGATGGCAGCAGAGGAGCCTGATACAAGAGTCACACCACTCGGCTCGCTAGGAAAGTTGGATCACTTGAATTACATTTGTTTTCTTGAAATTTGGATCACTTGAATTGCAATTGTTCACTTTCTCTGAGGCTCATGGAAAAATGTTTGGGGAAAAACAGCTCCCATCCCCATCACCCTATGATCAACATTTGCCTCCTGGTTCAGAAGCTGTGCGGCTGCTGAAAAGCTTATCTGATCTTCCCATCACCAGAAGAGTCAGATCACTGCCCTTGCTTCATATTATTAAAACCTTGCCAGTGAAGGGAAACAACATCTCAGAGAATTCTGTGGTTAAAATGCAAGGAATCCACTCCCTTTTGTATGACTGCCTCCCACTCTGGTAGAACAGCAGCAGGATATGATGACAGAGAAAGTGTCATGTATCTCACGTAAAGGACAAAAGGAAATACCACCTCAGCAGCCTTCGTGATCCATGTCACTGATCATCCTTGGGAGAGGTGAAATAGACACAAACTAAACACAGAAGAAATGCCAAGTGTTCTTTCCCCAAAAGCTAACTAATGTTTCTAATGAGAGAAGCATGATTCATCTCGAGAGCACACTCTTTTCTTTTCAGGCAAATAATTCACAAGGCTGAATTTTGCCCCCCGAGGTGCAGTTCCCCTTGGTTTCATGCATGCATGTCTGAGGGCAGAATTTAGCCTGCATTCTACTTGACAAATGTGTAGAAGCAAAAACGCAACACCTCTATAGTGCCTTTTATTTTCCTGATAACAAGGTTTTTATTCTCGGTCACCTTGTTAATAGGAGGATGTTGCAGATAACAACTTGGCATGAGGCATAATCTAGGGTATACGATAACAAGCGATGTCACACATTGTAAACTCTCTTCCACACAAGCCTGGAGTTATGTTTAATGCTGTAAATTAATAACATCAGGAATGTTGATTCAGGAACATGGAGTTACCGAAAGATTTATAAATGTATCAAGAATCCCATATCATTTCAAGCTTCATCCTCTGACTCTTCTCGTTGTGTATTTTACTTTAAATCTATCTCACATATTTTGCAAGTCAAATTCACGCATTTTGGGCTTAGCCAATACTTTTATGGGGCTTGTTTAATTACACATATTTGTTTCTGATTGGGCCACACAAACTTACAGCAGTTATATTGCTCCTTCTGTGCTAGTGTAAAGACTAATGTGTGCCTATGCATAAACATTGATATTTTATATAACAGACACAATGGACCAAAACTGCAAACTTTGGATCCAGACCTGAACTTTCCCATAATCTGGGAGTGTTCAGCTCCAGGACTTTGGTTTTGGCTCCAGTCTAATACACAGACATACAAACACATACACTCACATGGCTAGGATTGTTTTCGCATGCTATAGTAGGGGAGGGAAGGTTATATTTTAATTAACTCATTTTATTCATAAATAGTAGTAGCCAAAGGCCTGAGTCAGCTTTGAGGTGCTGTTGTGCTAAGAGCTATAGAGACAAATACAATGATACAGTCTCCACCTCCAGGAGCTTACAATTTACCTTGTAAATATTTATTACTGGAGGTATCTTAATGAATGAAGTGAGGAATGAAGTAAAAAACAGCAATTTTTTAATGAAGGCAAAGCCCTTACATAGCTGTGCTTGTGTCCCCCTTCTGCCTCCATAGACTTACAACTCACAGCCCCTTGTCCCACAAAATCCCATCACTATTTACTTTCATCTGAAATCTCCCAAACTAATCTGAAAATGGTTCTGAACAAAAATGGGCCATCGGTCAATTCACCTGAGATTGCTGAAGGAGGCTGAAGTTCTTTCCCGCCACTAACAGAATCTGGAAACAGATACTTGGCCACAAACCATGGCAGATGTCCCTGATGGGGGAACTTCCATTATGGGAAGCATTGGTGCATAGTGGCCACACTCCACCGCTTACAGTGTGGAGAATATTGTAATAATTGGGCCTATGAATTTATCCTAACCATGACCTCCACTGTGAGAAGTTCATAAAATGTCACAATAACCTATAACCATAAATGTGGGGATGGGAAAAAATGTGAAAGGGAGACAATGATCAAATTACTCCAAACAAAGAACCAGCTGATATATCTCAAGGACTGTGTTAAGATCATTCTCTGGTAAACAAGAGGAGTGTGGAACTGGAAGTCAATTGACCAATATTGGTGAATCAGAAATCAAACCTAACTGGTGAACAATATAATGAGATATGGGCTCTTACACCCATCGTTCCTTTTGGGGTACTTAAAAGAGAAGACTTTGTGGGGAAGAATAAAACTAACCACTGCTGGCTGGGAGACATATGGACAGGAAAGAGCAAGCTTCACAATCATGATCATCACCCCTACCATCTCCTGGAAAGCCAGGGTCCACTGTTGTACCACTACACCTTTGTTGTCCTAATTCTGAGAGATGTCGTGCCCAGACTGAACCAGATGATATCACCACCTCCATCAACTTTGGCTAAATTCTGAACACCATCTGGGATAAGAAACTTTGTCTCCACTTCTCCTCTCCTCCCCTGGGTATGCTTTTCCTTCCCCAGCTTATTTCTTCCCTTTCCTAACCCTCTCCTTAAATTTTACCTTCTGTCTACTAAGAGTCTGGATTAGCGGGCCAAGACTGTCTCTTTTACAACACTGCTGTAAGCCTGTGGCCAGAAAGAGGAAAGCAATGCCCTAACCAGCCTAATGCTGGTATAAGTTTGCCAGAGTGGCTGATAAGACTGTGTGCTGGGCCTGTGTTTCTCCAGTTGCCAGTAAGAGTCAGAACCAAAGACAGAAGCTGCATCTTCTATCTTTGCTCTTCTTTTCTCTCCCCTTTTGTGTGTTTGTCTTGTTATCTAGGAACAACTACAGCAACAATAACAGCTTCAGCCCATCTCAGCTAACTTCTCTTTTCTGCCCCCAAATGGACAGTTATTACCATCTTTAATCCCATCTAAAAGACCAGCAGCCAGGGTTATTTTCCTTTTAGAAAACTCTCTACCGCTAAAGGGAAAGGGAATAAGGGATATTATTAAAATGAAAACTTTGCTTAATATTTACATTTCAAATGCTTTAACTGTATTTCTTTCTTCCTGTATCTATAATTGAAGGTTTAAAAGATGTTTAATGATCTGTTTGCCATGGAACGAAGCAGGCCGAGACTTTAAAACCCTGAACCATAGTAACTGTTTACTGTGGTATCGTGACAGATCATGTTGCTACCTAGAACTCTCCGGGCCCACTTATTCCATCTTCTAAGACAACACAACAGGAGTCAGAAAGGACCAGCAAAACCCAGAAAGAGGCTCGGGCTGAAAGACACCCTGAGGGCATGAAGATCTTGGAGACTGGCCAGAACCTGCACTGACATGGCAGCCCTCTAAGGAAACTTGTGGAGCTATGGTGGGTTTTAAAGTTGCTCCTCCTTTACCAGCGGTAGGTCTGTGTAACGGGCTCCTCTGTGCCTGAAGTAGTAACAGTTCATGGAGGTCCTTTGTTCAGTCACTGGTGTGGCGGCTGTCACATATGTAGAGGGCAGCAGTAACACTGGATGCTCTTCACATTGGCCACTAATCCCTCAGGTGAGCACTGCATTAGTGGTTCAAGGAGGAATAAGTAATACCACCCTCTACACCAGCTGTCCAGAATCTAGTCCAGAAATCTGCAAAACTGTCACGAGAAGAGTGACCTAGAACTTGGCAGCTACATTTCAATGGTGGACATAAAATTAAGGAACAGTTATGGCCAAAGGTTCAGAAATAGGTGTGACTGATGGCTGGTATCTTGGTCAACACTCAGGTTTGAACCACGGAACTACAGAACCAGGAGTCATTACAGCTTGATCTAAAGAGCCAGAGTCCCTAGCAGGAGATTGTAACTGACTCACATCCTATGTTGATTGGGCAGAAGGAGCCACATAACATGAATTCACCAGTGGGTTACATAGATACCTATATTGTCGAAGCAAAATATGGGCATAGGAAACCCATCAGTCAAGACTAGAGCTGGGCAAAAAATTTTTTGGGGGGGCGAATACTTTATTTGCTGAAAAATGCAATTTCGATTTACCAAAACTGTTCACAAATTCAGGAAGAATTCAGCTAATAGTTTTGTCTGGAAAAAATTGGGGAGGAGGGGAAATCCCCAAAAGTTGAAATGTTTCAATTCAACATTTTCTAAATGAAACATTTTGACTTTTTGTTTCAAAACAACATTTGGTTTTGAAGTTTATCTAGATTTAACACAAAAAAAGATAAAAAACACTCAAAAATTAAACAAAACATTCTATTTTGGAGGAAATTAAATGTTTAACTCAATCAATCAGAAATGAAATATTTAGGTTTTTTGTTTCATCAAGAAAAAAAACAAAAAAAATTGCTGTTTGACCCAATTACAGGTTGACCCAAAATATTTTTTTTTTCGGTTCAGCCACCAATCCAAAAAAAAAAAATAAAAAAAAAATCTGTTTTTCACCAGCTCTACTCAGGACTATGCAATGGTAACTACACAGGCGTGTGCAAAAGAGGAAAATACCTCTTCCAGCCACAGAACTTTGCATTTAGTGCACACAATTACTATTGGTGATCAGAGGTATGTATTCTGTGGGGACAATTTAGACATTTATATTTAATACTCTGACACTTAATGTTTCAGGATTCTGACTGCCTCTTCCACTTACTCATAAGCAGGAAAAGAGATGGCCAGGAGGCACAATAAATAGGACACAGCTGTTGCTTCATACTTTTGGCCCCCTGCAAATCTTGATAGTTCCAACTGCCTGGGTCCCCTGCAGAGCCAAGGAAGAGATGTTGCATATGTTCATATTCTCCACCCATCACCATAGTGCCTGAGTACATTCCTGACTAGCACCGGGACACTGATTTCTTATCTCCCTATCAGGAATAATCTTCGTGGAATTTCAGAAGCGACAGAATACAGGCCAGTGTTAGTGGTTGGCTTGCATCACTACTGTACTGGCCACTGCCACAGAGTCAAATAGGTCCAGAGTTGGCCCAAAGGGGGAAGGAATGGGTGGTCATTTTCCACACTGCAACATCTGAAAAATGCAACAGCTGCTTCAAGAAAAATGATAGAAGCCTTTCTGATTTTCCTCCAGATGGTACTGCAATGAACCTCAAACTACTGGTATTAAAATCCCGCAAATCTGAGAACAGACAAATAGTGTCTGATTTTCTACACAACTTTAATCTGTTCTTTGACCTACCCCATTCATACATTTTGGCCCAGCAGCTAAGTAGAGACCCAGTCACTTCACTTTGAGACGGAAAGCCTAGTATGAATGGCCCTTTATGGCTTGCCATTCAAAGTCTTTATGCATTTGGAAATCTCACATCGAATCTGACTTCACTATGTTAGAATAACAGAACTCTGTAGCTTCGGGTCACTGACATAATGTTTCAGACAGGCATTCCCATGTGGCGTACATTTTGTTTCAAATGAAAACAAGTGCCAATAGCAAGGGATTCTGGCACTTGACCCCAAGGACTAGGCTGGAGGCCTGGATTAACAGTGGTAAATCTCAGTGTAATCAACCTCAGCCTTTTCCCTTTTATCACAGAAAAGGCTTCCAAACTGTACTTCTTGATAGTGGGGCTCCTTTAAATGGGAATTAAATGTAACTCCTCAATACAAAGGGATTCCCTTGTACTGAAGGATGTTAACTCCCCAAGCTCCTCTCTTCCAGAGAGACAGATTTCTGCAATCTGGACTTGATTAGAACTAGTGATTTAATTGTGAAGGACCCTGGTTTAGCTGATTTTTTTTAATTACTGTCAAACAAGATGCATACACAACGGCCCCATCTATACTCTCTGTACAACTGAGTTTAAAAACCCAGGTAGTCAGCACTTCCGGTGGGTTTGCTGTAAGATATCCAGGGACTGAAATGGATGGAAGTCATCCAATGCATGAGGTGAGGAAGAGAGCGTTTTCCATGAATAGAGGGCAGCATGGAAGACAGCATGAGGACCAGGTTGAGAGAAGGGTTCAAAAGGCACCCTACAGGGCTGAGAGGAGCACAGTTTGAAGGAGGATATCTATCTAAGTACTTCTATGGTTTCCATCTCCATAGTATCCAAACACCTCACAATGATTAACCCATTTCTCCTCACAACACCCCTGTGAAGTAAGAAAGTGCTATTATCCACATTCTGCAGGTGGGGAACTGAGGTACAGCGTGACTAAGTGACTTGCCCAAGGTCACACAGGAAGTCTGTGGCAGAGCAGGGAATTGAAGTCAGGACTCTTTAGTCCCAGGCTAGTGCTCAAAGTATACAAGCATCATTCCCTCTGAAGCACCCGGCACTGACCACTGTCAGAAGACAGCATACTGGGCTAGATGGACCATTGGTCTGACCCAGTATGGCCGTTCTTATGGGTAAATAGAAATAATTAAATCTCAGCCACTTTGTAAACTCATCCTCTAAAGCAGTGGTTTTCAATCTGTACTCCGCTGACCCCTGGGGTTCCGCAGGGTCCGCGAAAGGTGGTTGTTACCATAGAACAGTGGTTTTCACCCAGGAGTCTGCAGACTATATCTAAGATTTCCAAAGAGGTCTGCACCTCCATTCGAAATTTTTAGGGGTCTGGAAAAAGGTTGAAAACCACTGACCTAGGGATCAACCACTCAGTGCTACACACACATACTACATGACTGACTACAGCACACACCGCTCTCATTCTAAAACCCAGAGGGACACTTTCTGCTCTCAGAAGCACCATGGATGCCAATGGAACCTGACTGCATAAATCAAAGGGCAGCGTGTAGCCCACAGGGTGCAGGGTCACAGGTGGAATCCCTATCACTGGAGGATTTTAAGAACAGGTTGGAGAAACACGTGTCAGGGATGGTCGGGGTTCATTTGGCGCTGCCTCAGTGCAGGGAGCTGGACTCGATGACTTCTCAAGGTCCCTTCCAGCCCTACATTTCTATGGTCCCATGAGAATCCTGCCAAACACCCGAGATCGTCATTAAATCACTCCTGCAAGCAAAGTCACGGCATGAAAAACTAAACACTATGTCTCTCCTCTTCTCTTGCTATTCCAAATGCTGGGGAGGCTTCTTAAATATGCCACTTGCAGATAAGGGAATGGACTAAATACATGTGTTTATCTATTGTGCATGCAAATGCAACTTATTGAGCACATTTTGAAAAGCATTGTTTGGCAACAAATAAATAAAAGAAGGATGGGTTGGCCTCAGCCAAAATCCTTTGTCTTTAATCTCCACATCCTCCTGCCCCCACAGCATGTCTGCCTGTTGCCCCCCTTGTTACAAGCTATCAACACATTTGGGAAAGCCTCTCTTTACTGCAAATTCTGGTATGATAGAAGGAGACTCTGAGTCCCAGCCATTTGATATGCAGTATTCGTGTTACAAGAGCAACCGCAAGTCTGTCGGCATGTCATTTTTTTACAGGGCACATGTTGCCCCACCACTTTATCGTCAGCATTTACCACTGACATGTAGGAGCAAAAGCACTCAGATCAGCTCTTTAAAATAAACTGTAAATTTCTCTAAAAGTGCCCGGGTGCAGGAGATGCCACAATTAGTAGCTCTCTGGAGAAACTGGACATTTGCCAGATTAGAACAAAATGGTTCCTTGCAGCACAGATGCATCATTCCTTTAAACCACTTGTTCTGCTGTAACATTTATTACTAATTCTTATTGATTTATAGCCATAAATATGCAGGGCACTTAACACGAATAAAAGTGCAGGTCTTTGCCCCCAAAAGCTTGCAATCCAAATCCCTGATCCTGGAAAGACTGATGCATGTACTGAATGTAATGCCCATGAGTAGTCCCCACTGAAGTCAATAACATCAATCAGTGTAGGTTTCCACATCTGAATTTTCCAGTCCTATTCAACGTACAAAGGGTTCTTTGATTTGTGGTAGTCATACAACCTTAAAGAGAAGATACTGGTGATAGGTTTCTTTCATATAAATGAGTGACTAAAATTAACTACTGTCACATGGGCAGAATTCCTCTTTATGATTCAGTTATCTCTGATGATTTACATCAGCTGAGAATTTGATCCTATGAGTACAGGAGAAAAAGCAAACCAAAGATTCTAGCTGGATTTCAAGTCACTAAAATAAAACACCCTAAAACAAAATGTAAGTTAACCCTACAGGAAGTCCTGTCTACACTGAAAAACTACCATGTTGGGAGATCCAAGTAAAAGGTAGGCCATCCCCCAAAACAGTTAAAACACAGTTTGGTCTTGCAATATATTTGTGTTTTAGCCACATTCCTGGACCACTAAAGTCAAAGGCTGTAGCAAAATTCAGGAACATCCCATAAGACAGAATTCGGTCCCGTCTACACTGCAAGAACAAACTATTTATTAACAATTTCATAGATTATAAAGCAAGAAGGAACAACTGCGATCATTTACTCTGACCTCTGGAGTAACACCACAGGACTTCCCTCAATTCTGGTTTGAACTACAGCACATCTTTTAGAAAAACATAAGACCTTGATTTAAAGATTTTCCATGATGAAGAGTCTACCACAGCTCTTGGTAAACTGCTCCAATGGTTAATTACTCTCACAGTGTCAGATGGCCAATGTTACCCAGCGTGATAATTTTTAGAGCATAGATCTAAGTGGCATCAAGCACAAGACAGCTGCTGCATGGCCTGGGAAAGATGAAACCAAGAATTAAAGAGATGCAGTTTAACATGCAATACCTGAAGGGAAGTACCAACTGAACAGGCAACATCTTCCTTAATTAAAGTTGCATAGGACTGTAGGTATCGGGAGGGACACATCTGATGACTTGGCACAATTCGGCCATAAAAGGACGACTGGATGCTGATGGTGGTTCTGTGAGGGCATCTCAGGGAGACATATTCTCCATCGCAGGCATGGTCACTGTAATTCTTTAACACTCTTGATATAGAACCTGACAAAAAAAGATGACAAGAGCCATTAGCTTCCTGTCACTGATCATCATACTTTGTTACACAGGGCTGCCACTAATTAACTAAAATCCAGCTAATTAACTCTGACTGCACTGCAGTCAAGTAGATTTTGTCATCATCTCCCACTTCACAGCTGGGGAATGGACAGGGAGATTAAGTAACTTGCCCAAGGTCATTGAGAGTGTGCATGGCAGAACTGAGGTTACTGCCATGCACACATGAGTTCAGGAGTTCCAGGCTCCTAGTCCAGCACTCGGACCACTAAATTGGGTTGTCTCTCTCAAAACCGTATTTTAATTTCTTTGGTTGTTTCTCCCCTTTTAACCAATGGCATGAAAAGTTTGTTTTCTCCCTTCTTAGGTGGAGTTTCTAGGGTTTCTAGAAGGAAGCTGCTCCACAGAACCAAATCTTTCCCAGGGAGACATTACAACATCATATATCACAGTAAAAGCACTAAGAAGAATAGGTCATTTATCCATCAAACACCAGGGATGGAGGTCACCATGACAACATCTTCTGCATCCGCCACACTCAAGCTTCAGGGTTAAGCATTCTGGTACTGACCCAGAGAGGTGATACTTGCCGTCAGCCACCACTGAGATCGGTGAGAGTTGTGGACGTTCAGTACTTGAGCTAGTCAAGGACATTTTCAACAAAACAGGTTTTTTGTTAGGAATTGCCAATTTGTCAAAATTGAAACTTTTTGCAGGAACATACCAATTTCAATTAGACTTTCGCTGGTAAAGATTTCTCCCATTCAGGAAGGACTCTGGTCAAAAGCAGCACGAAAGACCCACCCCTGAATAGCCATTTGGTTAGAGCTACACATCCAGAAGGTGGCAGAGCCTGATTCAGACCAAGGACTCGAAGCTGGGTATCCCATATCCTAGATTGAGTGCCCTAGTCATCAGGCTGTTGGTTAATCAAGGTTGGTGTGTCTCTCTCTTTCTGATGAAAAACTTGGAAAGGTCTCAGTTTCATCCTGATAAGGAAATGGCCTGGGAAAGATGAAACAGGATGGGTGGGGGGAAACATTCCCAGTTCTACCTGGTACCTCTCAAGATCAAACCCCATGTCAATACAGCTCTGCTTAATAAACTAGCCAGTGCTTGTCCTAAACAAATTGGGAGCTTGCCAATTTTCAGGGTTTACCCTAGTCAACTGGAGGTGCTGTGTCTAGAAACCTGTGAAAGTTTACAGCCATTGAAAGAGGGGAGTGGGTTATGATTCCTACCTGTAGTGAGCTCTACCCTCCGCTACCTGCTTCTGCTGGGAACCATTCCCAATCTCTCAGCTGGCCCCCACAGCGAAAGCCATCTTCTTCTACAGCCAGCATCTGCCCCTCTCCCATCCCAAGTAGCAGCAGGGAGAAAGCCTGTGTGTCTGCAACAGAGACTGGGTGCTAGCACTTCTGAGCATGGAACCCAAAACCTGCTCAGAGGGCAGGAGTCTGACTGGCTGTCCAGAAAACCAAAACAACCCCATCTCCTTTTTTGTTTATTGATTTTCCTTTCCCTGCCCTTTTCTCTAACCTTTTCAGTGGTAAATGGATAAAGGTTAAAGAGGGGAGGGAGGGGCAAGGCAGAAGAAAAAACAAAAACCTAGGAAGGAAGAGAAAAAAAAGTTTTGAAAATGTTCAAAACTGAAAAAAAAATGATAGATTTCACACAAAAATAATATAAATTATTATTTAGATTATCATAGTGGTCCCTTTTGTGCAAATTTCCCACAATCCCCCTTCCTTTTCAACTATAGAGCAGGCTAGACAAGTGGGTAAGGGGGCCATCATGCTGAAATGGGTCAGAGGTCACAAGCTGGGCACAAGATGCCCAGGACAAATATAATCCTCCTCAGGGACCTCGGGGTTAAAACAACAATGTAGCTCGGCCCCACCATTTAGCTTTGATTATAGGGTTTTGGATATTTCCTCCCTATCTTTTACTATTATTATTAAACAATTATATTGTCGTAACACCTCAAAATATACTCCGAATAGCCCCTTTGTTCAAATCAATCTATTAATTTTCAAGCACCAAGAGCAAAATTTGCCTATAAAAAAAAAAGAGGCTGGAATAAGCTCCCTGCCTGCATAAGAAGAGAGGCAAGAGCGCTGTTTAATTTTAAAGCATTTTAGTCTTAGGAAGCTCTGTTGGTGTAAAATGAACTGGGTCTGCTCAATGCTGTCTCCTACTTCAGAGAGCAAGTGGCCTGCACCATGGTGATTGCTTTGTCCTGATGCATCCTGGAGTCTGACGGATAGCTGTTCTCCCTCCAGTGCTGTGCAATCATAAAGCATGTCAATCGGATATGGCAAATTAATAATAAAACCAAACTTTAAAAAAAAAAAAATAAAAGAAGAAGAAGAAGTTTCCAAGTTATCAGTCCACCACATTAGGACTTCTCCCTGCCTTCTCGTGTACTCGGGGGGAAGGAAAGTGTTACCAGGAGGCAGTAAAGATTCCCCTTGCTACAGAGGATTTGTCTCTCAAAGCAGCCGTCCCTCAGCATGTCTCCCGTGTCAATATATCTAGAATCAGGACGGCTTTCAATCCCCACAATTAGTGCAGATCACATGTTAGAGCAACTCATTACTCCCCTTTTCCTTTGGCAACAACAGAATAACATGAGTTCATTCAAACTGAAGTTAATGAAAACTATCGCTTGAGCCCTTTGATGGTGACTGGCTAATGACAACTAAAGCATGTTCTTGGAAGCATCTGGCACTGGCCACTGTCAGAGAGGGGATACTGGAATAGACGGACCACCCGCTTGTCTGTGTTCCCAAGCAGAGCAGAAAGGACTAGGTGTGTAGATAGTCAGTATGCTCTCTCTCTTCCCCTTCCCCATCTGCCTAACCTACTCCCAATTCAGTGAAAGCACTTTTGAAAATGCTAATTTTTCCTTATCCAGTGGCTCACTCTTCTGCATTCTGGGGTTAGGAAAGTGAGCATCTGAATTGATTTCAGCATTAGCATCAGGGTCTGGGCAGTGCTGGGGTGATCTCTTTGCCGATCACTGTGTAGAGACCAAAAACAGTGAGTGAGTTGCTGATGAATTGTTCATTGATTGAAATTTATAAAAGCATGGTCCTTGTCAAGCATCTTGGGACTTCAGTGTTGCTTAGATAACAAGATAATAGGCACACAAGATAAATAGTAAACTTTCTCCTCTCTTTCCCCACACGGCACTGAGGAATCTCTTTTGGATATCTGCATGGGACCACTTTTTTTAATCATACAGGATGACACAGTATCAAATATGTGTTAACTGGTGCATAGAATTTGGTGGTAGGTAGATAAATGCAGTCTAAAGACATGTGAGCAGAAAGTTATTCATTCAATCCTCTTATCTATCTCCCTTGCTGGTTGCAGTGTAAATTACCAGTATTCACTGTTCACTATCGACTGGAATATAAATGACAATCACAAATGTGCAACCTTCAAGATAAAAACAAAGTCAGTTACTAGCAGGGTTTTGCAAGTTGCTGATGGGAATATAGTTTATACAACCATTTTTTCTTTACTAGTCTGACATTTTGTTAGGTTGAAAGTACACCTCTACCACAATATAACGCTGTCCTCGGGAGACCTCGCGTTATAGGTGAAACCGCGTTATAGCGAACTTGCTTTGATCTGCCAGAGTGCACAGCCCCGCCCCCCCGGAGCACTGCTTTACCGTGTTATATCCGAATTCATGTTATATCGGGTCGCGTTATATCAGGGTAGAGGTGTATCTGAAAGTGGATCCCAGGCAATCAAAAGAAAAGGCTATTAAGATCTGCTGGCTTAACCAGGAGATCTTCAATTATCTGAAACTCAAAAAAGAATCCTACAAAAAGTGGAAACTTGATCAAATTGTAAAGGATGAGTATAAACACATAACACAAGTATGTAGGGACAAAATTAGAAAGGCCAAGGCACAAAACGAGATTAAACTAGCTAGAGACATAAAGGGTAACAAGAAAACATTCTATCAATGCATTAGAAGCAAGATGATGACCAAAGACAGGGGAGGCCTGTTACTCAATGAGGTGGGGGAACAATAATAGAAAATGTGAAAATGGCAGAAGCGTTAAGTGACTTTTTTGTTTCAGTTTTCACCAAAAAGGTTAGTAGCGTTTGGATATCTAACATAATGAACACCCTTGAAAATGAGGTAGGATCTGAGGCTAAAACAGGGAAGAACAAGTTAAAAATTACTTAGACAAGGTAGATGTCTTCAAGTCACCAGGGCCTGATGAAATACATCCTAGAATACTCAAGGAGTTGACTGAGGAAGTATCTGAGCCATAAACAACTATCTTAGAAAAGTCATGAAAGACCGGAGAAATTCTATAAGCCTGGAAAAGGCAAATATAGTACCCATCAATAAAAAGGGAAATAAGGACAACCCGGGAAATTACAGACCAGTCAGTTTAACTTCAATACCTGGAAAGATAACAGAGCAAATAATTAAACAATCAATTTGCAAACACCTAGAAGATAATAAGGTGATAAGTAACAGTCCGCATGGATTTGTCAAGAACAAATCATGTCAAACCAATCTAATAGCTTTTTTTTTGACAGGGTAACAAGCCTTGTGGATGGGGAGGGGTGAAGTGGTAGATGTGATATATCTTGACTTTAGTAAGGCTTTTGATACTGTTTCGCATGACCGTCTCATAAACAAACTAGGGAAATGCAACCTAGATGGAACTACTATAAGGTGGGTGCAAAACTGGTTGAAAAACCATTCCCAGAGAGTAGTTATCAGTGGTTCACAGTCAAGCTGGAAGATTATATTGAATGGAGTCCTACAGTGATCAGCCCTGGGTCCCGTTCTGTTCAATATCTTCATCAGTTATTTAGATAATGGCATAGAGACTACACTTATAAAGATTGCAGACAATACCAAGCTGGGATGGGTTGCAAATGCTTTGGAGGATAGGATTAAAATTCAAAATGATATGGACAAACTGGAGAAATAGTCTGAAGTAAGACCAAATGCAAAGTACTCCACTTAGGAAGGAACAATTAGTTGCGCTCACACAAAATGGGAAATGACTGCCTAGGAAGGAGTCCTGCAGAAAGGGATTTGCGGGTCATAGTGGACTACAAGTGAAATATGAATCAACAGTGTAACACTGTTCCAAAAAAAAGCGAACATCATTCTGGGATGAATTAGCAGGAGTGTTGTAAGCAAGACACGAGAAGTAATGTTTCTACTCTACTCTGCGCTGATTAGGCCTCAACTGGAGTATTGTGTCCAGTTCTGGGTGCTACACTTCCGGAAAGTTGTGGACAAATTGGAGAAAGTTCAGAAAAGAGCAACAAAAACGATTAAAGGCCTAGAAAACATGACCTATGAGGGAAGATTGAAAAAAATGGGTTTGTTTAGTCAGGAGAAGAAAACACTGAGAGGGGACATGATAACAGTTTTCAAGTACATAAAAGATTGTTACAAGGAAGAGGGAGAAAAATTGTTCTCCTTAACCTCTGAGGATAGGACAAGAAGCAATGGGCTTAATTGCAGCAAGGGAGGTTTAGGTTGGACATTAGGAAAAACTTCCTAACTGTTCGGATAGTTAAGCACTGGAGTAAATTACCCAAGGAGGTTGTTGAATCTCCATCATTGGAGATTTTTAAGAGCCAATTAAACTAACCCCTGTCAAGGATGGTCTAGATCAGTGGTCCTCAAACTTCATTGCATCCCGACCCCTTTCTGACAACAAAAATTACTACATGACCCGGGGGGGGCGCCAAAGCCCGAGTCCCACTGCCCTGGGCAGGGGGAATAAAGCAGAAGCCCAGGGCTTCAGCCCCAGGCAGGGGGCCTTTAACCTAAGTCCCGCCATCCCAGGCTGAAGCTCTCGGGCTTGGGCCCCGGGCCCCAGGCGGTCAGGCTCAGGCTTCGGCCCTGAGCCCCAACAAGTCTCAGCCAGCCCTGGCAACCCCATTAAAATGGGGTTGTGACCCACTTTGGGGTCCCAACCCACAGTTTGAGAACCGCTGGTCTAGATGATCTCTTGAAGCCCCTACCATTCCTACGATTCTATGAAAAACAGGCCTGCTGTGGAGGCCACCGTCAGATCTGTTCAATTTGGCTTGTAATGCAGGGGTTCTCAAACTGGGGGTCGCAAGGTTATTACATGGTGGGGTCGCAAGCTGTCAGCCTCCACCCCAAATCCCGCTTTGCCTCCAGCATTTATAATGGTGTTAAATATATTTAAAAGTGTTTTTAATTTATAAGGGGTGGGGGTGAGGGGGTCTTGCTATGTGAAAGGGGTCACCAGTACAAAACTTTGAGAACAATTGTTCTAATGCTTGTCAATGCTTTTCATGGTTTGCAGTGTTGCCAGCTCTTGTGATTTTATTATGTCTCACTAAACTACAGGTTTCACTTAAAGCTGGAGACAAGTAATTAGGCAAGAATCTCAGCTTTCATTTTAAAAATAAAGTAAGTTTCTAGTCCTCATTGTGCAAGAGAAAAGTTTGAAAACGTGACCTGAATGCACCCTAAACACTCAAAAACCAGAAGGCAAATAAAGAGGACACCAATTTTTTTTTAAATCTGATGATTTTTGAACATTTAGGGCAGCATTAACGCAATGGGTTCCACACCTTTCACTTGTAGTTTTCAGGGAGAGAGGGAGGAAGAGGGAGGGATCATTCCTTGTACCCTACAAATTACTTAAAATAAACCAATCTGTAGGCATGATGTATTATGTTTCTGTTTGGTTCAAAGGTCTCTTGTTGGGTTTTATAGCCGGTTTCACATTCCAAGGATGAAGACCTAAGCAAGAGTCAATTACAACAAAATAGAGGAAATGTCCCTTTCAATCATCACATTGAATGGGATTTTTCTCAGGGCAGAAGTCTGACTCTTAGCAAATCATCAGCAAATTAGTAAAACCCCTCACCACCGCACTCTGAACACAAACGTCTATGCTGGTTGTAACAGAGGCTGGGGAAAGAAATTCTACACCAACCAGCAATTTTGTCAGTTCCCCCAACAACCATTTTCACTCATGCAAGCCTGCCGACTCAGGGAATTGCTGCTCAGTTCTCAAGTAAAAGCCAGTTGTAACTATCTAGGACATATGTTAGCTGGGGGACAATAAAGGTTTCATAGAGCATATTATGTATCATTTTACAGATATCACTTGATATGACATGACTTAACATTACCCTGATGTGGTTGCCCGACCTCCCTGCCTACTTGGAGTGCTTTCTCTTTTAAGAGAGACAGCTTTTCCTTTTTATGAAACCAGAGTAACTGATGGAGTAGCTTACAAAAGAACAGAATTATAGAACACCTTTTTTTCCTCGCAGCCAGAGATAGGACAAGAATACAGTATACATGTGTACATCATTAGAAACTGGTGTTTACTCATTTATGGGGGTTTTCTTCAAAATGGTAACCACATTTCTCCTGTGTCCATGAAGTGAAATTTCAGTTTTGCAAATCACCTGATTCTGATGTCGTAAACGTGTGTGCAGCAAATGATGCAACTGATTTTACAGTGCACCTGGTGACATACCGCACCTGATCAGCCATCAAAACGCACCCTTCCCCTACACTAAGAAAAATCCTCTATCAACATGTGCTATAAAATCTTGTTACATAAAAAAACCCTCTAAAGATTCAATTCAGATACACTCTGGATACTGCTAACAATTAATGTGCATTCCATAGGATTTTAAGACCAGAAGGGACCATTATGATCACATACTATGAGCTCCTATGTAACAGAACCTCACCCAATAAATTCCTGCCTCAAGCCCCTAATTTCTATTTGAGCAATGGCATATCTTTTAGAAAGATTTCCAGCCTTGACTTAAAGACTGCAAGTGATGGAGACTTCACCACATCCCTAGTAAGCTGTTCCAGTTACCCTCATTTTAAAAATGTCCCTGGACTTCCAATCTGAATTTGTCTAGCTTCAGCTTCTAACCACTGGATTTTGTTAAACTTTTTTCTGCTTGATTAAGGAACCATCTGCTGTCAGAAATCTCTTCCTTGGGTAGACCATGATCAAGTCACCTCACCTCTTAACCTTCTCTTGGATAAACTAAAGGGAACAAACTTCTTCATGCATGTGCATCGCCAATCAAATAGAATCTATATACTCAATCCTGCAAAGTGCTGAGCAATCTTAGGTCCCACTGAAATCAGGATCTCAGAACCTATCATCATTGAGCCTACTGAGAAGAAGTGGCAGAAGCTTATGGAGAAATAAACAACAGGTATCTGGATGTGGTGCTGGGACCTGTCTGTTACCTGCCTACTCAATAGAGGTGACATCTTCAACTAGATTATGAACATAGCTGGTAAAAAGTTATGTATTTTCTGTGAAATTTTTTGAAAAAAAATTCTAATGTTCTGAATTTTTGACAAAAGAAAAGTTTTCGTTTTGTGTCAGTTTTCAAAGAAACAAAATGTTTTTCATTTTCCGGGTTCTCCACACACACACACACCATCCAAAAAAATTGGGGCGAGGGAAAGGAGAGACAAGAGGAAGACAAACCAAACCAAAGATCTTTAATTTTAAACAAAATGAAAATTCGTTCCATTTTTGACCCAAAAATCCCCAAACATTTTCAAAGAAATAAAAGCTTCTTGTGAAAATTTTCATTTCCTTTGAAAAGTCTTTTTTTATTATTATTTTTGCCAATGAAAGTTGACAAAAAAACTTTTCACCAGCTGTAATTATGAATACATGATGCAAGGATACATTTAATTTAAATAATTTGTTTGATTGGCATAGACCTATAAACTTAGAAACAATTGATTTTCCATTTTCTGAAACACACTAAGTAAATACAATCAATTGTCCCATCAATAATACTGCTCTGTGTACAGTGGAGAGGGTAGATATTTTAACTCTAGCCCCCTATTTCCAAGCATTTATAAATGTTTACAAATTACCAGCTGGGTTGAAATTTTTTGTATTTCTTTTAAACAGTGAATTTTTAAGTTAGATAAAATTCCTTTTGGACGTTTTTGAGACAATGGAATATGAGAGAGAGTTTTTACCAACAGAGAAGTTATTCAGGTGCTATTTCTTGAGTTCAGAGGACCCCAAAACGAGCATGGTTTTAAGATGTGCTATGAATTGTCGTAACTTTCCGACATACTTTTTATATGCAGAGCATTGATACCGATAACATCTCATTGAAACTGTGCTGAGCTGGAAGAGTAGAAAAGCATATTACTAAGAATAAGAGAGACAAACAGGACTTAAAATGTGACCCAAGGCCAGGCTTCAAACCAGAGTAAGTAGGTCTATCTGTATGTGCCTCGTACTAGGCAGTCTTGCTGATAATCTTGCTTGAAATACTAAAATCAGCTCTCTCAAATGGCAGCATGGCCTAATATGAACACAAGGGGTTTCTTTTGCTTTGTTACTATTACTGTTGACTAAAGCTTGCCATTGCAAAGATTCTGCAGGACAAAATTTCTCCCACCTCCCCTTCACCTGTAATTACTTATAAATACAACAGAGCAGGAAACAAACACATGAAGATTTTGAAAGTGAGCCTATGAAACTTTTGACCAAAAATCAACCTTATCTTGTCCATTATCTGATTTATTCTGTTGCCAGTTATAGATTCTGACTGGGATCCAATGTAACAAGAACAACAAAAAATGACTTTGTAAAAAGCTACTCTAGTATTTTGTTTAAAGGGACGGTGCCAACCTATTAAGGTTCAAGAATTTCATAACATTTTTAAATGCTCAGCAGTAATTGTAAGGTTCTGCCCTGATGATTAGTGTGACAGTGATGTGGTGGGAGCTGGATAGCTTGAAGGGGTTGGTTCACTTCTAGGTTGCTGGCTTGAATCTAGCCCAGATCAACAGTGAGGGTTAAATAAAATAAATAAATAAATGGAGATATACCTATCTCATAGAACTGGAAGGGATCCCGAAAGGTCATTAAGTCCAGCCACCTGCCTTCACTAGCACAACCAAGTACTGATTTTGCCCCAGATCCCTAAGTGGCCCCCTCAAGGATCAAACTCATAACTCTGGGTTTAGCAGACCAATGCTCAAACCACTGAGATATCCCTCCCTTTTGGACTGCCTTATAGAAAACTCCTATACAATTTAATATAAAATGATGTCCTTTCTATAGGTAGTGTGAACCATTCTATGCAATTTACTAGATTATAATAAATAAATACTCTTGACACAGAATTCTATAGGATGATCCCAAAACCCTATAAAAAGGATCGCATTCTCCATTTAAGTTTCATATTTAATAGCTTTCTAAAAAGTGCCAGCTTCTGGAATTATGTGATCTCATACAAACTTCAACTTAAAAGAAAAATTAACACTCCTAGTTGCAGAAAAAGCTTGAAAACATGGCCTGAGTGCACTCTAAAGGATCCGAAACCAAAAGGCAAATAAAAGGAATACCAAAAAAACCCTCGGGATTTTTAAACCAGATTCACGATTTTTGAACTCATGGAGTTGGAAACACAATTCTACAGGATGCGAGTCATTCCTATACAACTCTTGTTCCATTAGTAATTAGTAATGCAACAGGCAGGCACAGAGTCATAGGAAAGAATGCTTCAAGAGTGCTGAGTGTCCAGTTACGTGCTGAAGCGCTACAGTTTGAGAGAGAACATCTTGGCCTGTGACCGTATTTCTGAGCCCCATGGTGCCACACTGAACTAGGTCCCTCCTAAACCTTAGCCCCTCTTTCTCCTATTCCACTCATCATGCTACAACTCTATTGGTTTTAGCCCTAGTACACTATCTAGTACTTTTTTCATAATGGCTTCTTTACGTTCTCCTTACAGTTTGTTATATCTATTCATCACCTCTTGTTTAAAATCAGGGCCTGATCCCAGAAAGCCACAGGCAGATCCTCTTGTCCCATCAGAGTCCCATTGACTTCAGTGGGGCCTCATACAGGCATAAGGGTCCATGATCTCTTTGCAAGATTAGGGCCATTAGGTTGTAAGGTCTTTGGAGCTGGGAGTGTATCTTTTTGCCTTTGCTGTAAGGAACCTAACGCACTTTTGGCTTCTGTAAAATAAACCCATATATTAGATCACTGGTTATGATAAATATTTTGCATATTGGGAACCCATCTCCATACCTCTGCTCCCATCTAGGTGAGATGTAGCCTTGAACCCTCTGCTAGTTAGCAACGTGGGGTGGGCAGGATTGTGGGACCCCCTGACAACTGGTCACAGCCCCAAGTTGAGAACGCCTGAACTAGATGATGATGACAGCTGGCAGTTATTAATGCCTGTTCAGTGGCCTATGTGAAATAAACTGGTGACCCCAGATCCATTCCTAATGGTTTTTATAGATGGCCATACCACATACTTGGTGCACTTGGGTGGTCTCAGCGGAGAGACTAAGAATCGAATGGGAGTAGAGACCAAGCTGAAGGTGGGGTCCTTTCAGAACAAGACACAGACTCACTGGCAAGGCAGTGTAGGGGGAAAACAACAGTGAATCTGTTCTATGCATTTCATTTCTCAGGGCTGCCAGTCTGGCATCTTTCCAGAGTACTAAATTCACTGTAGCGCAAGGCAGCCAACTGACCAGCCTACCCTTTTGGCAATATCCTCTCTTCCCCAAAATGATTGATGGGGACTGAAAACATTTCCTGAGGTTTTTAACATTCCACACACAATCATTCTGGATTGGGCCATTTAATTTCCCCCATGTATTTCACCAGGAGGAATTAAATGCCCAAACCCAAAGTGAATGTGAACAAACACAGCATCTACCTTTTTTTTCAATGTCCCTTAAGAATTTAAGAATCGTTACATTCGAGAGGGGAAATCTCTCCCTAGGCTCTGCTATGTATCACTGCAGCTTGCTCTCTCTCTCTCTGGGGGAGTAGGTGGACAAGAGAAACACTAGGGATGGAGCAGGCAGTGTGACTTTGGATCTACTGTTGTTTCCTACTGCAGATGTGCTGCTAAAGGTAAAGCAGCAGGGAGCTCCTTGAAGACCTACTTCCTCCTCTTCCACTGCGGCAGAGCCAGAATGGCAGTTTACACATAAACGGCTACATGCTCGGAAAGTAGCTCACCGGTCCAAGTTGTGCAACTCTGCTCTCTCAACACACAGCTCAGCCACGAGAGCACAGGTTCCAGCTCCACAAAGCCACGAGCAACTATCACCCAACCACACACATTATGTGTACACGGGGGATGTGTACATTACAAGTGTGACAGCAGCACAGCTGCAGCTATGCCACTGTAGTGTAGACCAGTAGGTTCGTTCTAGTTTTTTACGTCCATGTGCAGAATGAATGTTGTTATGTGCATCAATATGGAGGTGATATGCGGTGGGGGTGGGGCCGAGGGGTTCAGAGTGTGGGAGGGGGCACAGGGCTGGGGCAGAGGATTGGGATGCGGGGGGTGCAGGCTCTGGGGTGCGGCAGGGGATGAGGGGCTCAGGGCTAGGGAAGAGGGTTGGGGTGTGGCGGGTATGAGGGCTCTGGCTGGGGGTGTGAGCCGGGGATGAGGGGCTCGGGGTCCTGGAGGGGGCTCAGGGCTAGGGCACAGGGTTGGGGTGCAGGGAGATACGGGCTCTGGGATGGGGCCGGGGACGAGCAGTTTGGAGTGCAGGCTGTCCTGGGGCTGCAGTGAGGAGAGAGGACTCCCCCCAACCATCTCTCGCTGCAGCAGCTTGGGCCAGGTGAGAGGTGCCGCTCCCCGAGCATGGCAGATCCGGTGGGGCTGGGCCAGGTTGGGTCGGGGGAGGGACTCCTCTCCCTGGCAACTCCAGCGTGGCTGGCCTGGGTCAGGAGAGGGGCGGCTCTCCCCACCTGCGTGTGTGGCCCTTGAGAGCCTGCTGCTTGGCCACGCAGCTTACAGAGAACATAAGCTGAACCCCTCAGCCCCACCCCCACCGCATAGACCCACTCTACAGCAACAGAAAGGGTTTTTCCGCCACTATAGTAAATCCACCCACTCAAGAGGTGGTAGCTAGGTCGACAAAGAATTTTTCCATCAACCTTGCACCAGGGCTGAAGTCAGCTTAACTACGTCTCTTTGGGGTTTGAATTTTTCACAGCCCTGAGTGACGTAGCTAGGTCAACCTAAATTTTAGGTGTAGACCAAGTCCTAGTGCAATAGAGGAAAGAAGCAGAGGAAGCAACAGAGAGAAGCACTGATCTGGGTATTTATCCCATACAATACACTATGTTACGACAGAATTAAGAGAACATACCAATAATTTAGGGTAATATACATTACAGGATGCTGTAAATATCCTGGAACCAAACACTATAAACACAAGAAATTCAGAGTCAAGATAAAACTTCAAAGAAATTCAAAAATATGATATGGAAAGGCACAATTAGGATACCCAAACAGACTTAGATCTGCCCTGCAGTAACACTATGCAATAACTATATGATTGCAATTGAGGGATTTCAGTGTTCCTAGTTCTAGGTTACAATAAACTGATTTTTAGAGACATTAGATTTCTCTACCCTACATTGCCTTGTTTAACCTCCACCCCCATCCCTTCTTGTTCCTGTCCATATGATCTTTCATGAAGACTCACTCCAATTTCTCCTCCTTCCTGCACTCTTTACATTCCTCTGCATGTATGTACACATACACACACACACACACACACACACACACACACAAATTGCCTCCTCTCTCCTGCAGTCACTCTTGAGAATATCTAGCACAACTGGTAGCTTTCAAATAGTAATATATAAAATCAATTCTTTTCTGCCTTTTTTAAATAACTGAAAGATTATCCCTCCACAGAGGCTGGTGCTTAAAATCTTCTTCAGACAAATTCATAAAGAATTGCCCTATGTCAAAATGAATGCCATTACCCATTGTTCTCAATGGGAGTGATGTCACACACTGATGCCCTCTTTCAAAATGGTGGCCACCTTTCACTGTTCCCAATAAGTAGGTTTAGAAAAAAAATGAATTTTCCTTTTGTGGGAAATTTTAATATTTTGAAATAATTGTCCATTCTGAATCAGAGTGAAAAATTGAAATATTCGGACTTTTTATGAAATGAATAATTCCAAGAAGTTTTGAATCACAAATGCCTAAACAAAAAACATTGACACTTTTGAACAACAACAAAAATGTTTTCCATTTCAACTGGGCATTTGGTAATGAGAGATATTTCACTTTATTTCAAAACGTTGAGTCAAAATGAACGTTTTCATTTAGGAGATCCCAATCAGAAAATCAAAAAATGTCATTGAAATTGATGTTTTCCCACAGAAATTCTCAATTTTTAAGGAAACTATGTTTTTCAGTGGGAAAATATCGTGACTGAAAAACTATGACCAAGTCTATCAAGGTGAATGAATACAAGGTGTATTATTAATTATATTATTTATTATTATTATTATTTGTATTACCATCACACATAGGAGCCCCAGTCACGGACCTGAACCTTATTGTGCTAGGGGCAGTACAAACTCAGAACAAAGAGATGACCCTATAAAGACGGAGGTGCTCTTGTAAAATGCTTTGAGATCTACTGATGAAAAGTGCTATATTAGAGCTAGATATTATATTATTACTATTATTATAATACTCGGTCCTGTTGAGAACAATGGTAGGTGGCAGCCTCTTTGAAAGATGGCAGATCTTTCGCGAACTGTCCGTAGTAAAACATTATTCTTCATCCTCTGCTGAAGGAAAAATTTTCCACTAATGAAAATAACAGGGGAAAATATTATTAATGAAAATTACATACAATATCAAACATAGCCTAAACACGCTGAAAGATTGTGTATAAACTATATGGGAAGTTTGAAGTCTCGGTGTTATTCTGTTACTAAGATAGTTCAGAACCAAAACTAAGGTATGACACCAAGTGGTACGTTTCTTAAAAGGACTCATTTTAAAATTAATTTTAAATCCTAAACTAATTAACAGATTTACTTATACATTCTTTCAAAAATCATTCTGTACTCTGTGCTGTGATTCTGGGGGCGGACACACTATATTTTCACATAAAACAAAGAGATTCAATCGCCACTTTAGATGCAAAACTCAACTCGGCCTTAATATGGAGAAACAGCTGGTTGCTCCATAACACAATGCTCATTATCTTCCACACAGACAGTACTCGCTATTCCAGCCCTCAGCAGCCCCTCACTCTTTCTTGTTTGCTTCTACAGAGCCTTTCCCTAAACACCATACACAAATACATCATGGCATTGCCTTTTGGCAGCCTCCGATACTGTATTGTAACTAAGGCTACGTCTTCACTGGGGGGGGGATTGATTTAAGATACGCAAATTCAGCTACGCGAATAGCGTGGCTAAATTCGACATATCCAAGCCGACTTACTCCACTGTGAGGACGGCGGCAAATCGACCGCCGCGGCTCCCCCGTCGACGGCACTTACTTCTACCTGCGCTGGTGGAGTACAAACGTCAATTCGGGGATCGATTGTTCCGTCCCGATGAGACACGATAATTTGATCCCCGAGAAATCAATTTCTATCTGCCGATTCAGGCGGGTAGTGAAGATGTAGCCTGACTAATAAGACAGTTCGTTCAGCAGGAATTGTATTCTTTTAAATGAAGCAGTAACAACCTTAGTTCTGTGGCAGAGTAACAGTTTCCCCTAATAAAGGTTTGTCTACATGGGAAGTGTGTCCACAAGGGGAGTTACCCCACTATAATTACACCAGTAGGAGTCTACCAGTAAATTTTCCGGTGTAAACAAGCCCTAAGTTATACTAGTGTTGCTTTACACTTCCAGTTCTGTTGCCTTTTAAGGCATATACACTAACATGCAAATAAAGTCCTCCTGACCCTTCCCCCACCAGTGACAATCCTCTATGGCAAAAGAATTAAGCCCCCGAGATCATCATCGCAGATCTAATTTACGATGGAAACTAAGGTAATTATGAAAACAAGCCTGCAGCACTGATTCTTCCACCAGCTGTTGGCGGCAGCTATTGAAGCAGAAGTTAAGAACTCAGACAGGATGTATCCCTGCATGCAGCCTGCTGCCAAGGCACGTTGATACTGAACTTTTCTTAAAAGAACCTCTGGGTGTTTTGGCAAGAGACTGACAGCATTTCTGCCCTTTCTGGCGTATTTACATCATGTTAAACTAAAAGCAAGGTGGCGTAACAGCCTTTGAAGGGCCTGCCAGAAACCAATTTATCTGCACGTTACTAAGTCAATTATTTTACACAACATTACGCAATAGGGAAAGAGGTCAGGTGTCTGTAACCATTCGCCTCCCTCAGCACATGTCCATGAGTTCACAGAACATCTTATTAGGTTTAAAATGTAACAAGAACATTTTACAGTGATTAATATCATATCCCGCCTCCACTACACTAATGATTCCAACAGTCAGGGCTGATCTGGTAAATTTACAAGCAAACACCGTTATGCTTTCACCAACGCTGCCCCTTACACATGGGAGGAGCTCTCGGGAAACATCCACACTGTCTTTTCTTCGTCCTCCTTCAAATCCCCTCTTAAAACTCTTCTTTGCCATGATGCCTAGAAAAAACTTGACATTTATTAGGCAGCTGGTGTGCCAAGACCACTGCCTAGAATCATAGAATATCAGGGTTGGAAGGGACCTCAGGAGGTCATCTAGTCCAACCCCCTGCTCAAAGCAGGACCAATTCCCAACTAAATCATCCCAGCCAGGGCTTTGTCAAGCCTGACCTTAAAAACCACTAAGGAAGGAGATTCCACCACCTCCCTAGGTAACCCATTCCAGTGCTTCACCACCCTTCTAGTGAAATTTTTTTTTCTAATATCGAACCTAAACCTCCTAGCATGCTGCCCAATAGTGTCTCATTGTTTCCTTTCTCTCCTTCATCAGTCTGCTGTATCCATCTCTTGTTTCTTGTCTTACACTTAAGTTGAAAAGTTCTTCCTTTTGTTCTGTGTTTGTACAGCACCCAGCACAATGGGGTCCCTGGCTATGATTGTAGGCTCTAGACTCTACTGCAATATAATAATTATTAAATATGGTAGGTGAGCAATATAACAATCCCGAGGTATACCAGCATGTAAATATAATGCCTTTGGTAAGGGAGTAAAGGGAGAAGAAACCATGAGCAAATGGCATTTCCTTGTGCCAGCCAGAAAGGCTGCACCCGAAGGAGTCATTCATGAGGGAGAGAAGATGCGGTTTGCATCAGTGCCCTCCCCAAAGACTTATGCCAGTAAAGGGCAGCTTTAAAACTACAGCCAAGGTTCCAGAATGTCAGGACCCCAGGTATGAAGCGCAGGTCGAGGTCAGAGTCTGGGTTCGAGGGAACATGGTCCGAGTTCAGTCTAGAGGGTCAAGCCAGAAGCAGCAAGCTGTACCAGTGTCACACAATAGGATCAGGTCAGACTTGAGGTTGCTGAGCAGCACCGGGTCAGAGCCAAGCGAGCCAGCCAAAGGAGTGGAAAAGAGCCATGGCGAGGCAGAGCCGGAGACCAGGAACCAGGGGCAAGGTGTTAGAAGTGGAGCTGGGGACCAAGAACTGGAACCAGGAGTGAGGCATCAGGAGCAGAGGCAGGGATCAGGATCTGGAACCAGGGGTGAGGCATCAGTAACGGAGCCAGGGACCGGGAACCTGAACCATGGGCAAGGTGTCTGGAGCAGAGCTGGGGACCAGGAACTGGAACCAGAGGTGAGGTGTCTGGAGCAGAGCCGGGAACCAGGACCAGAGGCGAGGCGTTGGGAGTGGAGCCGGTGACCGGGAACCTGAACCAGGGACGAGGCGTCAGGAACAGAGCAAAGGACCAGGAACCTGAACCGGGGGCAAGGTATCAGGAGCGGAGCTGCAGGCCAGGAACAAGACCCGGGGCAAGGCATTGGGAGTGGAGCCAAGGACCCGAACAGGGGTGAGGCGTCTGGAGCAGAGCCAGGAACCAGAACCAGGGGTGAGGCATTAGGAGCGGAGCTGGGGACCGGGAACCAGAACCAGGGGCAAGGCGTCGGGAGCAGAGCCGGGGACTGGAACCAGGAGTGAGGCTAGGTATCACGAACAGGGTTAGGGCCAGGAACCAGATGCAAGCCAAGGTATCAGGAGTGCACAGCAAGGTCTGTTTGCAGCAGCAAGCCAGGGATCCACCTAGTTGCACAGATAGCCACCAGCTGTTTTCTCCGAGTCTTAAATAGCAGGCCTGGTCCAAGTAAGGGAATGCAGTAGGCTCCACCAGTCAGGACCTCCATGGGTGGGACAGTCAGTGGTGCTTGAACCCATTCACCACTTCACCAGAGATGTAGATGTGTGGACACAGCAACCACCCAGGAGCCAGCAGACGCAGAGTCCAGAGCCATAGATCCTTACAGTAACAGCTCTGTAAATGGAGTGTGCCTGCAAGAAGCACTGATTCAGTTCGTTCCCCAGGTGCCCTAAACTAGACCCATCCCCGGACAATGTTGCCCATTTTCAACAGAGCAGAGGTTGTAGGCACCACACAGCACCACAACCAGCAGACAGTTTCAGGTTCGTTTATGGACAGGACGGTGTGACGGTGCACTCTATATGATTTTATGAAAGTATGCTTATGAGTATGAATATAATGTAACTGGAATATGCTTCATGCAAAAGGTCTCTTGTAAGGTATCATTACAAACCTTATAATCTACTGAGTATGGTCATCCTATTTGTATAAATATATCACTCTTGTATCTGAAACCCAAAATATAAAATATAAGTCTGAGGGCCTATTGTAATTATGCAAAGTGTGGGCCATTAATGGTGGTTTGGAATCTTGATGGCTCCCATTAACCAGGACAATTGTCTGTAGATGGCTCTGTTTTACTTGTGAGTCTTCCTGTATACGTGTGTGCTGGCAAGTGGGCAATGAAGTCTTACAGTGACATGTGATCATGTCACCTGAACTGGAATCCATCTTTAACCTGGTGCTTTTCCATTGAGAAGGGGAGGTGGGGGGGGGGGCAGAGGGACAAAGGATTCCCAACTTATGCAAAAGATATATAAGTGGGTGGAACAGAACAAAGGGGGAGCCATCATGAGAAATCCCCTAGCTACCACTTGAGCTGGAACAAGGACAGTAACTACTGGGGGTGTGAGTTATTGCTGGGCCCAGACTAGAAGGAGACTAGTTTGTAAAAGGAAGCTTACTGGGTGAGGTTTTTATCTGTATTCCGTTTTCTTAGACATAGATTTGAGGGTTCTATTTTATTTTGCTTGGTAATTCACTTTGTTCTGTCTGTTACTACTTGGACCCACTTAAATCCTACTCTCTGTATTTAATAAACTCACTTTTTACTTATTAATTAACCCAGAGTATGTATTAATACCTGGGGGAGGGGGCAAACAGCTGTGCATATCTCTCTATCAGTGTTATAGATGGCGAACAATTTATGAGTTTACCCTGTATAAGCTTTATACAGGGTAAAATGGATTTATTTGGGGTTTGGACCCCATTGGGAGCTGGGCATCTGAGTGTTAAAGACAGGAACACTTCTGTAAGCTGCTTTCAGCTAAGTCTGCAGCTTTGGGGCACATGGTTCAGTCCCTGGGTCTGTGTTGGAGTGGACTGGCATGTCTGGCTCAACAAGACAAGGTGCTGGAGGCCCAAGCTGGCAGGGAAAGCAGGGGCAGAAGTAGTCTTGGCACATCAGTTGGCAGTTCCCAAGGGGGTTTCTGTGATCCAACCCGTCACAGATGGAGTTATCCATCAGTACCACTAGTGGTGGGATCTGGCATGAACCCTGACTGGGAAGGGTCTAGGATCTTGGCAGCATAAAGATGTGTGGAGGGAGTTCGCTACGAGAGCTGCTCAATAAAATGGGAAAGATTTTGCATGAAACATTTGCATCATTTTCATTATGCAGCTTTCAAAAAGAATCAAAAAAGAAATTCTCCTGGACTTTAGGGGATTTCAGATCATGTTCATTGTTCAGAGTCAACCTGGGTAATGGAATGGTTCAGGGTCTGGAGAAGTTCTTCAGGGCATGGTTTATCTGCTCCAAAAGCAGAGGAGGGTCTATTAGCCTCTGCCACCACCACACTAGGAGGACTTTAGAAAATCTGGGTGTGGACTCTACCTACATTGGGAGATTTTCCTCCCAATGGTGGGTGCAATTCCCATCCCCCCCCTCCCATCACAGAAACACTCTGATCTGAAAAGACAGATCTTCCACTCTTTGAGGTACGTAAGGTTTTCATGGACAATGCTCATTAGTTTGGCGGGGTCTATGAGCCTATGAGGACAGACCATGGAGACTGTATCCCCCTCTGCTCACTTGCAAATTTGGTTTTGGATATCTGCTATGGGGAAGTGGCAGTCTGACCAAGTTAGGGTGTACAAGGCTTTCTATTTGCTGAGGATCCAGTCTTGGGTATAGTCCTGAGATCATTTATAGGAGACCTGTGGTGCATAAGAGATTTTGGGTTAATGTGTCAGAGATATAGGACAATGAGCTTCGGTAAAATCCAACACATCAGTCAGCATCTCTATGAGCTACCCTAGGAAAATTCCACTGCCGGGTGGTATTTAGATTAGCGGGATTTTTAGGCTGGTTAATGTCTGGCTGTGGCGGATATACTCAATTGATAGTTTTTTTCCAGGAGAGCATCTTCTGCACCTGAAGCTGGACGAGAGCTGGATGGCTACTCCACTCACTGGAGGGGCTAGTACGGGAAGAGTCAGACACAGGAAATCCTTACATCTAACCACCAGAATTAAAATACAGAGAGGAGGAGGAACGGCTTGGATTCAAATCCTGCTTCCTATGAAGTCAGTGGGAGTTTTCAGTTGGGTGAGCATGATGGGACCAGACGTAGGCAGTTATGATGGAAAGAAGAAACAGCTACACATAGGAAAGAAATAAAAATAAAAGTCAATCTTTTCCAATAATAAGCATAGTTCTTCGTAAATTGTTTTGCAAATACTTAGAGGAGAGATGTTATACAGATGCAGAACGCAATGAATTTAGCCTCATAACACTGCATTGAAGTAAGTGAATATGGAGATGAGAAAGAAGCCGAGACCTGTCAATTAGGCACTTGCCACTTAAAAAACTGATAGGGAACAAACACTGGACATGTTGGTGACATCATGGCCTTCTTTTGTCCCACTATGCTGTGGCTGTTACTACTGTATAGTCAATATGATGTCACTATAAAATGCAACATAAGAAAGTCTCCAGAATTTATCAAGTCAAATATCATCTTAAAGCATACACATTTCCATATGAACAGGTGGGAGGAAAATACACCTCAAAAGGTTCCTAATGCTTTTTGACAGTCAGATAAACAAAACAGAAGAGACTGCTGAGTGCTGAACTAATTAAGAGGCCAGAAACTGAAGCAGTTATTTTCCTGCTTGAAGATACAAGGATTAACAGTGTTATTAAAACAGATGAAAAGTCAACAAGCTACACAGCTGGGAACAGGGTCGAAAAAGACAGATTCATTGAGCCTGTGCGTAGCACTTGAGAAATTAATGGTTCGCATTCTCCGAGAACCTCCTGTATCGCTCCCTCCCTCGGCCAATGCACTTCACCAATGCCGTGTGGTCAGACATCTGGTTAAGAAAGGCCAAAATATATTTAAAAATAAATCCATCAATGCTTTAGTTACTCTGGTGTCAGCGTCAAACTCTACTCCTTGGGTCTCCAAAATAATACTTTCTGTTGGTCTTACCTGAATTTAATTTACTTTCCCCTCCCCCCCTTTGAAACAACAGCTTTCTATAAAAGCAAAAATTGCAACAATGAAAACAATAGATATATACATTAGGAATAGAAACAGACAAATCTGGTACGCCTAAGCCTGGGGAAGTACTTTAGAGAGAGTTATTTTGGACTGAGCACAGTGAAAAGTTTTACAAGGATTGTACTAGAAAGTTTCTTTCAATGCAGGCAATGAAGTGTGACCAAAGGATCAAGGATATGTTCTATAGTTAAGATCCTGTCTATACTACAAATGCAATCATGTTGGTGAATCTGCCTACGACATAGTTTCAACTGTGTCAAGGAAATACCTTTCCATCATGCAAGGCAAATGTGATCTGTTTTAACTGCATTCCTGAATCATGCTAAGCCTTGGACAGATGTCTTATTAAAACACAGTTAGGTCTCCAATACATTGGAAGTGTATGGAGATATGACACTTTGCCCCAGCTGCAGATCCGTCCCTGAAACTTTTACAGAGTCTGGTCCAGATCTTAGATATCATCTAGTAGGCCAACTTCCTCCCCCACTTGAAATCACATGAATCAGCTGCTCTTCCTTCTCTTCCCATTTGCAGTCTCATCACAGCAAACACCATGGGAACTGCAGTGATTGCATTAGGAAAGTAACATATGGTTTGCTATCTTTTGCTGAGAATTAGCAAAGAGTAAAGCTGGCACCCTGGAACAAGCAGCTCTCTAGCCATGAAACAAACGTTCCACAGACGGCCATCTGGAAAATCACCGCATCAGGGTTTAGTCTCCAGGACCGTCAGTCTAACACTTTTCACAAACGCTACAATCACCCATAAAATTAAAATAAATTTACATTTCTTCTCTTTATTATTTCTGTACTAGTGTAACTAGTACATATCAGCCAGTTTTTATCCCTGCCGCAGGTTGTAATTGACTTCAGTGAGACAATGCCAATTTCCATAGCTGAGGATCTGTACCGTCTCCATTTTCAGGCTCTCTTTTGGTTTCCAGGTATATTCGAACAAATTGTAATCAATCCTGGCCAGGGCCGGCTCTGGCTTTTTGGCCGCCCCAAGCGCAAAAAAACAAAAAAAACAAAAACCAAAAACCTGTGGCGCGGCCGGAAACAGAGTGCAGGGGGACTCCCTGCGCTGCAGACATGCCCCGGCTAGCGGGAGGAGGGGGAGGGAGCGGGGGGAGAGAAAGAAGGGGGGCAGCCAGGGCTTCAGCGGAGCGCTCACCACGCGGCCCCTCCCGCCACCTGCTGGGAGGGCTCCGCGCCGCTCCGGTCGGCGGGGAGGGAAGGACGAGGACTGCCCTGCCGGGCTTGCTGCAGGGCACTCCCGTCCTCCACGCCGCCGCCCCCTACAGGGCGGCCAGAGTGGCACAACAAACAAACAAAAAAAGCGGCCGTGCCGCCCTAGGATTGGGCGGAATCCCGCCTCGAACAATCTGCCGCCCCACACACCAGCTTGCTCGGCTGGTACCTGGAGCCGGCCCTGATCCTGGCTATGACATCTTCTCTCTGTAACCTTCCAAACGCTTGTCAGAAAGAGGTTGTGGCCTGTTTTATTAGTTTTACACTAGGGAGTGCAAGTAGCATGCATTTTGCCAAAGTGATATACTTGCTGATTAGAGTCTCTTTAATATTTTTCCTATTCCTCCATAAGGGACAATTTTCAAACTTAGGTGCCAAAAGTCCCTATTTAGGCACTGAGGCGCCTAAATGGCATATTCAAGCAGAGAAATATGGTACTGGGTCCTTAAAGCCAAAAGTTTTTCCCAACTGCACCTTGGAATAGAAAGATAAATTCCTCCTGTCTGGCAAGTGGGACCTAAACATTCTTCATATCATTCATATCGTTCTGCTTCTCCTGTACAGTAAAATAAGAGAAACTCTGTTACCGTTACTGGAGCGGGCCTGTCAGAACCACAGAGCTTTACAGTCTGACTGCTTAATCCCCTAATAGATTCATGGAACCAGCAAAGTGATAGATAAGCTTGATTCCCAGCTCTATCACTGGCCTGCTGGGTGACATGGGGCAAGTCACTTGACCTCTCTGTGCCTTAGTCCCCCATCTGTGGATAACTAAACTTCTCTGCTGTGAGATGCTCAGATCCCACAGTGGTGGGGGCCATATTATGTTCCTAAAACAGAAGTACTAAAACAAATCCCAGTGTGACTGCTGTATGCCTATCATAAGAAAGGCCATACTGGGACAGACCAATGGTCCATCTAGCCTAGTATCTTCCAACAGTGGCCAGTGCCAGGTGCTTCAGAGGGAATGAACAGAACAAGGCAATCCTTGAGTGACCATCCCATCGTCTACTCCCAGCTTCTGGCAGTCAGAGATTAGGGACACCCAGAGCCTGGGGTTGCATCCCTGACTATCTTGGCTAATAGCCATTGGTGGACCTACCCTCCATGAACTTATCGGATTCTTTTTTGAACCCCACTATAGTTTTGGATTTCACAACATCCCCTGGCAACAAGTTCCACAGGTTGACTGTGCGTTGTGTGAAGAAGTACGACTTTGTGTTTGTTTTAAACCTGCTGCCTATTAATTTGATTGGGCGACCCCTGGTTCTTGTGTTATGTGAAGAAGTAAATAACACTTCCTTATTCACTTTCTCCATACCATCCATGATTTTATAAACCTTTATCATGTCCCCTCTTAGTCCAAGCTGAAAAATCCCAGTCTTTTTAATCTCTGTACCTTTTCCAATTCTAATATATGTTTTTTGAGATGGGGTGACCAGAACTCCACACAGTGTTCAAGGGAGTGCGCATACCATGGATTTATATAGTGGCATTTTGATATTTACCGTCTTATTAGCTATCCCTTTCCTAATGGTTCCTAACATTCTGTTAGTTTTTTTGACTGCCATGGCACATTGAGTGGATGTTTTCAGAGAACTATCCACAGTAAATAAGGTAGCATCTGGATATGATTGTCTGCAGTAAGCAGAGATATAGTGAGGAGGGGAAGAGATGGACAACAGAAGAGTTTGACAATTCTATTGCCAGAAGCAAACTCCACCCAATCTTTGCCCAATAAAAGCCCAGAAATCTGATAATTCACCCTGGGGGGAAAAGTATGGCACTGAAGCTGCCATTCCCAGCTCTCTGGGAATATCAAAGGCAGCTCCTCCCTCTCCCCAAGCAGTTTGAAAGGGAGATTCGGAACAAGAGTGAACACTTTCCAGCTGGATTTTATGGCTGTCCACTGCCTGACCAAAGTGTGAACCATTACTCTTCCAAACATATAATTAGGGCCCTACCAAATTCACGGCCATGAAAAACGCATCGTGAAATCTGGTCTTTTGTGTTCTTTTACCCTATTCTATACAGATTTCCCGGGGAAGACCAGCGTTTCTCAAATTGGGAGCCCTGACCCAAAAAGGAGTTGCAGGAGGCTCACAAAAGTTATTTTAGGGGTCACGGTATTACCATCCTTACGTCTGCACTACCTTCAGAGCTGGGTGGCTGGAGAATGGCAGCTGTTGGCCAGATACCCAGCTCGGAAGGCGGCGCCCCGCCACCAGCAACACAGAAGTAAGAGTGGCAATACCATACCATGCCATGCCATCCTTACTTCTGCCTGCTGCTGGTGGCAGCTCTGCCTTCAGAGCTGGGCTCCCAGCCAGCAGCTGCCGCTCTCCAGCTGCCCAGCTCTGAAGGCAGTGCCGCCGCTAGGAGCAGCGCAGAAGTAAGGACAGTAGTACCGCAACCCCCCCTACAATAACCTTGCGACCCCCCCCCCCCCACACACACACACACACAAAACTCCTTTTTGGGTCAGGACCGCTACAACTACAACACGGTGAAATCTCAGATTTAAATAGATGAAATCATAAAATTTATTTTTTTAAATTCTATGATCATGAAATTGACCAAAATGTACCATGAATTTGTTAGGGCCCTACATATAATATATACAAGGCCTGCACCAGTGTAACTAAAATTGAACCAGTTACACCAGTGCAATCCTCAGATAAATGTGGTGAGTTACTGCATTAAACTAAATTGTGTGTCTATATTACAGGGTTGCACTGGTATAACTGGATCAACAAGTTATACCTGTGCAAGTTTCCTAATATATATATGTGTGTGTGTGTGTATTATATGTATACACACACACACACACGGCCTATACATTAGGCCTTTGGACTTTAGCCATATGACTTTACTGGGAGTCACAGGGAAATGTCATATAACCATTCAGATGGAGAGAGTTTAAAAAGTCAGTAAATTGAGCATACCACTGACAGACAGGACTCTTTGCTTTCTGACAACCTCCTTCAAACAAATCAAGATTAGAAGCAGCCCCCTGACAGTTTAACAAAGGCTCATTTGGCACTTCAGGCGTTGAGTGCCGAAAACACCTCCACCAAACAGGTATTTTTCCCCCATTGGAGAGGGCTTATTGTGAAGATGCTGCAAGTATAGAAAGAATTGGCCCCTGGGAGTAACAGAGCTTCATTTAGCTTAGGGTGATTGCCAAGAGTGATCGACAGAGTGCAAAGCCCCATGGGAGTTGCTGCTCCAGCTGTCATAGAAGTGTTGACTTCAGCATGATGCCAGAAGGCAGCTTTGTAGCCTTGATGAAGGGTGGCACATCGCCACTCCTTTAAACTCACTAGATTTCATTTGGAGTGTCTGAGAATTCTGTGTGTTTTTTGAGACAAGTGAAATAACTCCTGGACGGAAGTTGCCCAGGATAGCAGATCTGAAACCCTGATCGCCTTGTGTGGGAAATAAAGAAAGAATGAAGCCTTGTCTATACTACACTATATTGCACCACACCATCTCATCTAGCAAGCAGGAATCCTGGTTTCCTCAACAGGAGAGTGCCCCTAATCAAAATGTTAGCTTCTTTCATCAATGTTTATGAACATTTTAACAATCTCATGTTTATGTTATTGAAGTGTTTTTTCTCCTCACTAGTGGAACCTCAAAGATTGTCATTATTTGATGCTGAGCAATACAGGCAGGTGATAGGTAACTTTCCTGCCCACATCTGCCAAATAGCTCAATAGCAATGGATCCTCTGAACAGGCTGGCAACTGTACTGAATTATGATCAGTGGCTGTCGGCAAGGGAAAGGTCTGTGATGCACACAAAAGGCAAATGCAGGCTAAACTGAGACCTGGGTGAATTCTCCCCAGTGTATCACCTCCACCGTATCTCTCTGGGGTTACTGGTTGGGAAGATCCAAAGAGCAGATATAACTCCTGCCCTCAGCACAGGAATTTAAACCTCACTCTTTCCCTTCTGCAGTAAATTGCTTATTTATATATAATATTGTTCGATTTGCTTATAGGGCTAATGAGAGAAGTGGCTTTGGAACAAACTGTGTCTTTTTCTACAGGACACCCAATGGCAGCCATGGTTTTGTCCTGCCAATGACCCTTGCCTGCAAAAATGTATTTCTTCTGGCAGTAGCCAGGCCTTGGCAGTTTTATGAACCCAAGAGAGGAAAGAAAATGAGGAGAGACGGAGCATGAGAAGAGAGAGACAAAATAGGGGGGAGTTAAACAACTAAGAGAAAAAACAGAGGGGGGAAAAGTAGAGAAATGATAAAGTGAGAAAACAGAGGAGGCTGAGGGAAATCTAATCTGATGGAAGTGCACCTCTTCTTGGTCACTGCTTGGTCACACAGTTCCCAGGAGAGCTAGCCCTGGCAACGAAAATTGGCTGAAAGAGTGGGGGATGCTAAGCCACTTAGGCAAAGGTGGGGAAATAATTACAGAAAGTATCAGAGGGGTAGCTGTGTTAGTCTGAATCTGTAAAAAGCAACAGAGGGTCCTGTGGCACCTTTGAGACTAACAGAAGTATTGGGAGCATAAGCTTTCGTGGGTAAGAACCTCACTTCTTCAGATGCAATTACAGAAAGGAAGTTTGAAATAAAAGAGGGAGGCAAGAAAAAGGGAAGGAGGAAAACAACAATAATTAGAGGAAGGGTAATCCATCTGTAGGTGTTAAACCTTCCTGATTAGATACTAATGTGTCTGCTTCTCATAACACTGCACTTCCTGATTCAAGTTCCCATTACGTGATGTCAGCAGCCTCCTCTGAGCTATATTATAGTCAGAGCAGGTAGTGCTACCCAGAGAGGGGAGGGAGACTGGGACTGGCTGGGCAAAGAGATGGGGTGATGAGTCTGTGTTAAGGGGCAAAATTAAGGTTGTAGAGGCATCCTTAATTCTGGCATTTACTAACTTCTGAGTGCTTGACTTTGCAACTTTAACGTTCTTTTAACACAGTTTGTATGCATATCTGTATACTATTTGCTGGCTTTGCATTATCCTGTCAAAAGCAAACTAACTGCACCCCAGGAGATGGGTTACTCTTATATTGTATTTTGTAAAGTTAAAAAGGACCAGGGGCACATTCCATACACTAATATTTTTAATTCAATTTAGGCAAAACTAACCCAATGAGACAGGGTGCCAGAACGCTACCTAACCTCCAGCAGATGAGAAGTTAACCTCAACTCACCATGCCCCTCCCCTCATTCAGGTGCTCATGAAGGGGGACCATATCACACTTGCTTCGGAATCAGAGGAAGCAGGGTAGGCTCCACACCTACGGCCACTCACATGGTTTGAACCCAAATCTGTGAGTTTTCCATTTCTCTCTCTGCTTGTTACCTCCTCATTGTGCTTTCCTTTTATAAACAAATAGCTTCTTCAAGGAAAAGACCTTGCCAATTGCAACTGTATTTTTTTTTTTTTTTGCTGCTGAATCATGCCACCAGGTTACAGAATTTTAAAATATATATATATATATATATATATATATATACACACACACACACACACACACACACACACACACATTTGGCTTCAGAGTCTTTCATCGCAGGGAAGTTAAGCTGGGGATATTTGTTAGTCAGATATGCTGAGATGTTTTTTATTTTAATTGGTGTTGTCGTCAGATGCTACTGGTGTGGTGCTCTGCTCTGTTCAATGTTGATATCAATCGGCTGCGTGCGTGTGTTCCCTCTGTGTGCTGCCCCAGCTCTGCGCAGATAGCTGACACAGCAGATCCCGAGAGAAGCCCCAATGACCACAGCCTCCAGTAAGGTACGAAGGCACATCGGCGAGGTTTATTGTCGAAGAGAAACACGGTCTCCAGCTCCCCGGCAAACGAAGTCTAAGGTGCTGCTAAGGTGCGGCTAGCCAGTACTTCTGTGCTCCCTGACAATGGACTCAGCTCAGTCACTTTCCACTGCCCCCTAGGCTGGACAAAGACATCCACTCAGGGATGCATTCTTATACACAGGTACAAACAAGTTACACATCACTCCTGACGTATTGAGGTGCAACCCCTCTACGCAGCAAGGTACAACCCCTCTACCTAGTAAGGTGCCACCTCTCACCTTGTACATGTTGGTTTGAACAAAACAGCTCTATCCATCATATTACCCTTTTGGCCCTGTCATTGGGATAGGTCAGCTTGTTCCTTGTATGTGGAATGTACAAGTATGCGAATGTTCTGATATCTGGTGTCCAGTACCTTTTAGGTATGTCTCTTTTTGCAGCATCAGCCCTTTCCTTGCCAGCTTCTGTGAGCAGGGCCTGCCTCTGGCTCACAGCTTCACTTTGCTTTATGTTAGCAAAGTCTTGATCATTACTTTAGTTCAGGCCTTAGGCCTTATACCAGGCCTCTGATACAAGGGTTTATGTCTCAGGGCCTCCTCTTACTACAGGTGTGAACACTGAACAACTTTGTTTCCTAATAAGCCAACCCAATGCTGTGCAGGGAGTTTTTTACCTGGCAAAACACTGACCCTTAACATATCAATAGTGCTCTACAACAGAGCACAGTACATGGGCATTCCAGCCCCTTGGGCTCATAATCACTAGAACCAGATCTGGGTGAAGGCTCATTCTGCAGCAGATAGAGTCAATTTAATTTCTCACTCAACTATTTGGCTGACTAGATATTTCGTATTACTTTATTTTGCAGTTGTGCACATTTCAAAGGGATGACTATGGGAAGATGCCCAATGGAGTCAGTAGTTAAACACTCAGAATATACCTGACATTATAGGGGTACATAATGTGAAAAGGAAGCAGCACAAAGGAGGGAATGGTCCATAGTTACAGTGATGCTAGTGTTTGACACAGTATGTAAACAACAGGCAGACTTTCAGGCCAAGCAGTCTTTACACAGAAATAGGTAGAACAGGGAAGGCTGATTTAGTGGAAGATTGGTCCAGCGGTTAGCATGCCAACCTAAGATTTAAGAGTCAGTCTGCTCTACCACAGACTGACTCCCTGGATGACCTTGCCTCAGTTCCCCATAGATATGATAATATTTATGTATCTCATATCAAGGGGATTATGAGGCTAAATTAATTAAAGATTGTAAGGTGCTCAGACACTACAGTAATCAGCACCATAGAAGTGCCTAAGATAGATACCTGTAGGTGTTCATTTTTATGCCATAGGGAAGGGTGCCATGAAAAGATAAGTAAAATGGGGAAAGGATTGGCCTGGACCACAAGGACAAGTGGAAGCACTCAATACCAATACCACTACCTGGAGATAATGAGCTCCATGGCCTAAACATTCAGGGCCAGATCCCCAGCTGGTGTAAAGATTCCATTGATTTCAGAGGAGCCACACCCAGTTGCATGAGCTGAGGCTCTGGCCAGAGGGGAAGAGGTCAGCCCATACTTAGCTACATTCCTGCAGCCACCCCTGTAAAAGCAGAAAGTGAAGGGGAAAAAAAAGCAGTTTTTCTACAGGGATTTCTCCCCTTCCCCATTGATGCAGTTCCATTGTATTAGGAGCTTCTTTCAAGGAGAGAAATAATATTTGGCTTCCTTGGCAACAAAGAACAAAGAGACAATGGAAATCCGACACTGGAATTTATTAAGCCGCATAGTATGCTAACCCCTTGTATAGGAACCACAAATAGGTAAAACAGAATGGCCCCCAAGAAACAGCACTTTAGAAAGCTTTTGGCCAAAGGCTATTTGTGCTGTTCTGACACAAAGCAGTTGTTTTGACGAATAGGCTACAAGAAGGGGATTTCTGTTGCAGAATTGCACTTTGAGGAGTTCTGGGCCTCACAGCTGTGATGGCAACTGCATCCCCACACAGCACATTTCTTTCTTAACCGGTTACCTACTAAACTACATCACTGGCCAACCCCTTATTCACGCCAGATTCCCACTGAGGCCAGTAGAAATTATGCCTGTGAATGGACTGCATTATTATCTGGATTAAAAGCAGCTCAAGTGAACACAGAAGCAGCCAGATCCAAGCAGATAGCCACTGTGCTGATCACGCCCTACATCATTTTATGCCATGAAGAAATTATGGAAGCATTTGCTCAATTCCCCATTCATAATAATCAGGGACCAAGACTGGTGCCAGCTTTGAGCACAAGCAGAGCAACCAACCCTTTGGGCTTCCATGCAAACTTCACAGCTCAAAAGCTGGCCCAAGTTTGGAGAAGGAGAAAAATTTCCTACTGCCAAATTTTCAACCCACACGTCCTCTATTGTGAAGCACCATGAATCGCCTGTGTATACAGTGCTGTATCACAGGTGATGTGGGCCAAGGAATTAGCAGGTCTCCTCCTCAACAAGCTTGTAGTCAAAGGCTGAGAGTTACAAAGCTGCCTATGAACTGCAGCCACTCAGTTCCCAATGAAGTTAACCAGCACTGGGTGTCCAAGTCCCCACGAAAGGCACAGCAGGTACAATAGAGTAGAACACAAAATCTGGTACACTGCCGTCTAATATAAAACATAACAAAATATATCCTGTGCTGTGGATTGGGAGTATTTCAAATTGGGAATGAATCTCATGGGTCTGTTTTGGTTTGTGTTTTAAAACAGGGAGAACTAAGTCAGACAGCTCCATTCTTACTCTGATCCCTTTTGTCAACGGACTGCGGAGAACAACAAAATAAGTCAATTCATAGGACCGCAGGCTAGGAACTTGTTGTTTTATTTAACTGCATCAAATTGAATGGGATGGGAGTAGGGTTGCCAACTGTCTAATCGCACAAACACAAAGACCATTGCCCTGCCCCGCTCCTTCCACAAGGCCACACCTCTGTGCTGCCCCTTCTCTGAGGCCTTCCCCCCGCTCATTCTAGCCCCACTCCCTCCATCCCTTCCTCCCTCCCTCACTTTAACCAGGCTGGGGCAGGGGGTTGGATTGCAGGAGGGAGTGTGGGCTCTGGGCAGGGGTGAAAGTGGGCTGGTACGGCGTACCAGTAAGAAGCCAGTACCGACCCATACGCAGCCCACGTTAAAGCACTGCCACTGCAGCACTTTAACATCATTGCCCTTTTGTCCCCGCACCTGGGCTGCTGATGTGGGGGGCAAAAGGGGCAGCTGCCCCGGGCCCACGGCTCCCAGCCACTGTCACCGCTACCGCAGCAGCGGCCGGAGCCCCAGAGCCCTGGGCGGCAGGGGCCAGGCAGCGCAGATGGGCTGGCTGGGGGAGGCTGAGCCCCCCCCCAGCCCCACCCCTTCCAGGGGCTGGAGCTGGCCCCCATACCAGTAAGAATTTAATATTACTTTCACCCATGGTTCTGGGAGGGAGTTTGGGTGCAGGAGGGGGCTCAGGGCTGGGCGTTATGGTGAGCGAGGGGGGCAGCACTTACCTCAGACGGCTCCTGAAAGCGACCAGCACATCCCTCTAGCAGCGGCTCCTAGGCGGGGGGGACAGGGGTCTCTACATGCTGCCCCTGCCCGCAGACACCACCCCCGCAGCTCCCATTGGCTGCGGTTCAAGGTGGGGAGAGCATGCAGGGCATGCCGCAGGTACATGTCGGCCGCTTCTGGGAGCAGCGCGAGGCCAGGGTACGTAAGTAGCCTGCCTTAGCCCCACTACGCCGCTGGAATTCTAGTCACCTAAAATCTCCTGGATTGGCTTCAGTAGCCTCCGGTAGATAGGGCCTGATTCCAGGAGACTCCCGGTGAAACTGGGACAGTTGGCAACCCTAGGTGTGGGGGAGATGCTCATGGACTAAAACAGGAAGTAAGTAAGGGGTGCAGCACAGTTCCCACCATCAGACTCTCGGAAATGCAGTTAACCCTATCCTGACCACTTTACTACAGAGTCCCACATCTCAATCATCTAATGCAAGTCACACAGCACTCCCTGACTGACAGACTGTGACCCTCAACTCAATATCTTCACTGTTCCTGCCTTCTAGTACTGATTAAAGAGAACTCACCACAATTTCACAAAGAAACTTTTCATTTAAATTGTTCACTTTTGAAACCAGTTCTAGTGTTAAGTGACTGATCTCCACCTCCTCAAAGGAAGTAAAAACCTTAAAACTAGTTACCCAAGCCCAAAAGATGTTGCTACAAACTAATAAAATAGATTCAGTGTTTAAGGTCAGAAGGGATCATTCAGCTCATCTAGTCTGACCTCTGCTCCGGTATATCACAAGATACTAAATTTCACCCAGTTACCCCTATATTTAGCCCAATGTTTTGCTTTTCTCTGCTCAGTTAAAGAGCCCTTGGTATATTTTCCTTGTGAAGGTACTTTTAAACCATTATCAAGTCACTTCTCAGAATGCATTGACAGACCTGGTATTTCTTATACAAAACTATCATATGCACGGTGGAGTGCAGTTTATCATTGCAATAGGTAACATTTCAATGCCTCTCAGTTTTGCTGTCATCAGAGACGCCTCTCAGCTAAACAAACTGTCCTGCACCAGACTCCAGGGAGGTAAGAACAGGCCTTCCTGTGAACCTGACCCCTTGACCAACAGCATCATTTATCTTTATAAAAATGACCAAGGGTTCATTTTATAAACTGCTGCTCAAGACAATGTAAGTTTCACCTTTAGACCCAGCCTGTCATGGAAGAAATGCAGCTGCACGAAGCATTGCAACATGATCACCAAACCTTGCTGAGTTTTTTGGTCTTTATCACTGAACTTACAAATAGACTTACCGAAGCATTAAGGCAGTGACTGCTATAGAAATGTACATACAAATAATTAAAGAAAATATCCACATTTCTAAGATTTCTGTTATGAATTTCCCATCGCCCACTAGTGCCCAAACTTTTACCAACCCATGGATTTCACTGGCAACCTGCCATGAGTCTGATCTCCCGGTTCTGCCACTCTTGCCCTCACTGATACCCTCTCTTACCTCCATGAAGAGTTCCTTGCTGCGGAATAGAATTCGTCCCTTTTCTTAGGTTATGTCTACAGCAGGGATTGGCAACCTTTGGCAGGCAGCTCGCCAGGGTAAGCACTCTGGCAGGCCGGGCCGTTTTGTTTACCTGCCGCTTCCACGGGTTCGGCTGATCGAGGCTCCCACTGGCCGCGGTTTGCCCCTCCAGGCCAATGAGGGCTGCGGGAAGCGGCGTGGGCCGAGGGATGTGCTAGCCTCCACTTCCCGCAGCCCCCATTGGCCTGGAGCGGCGAACCGTGGCCAGTGGGAGCCTCGATCAGCCGAACCTGCGGAAGCGGCAGGTAAACAAAACAGTCCGGCCCGCCAGAGTGCTTACCCTGGCGAGCCACATGCCAAGGGTTGCCGATCCGTGGTCTACACTTCAGTCTACACTACCGCTAACATGCAGTAACAAACATGAGGTAGAAGCCCATTGAAACTAGGGCAGTTTGTAGTTTAAATACTAGTTAGTAGGTTGAGATAAACCCTAGGCTCCCTCACCGATTTTAGCACACCCCACTAACACATGTGAAACCTGAAAACTCCCTTGTCTTCTCTAGGATTTTACCTCACGTAAGTTACCATGTGTTAGCTAACATGAGGTAAGAACCAGGGCTGGCTCCAGGGTTTTGGCCGCCCCAAGCAGCCAAAAAAAAGCCGCGATTGCGATCTGCGGCAGCAATTCGGCGGGAGGTCCTTCGCTCCGAGCGGGAGTGAGGGACCGTCCGCCGAATTGCCACCGAATAGCTGGACGTGCCACCCCTCTCCGGAGTGGCCGCCCCAAGCACCTGCTTGCCAGGCTGGTGCCTGGAGCCGGCCCTGGTAAGAACACACACAGTGAAGAGACACACTGTGGGTTCTAGTGGCAGCAAATGGAATGGGCTAGTTACCGCACGTTAGCTAACATGAGGTATGAACCAGGGCAAAGGTCTAGGAGGGAGTCAGAGTCAGAGCCAGAGCAGGAGGAGCTGACAAGCAACCTTGTGCCTGACTGGGCTCCTTCTCTTCACCTCCCTCTTCCCCAGCAGCCTTTGTGCAGTTGGTGGCCACTGTACCCAGGATCAGAAGAGGCTCCTTTCCAGCTGGCCCCAGCTCCTGTCCCTGCTGCTGTTACTTGGCCCACAGTCTTTTTCTCCCTCTTTTTCATTCTCCTTCCTTGGGCCCTGCTACCACAGAGCCCCAGTCTCCCCACTCTTTCTGCTGTTGAGCCCCACAGAAGCAGATTCTGGGAAGCAGCTTCTTTCTCCATTCCCCATCCAGGGAACAGGATCCAGAGAGAACCCCCTGAGGAGGAAAGGAAGAACCCCCAAAGCACGTGGGGAAAGATATGGGGTGAGGGATGAACAGTCCCTTCAAAGGTAAATGGGGAAATACTAGCAGGGAGAAATGACCTCCGTAGTGAAGCAATGTGTAGGAAAAATTAATAGAACAGATAGTGTGTGACCAGCCATCGGGTTGGGGAGACACACAGATGAGTATGTTAACAGAGAGCAAAAGGCAGGTTCCATATGTGCATTTAATTTTTAATCGCGATGTTGAACTTCGCTAGCTAAAGAGAAATACTGCAACATTTTACCTCTTGATGGTGCTCGTTTCTTCCCTTTTCCTGTTATTGAAGATGTTTGTAAATAAAATGGGTTTTCTCCCTCCCAGCCCAATTACTTCTTCCGCCGTGAAGTCATAATCCTTAGTTCATGACCAGACAAATCAGCTGCCAAGAAATCTGTGACATCACAAGTTCAGCTTCACTGCAGGATCAAATAGTTGCAGAGGCAGAAAGCTTAAGTGCAAATGGCTTTGGTAATTGAGTAATAAAGCTGCAAGATTTCTCCTGCATAAAAAGTCCTTCTTAAAATGTAATAATTTATGGCTTCTCTGACTGAATTCTGGTTTTCAGCTCTAACTTTCTGCATTTAAATAGCATTACTAGCATGTGTTTCAAATACAGTCATTGCAGCCAGAGAATTTAAATAAGATACTAAAAGTCTGAATAGCAAAATAACCAAAATACGAAGAAAACACCTAGTTCTTAGTAAATTTCAAAACTTCTATCATACAACCAGCCAATGTAATGAGTAGACAAATTCAAACCAATAGTATTATCATCAGAATCATCTGGGTGTATGTTGTATACTTTTAGCTAATGTACTGCACAAAAGCCATTAGGCTACTGATGTCAGTGGAAATGGAAATATGTCTGTCAGAAAATCAAATCTAGATAGTCCCTTGCAGGAAGGATAGCTTTCAACTTTGGGTGGTATATTTATTAACTTTGTCTGTCCATCTACTTACAATATCTGCCCCTGTTTCCACAGCCTGGAGCTATGAACCTGACATAGGTTGTATTAAAAAGGAGTTAAAGACAAAGGAGGGGAAAAAGTGAAACAGGAGAATGCTGGAAAGCAAGGAGATGAAAGACATACAGGAAGGCAGTGGATTAATGGACAAGCATTTATGTTGTGATCAGTTAATGCACAGAGATTAGCATGCAAGGTATTTTCTGCAAGAAACATCCTGTCAGCCACACAGTGATATGCAAAAGATGGAGCAGCCAAATGTCAAACAAATTGTAACTCCGTCTTCCCTTTACCTTCTCTCATCCTCAGCCCGGAGGTTAGGCTGGGGGAAAGATCAGAGGGATAAAAACAACACCAAGGAATCAGTAGGATGCCTCAAGTTCTGCCAAGCAGAACCGTCCCTTCAAGGGGATAAATCAAGAGCATATATCTTGGGCTTCCCCTCTAGAGAAGGAGGGGAAAACTTTTTGGATATGGTTTCAGAGCAGAGATTACCTTCCCCACACCAAGAAACAACAGAGCTGTGTCTGGCCTGAATCAAGCAACGGCAGTAGAAAACAGCTAGAACTTCCCCATATACTATCCATAAAGGCACAGGGGTCAAACAGAATTATCTGTTAGAGTTGGGATAAAAAAAGAAACGGTTTTCCCATCCAGGGAATATTTTCAAGATACAATAAAACTTCCCCAAAGTCAAAATATTGAAATCTTTTGACAACTAAACATCTGAAAAAAGTTTCATCTTGATCATTTCAGTGTTGTTTTAATTTTGACCTTTTTTAAAATCTAAATTTACTAAAATTTCAAAATGAAAAATCATTTAAATTCTAAAACCCTAAACTTCTAGCTTGAAAATGTTTAAATGGGATGTTTTAACACTTTTGAACATTTTTCTTTTTCCCCAAAAATTGTTCAAGTCGTGAGATTTGTTGAAATCGATGCTGTTTCGCAAACAATGTTAGTTTTGATAAATCAGCATTTTGGGTGGAAAACGGTTTGTTGAAAAATTCCAAACAAGCTTAATTCTCTCCCACTTGAAATACAGGATTCAGATGGAGTGGGAACATCAGGGGGGATACAGCATTAGGAGCGGGTTGGGATGAAGGGGATCTAACAACCAAAGGCAATGCAACAAATGAAAATATGTCCAATCTCTACATTTTGCAGCTAAGTGTTGATGACATCAGGATGCTGTGAAAGTTTCTCCCATGTGGAAGAGTAGTGGACGGAAGCTGTTGGAATAGATATCCCAATCAGGACCCTCTGGGCCCACTGCCTGAAAGGAGCTAGAAGGACCTGATCTACCTTGGGTACTCTTGGCTGTAGCTTCTTTGGGAAAGTAACACCAATGGTTGCGGATTTACATAATAAAAAATAATATCAGAAAGCTCATTTATAAAATATTCAGGTTCCAGACAGACTGATTACTTGTGGAAGAAGGATTCTGACTTCTGTTTATCTCTATCATGCTGACTAATACTTCATACGTTTCATGCATGGATCGCCAAGCACTTTACAAAGCTGGAGAAGCAGCAGTTTTACAAATGGAGAAATGGGCACAGAAATGAAGCTGCTTATCCAAGATCCCACAGGGAGTCTGTGGCAGAAGCAGAAAATGAAACCTGACGCCCAGCCTGATGTCCTATCAACATTGCATCCTCTTTCCCAGGGTCTCCGCACACCAGCCTTGTGAACTGAGGATGGACTAAAACACCAGGTTTCACAGGAGAGACTCTGATCTAAAATATATATATTATTTACTGAGGATGAAGGCTTACAGTGCTCTGCAGTGACTGCAAACAAAGTAACGCGGAGTCAGCTACCAAAGAAATATACCTCTTGGCTGAGATTTTCATAACCATTGGTCTAACTCTCCCCTCCCAGCCCCCTCCCCCATTAAAGTCAATGGTATTGATTCTGCTCATATTGACATTAAATAGGAGCAGAGTGAGGAGCCAACACTGAACACTTTTGAAAATATCACCTTTATTGCTACTGAGTAGACTCAGTTATAATGATATTTCTGTAGACTAGAGACATACCTTGTCTGTTTGTTTGGGGGGTTCTATATAAGTTGAAGGCATATGTGCTGCCATATATGGTCAGGCACGGTCATATACTGTTCTTGTTTTCACCTAGAACAGTGGTTCTCAACCAGGGGTCTGAAGCCCCCTAGGGGGCCACGAGCAAGTTTCAGGAGGTCAGCCAAGCAGGACGAGTGTTAGATTTGCTGGGGCCCAGGATAGAGAGCCAAAGCCTCACCGCATAGGGCTGAAACCCAGGGCTCGGAGCCCTGCCATCCAAAATGGAAGCCCTCACAGTGTTGAGTTTGGAGTAGAGTGAATAGGGTGACCAGATGTCCTGATTTTATAGGGACAGTCCTGATTTTTGTGTCTTTTTCTTATATAGGCGCCTATTACCCCTCCACCCCCGTCCCGATTTTTTTCACATTTGCTTTCTGGTTACCCTAAGAGTGAATCAGAGCAGATTTCAAACACCGCGGATTGCAGGGCATTTAGGTTTGGGGTTAGGTTTCACTTTCTAAAGCTAGGGGCCAGCTACAAAATATTGATCTGAGTTTAGATTCCAAATCTCTCCAAGTTTCAGAGAGGACTCTAGGGCAGCACATCCCTTGGCCCACGACGCTTCCCGCAGCCCCCATTGGCCTGGGATGGCGAACCGCGGCCAGTGGGAGCTGCGATCGGCCGAACCTGCGGACGCAGCAGGTAAACATACCAGCCCGGACCACCAGGGGCTTTCCCTACACAAGTGGCAGCACTGATCTAGGGCTTTGATTCAGCCCCAAATCTGGTTTTAAGGAATGTTAAATTTTATTTGTACTGGTACTTCCTAGGTCAGGGGTTCTCAACCTTTATTTTTTTTTTCTGAGGCCCACCCCAACATGCTATAAAAACTCCACGGCAACTGGTTTTCTGCATATAAAAGTCAGGGCAATTGCCTGGGGCCCCATGTCACAGGAGCCCCCACGAAGCTACGTTGCTCAGGCTTCGGCTTCAGCCCTGGATCAACAAGTCCTTGCTTGAACTACCAACTCATGACCTTCTGACCTACAATGAAATAACCAACTCAACCTTTGTCTTTTGATCTCTAATGTATTTAAATTATTCCTGGAATCACTGTGACCCTCACTTTGGCCCAGATTCAGAAAAGCATGTAAGCATGTGCTGACACCCCATTGACTTCAATGAGAGCCGTAATCCTTAAGCACATGCTAATTTTTGTGTGTGAACTGGGATGCTTTCCTGAATCAGGGCTTTTACCTCTCCTTTCTCCTCCTCAACCAAAGTGTTTTAATGAACTAAAGTTTCTCTAGTCACAAGACAGAAAGAACATTATATTAATTGCTTGTAGATTAAATCTCTAAATTAAAGGTTGTAATGCTTTGGAAATCTCACTCCCCTGGACACAGTATAATGTTCATCTCCTCCTTGTTGTAAGCAGCTCATAAGACTTTAATAACCATTTGCAGTTCACTCCATTGAACAACTGAGAATTAGTTTTAATCTTTAATCCTTATAATTGTATTTCTCTTTGACTCTTACGCTGCTTCTAGTAACAAGGACTGCAGCATGCTACATGTGCGTGGCCTTGCTGATAAACAATAGAGGGTTTTGTATAAGGGGTTGGCATGTCACTTGGGAATGGGCCAGAAAAACAAATCGATACAACGCTTTACCTGTTATGTCAGTATTAAATCTCAGAACTATCATCTTTCTCCAAAAAGTACCTTGAACCAAGCTATGCTGCCCATTAGCCATAAAACTTAAAACAGCCTATGGACACAAGACAACGAAGGGGGAAATGGTTCTACTTTCCATTAGCCTGGAGGCTGAAGGAGGGCTTTCCCCATCTCAGTTTTATGATCAAGCATAACAGTAAACACCAGCAGGACCCCCCTTCCAGTTTCTAGGATGAGTGTGGCTTCAGGGCTGTCAAGTATCAGGGGGTAGCTGTGTTAGTCTGTATCTACAAAAACAACAAGGAGTCTGGTGGCACCTTAAAGACTAACAGATTTATTTGGGCATAAGCTTTTGTGGGTAAAAACCTCACCTCATGCATCCGAAGAAGTGAGGTTTTTTACCCACGAAAGCTTATGCCCAAATAAATCTGTTAGTCTTTAAGGTGCCACCAGACTCCTTGTTGTTTCAGGGCTGTGAAGCACATAGGATTCAAAAGCATGGATCACAACTGCAAACCCTTAATCATACTGTACTTGTAATTCCAGTGGAGTCAATGGCCAGGATTTACTCTCATTGGGATCAACGGTAAGACTCTCACTGACTTTGAACAACGCTTAGATACCCTGGTAACAGGCACCTCAGAAAAGAGAGAAAGACTTCAGTGGAGTAAAGTAAAATGTTTGTATCCCTCTCCTATATAGCCTTCATATGTCATTTATGTTCTTAGGCCCCGGCTTCTAAGCGGATCCCCTGGGACAGGCTCTCTTGCTTACCTGGAGCCTTACTGAAGTAACTTAGGCTCTACACTGGCACAAAGACCCATCCACACAGTTCAGTTTGCAGGATCCAGCCTAGGACTGTACAGTCTTCAGAGCAGGGACTGTGTCTTTGTAGGCGTTTGTGCAGCATCTAGCAGAACGGAGCTCCAATCCTAACTGGGATCTCTGAGTACTATTGCAATACATAGGGTGTGCTCCCTCACGCACGCCTACATAAGCTCACCACAGTGTATTTTATTCACAGTGTCTTCTGCAGCTTCAACACCATAAGGCTTTTCCCAAGCTGCAATCTACCCCACTTGGCACGGGAGGGGCTAACCTCTGATAGATCCTGGGCTTCTTTCTTCCAGCCCCCCATCTCTCCTTGTCTCCCATTTAACAGTCCCCAGCTGACAAACCGAATCCCTGCATTAACTGATTAATCACCAAATCCTAATCATTTATCTAACACTTTGGTCTGTGCAGGTGGACAGCATGGTGAGTCAGCCCTAAATTAATCCCACTTGGTCATAATCCAAAAGCAATACATTTGCCATAGTCACAACCCAAATCATTAGGAACCCTGACATTTAAAATAATCCTCAACAAACATCACCATCCCATTTAAAGACCGATCCTACTGATATAGGGGAAGGCTTTACATTAAGGTTTGCAGGCAAACATTTAATTGCAGGCTCCCTGAACTCGAACATCTACACCGCAGTTTTATAGCCCCACAAGCCCAAGTCAGCTGACACATGCCAGCTGCGGGTGTTTAATTGCTGCACAGATATACCCTCAGTTTCCCAGCTTTGCTAAAGGGATGTGACCACCAACCTTCCTCAGCGAGCACTGTGAGGATTAGCAATTCAATGTTTATAAAGCACTATGAAGATATAAAGCACTACGTATTATTAACATTAATATATACACATGTACAGGTGAGAGATCTTTTTCCCCACCCCAATTATTTTTTTTAAAGAATCTGTGTTGATTTTAAAAGGAGCCAACGCTTCAGTTCCTGATTCTCCTGGAGAATTGGTGTGCGTTAGGGGGAGGGAGGAAGATGTTTATAGGGGAAAAAAGTTACTGATGATCAAACCAATAACAAATCTAAGGGCAGCTTAAAGTGATGAAGAGGCCTCCGAGGGATATGTCAGGCCTTTGTCACGGGCTCTGAAACCCACAGAGGAAAGAGATGGATCAGGTTTGGGATAAAAGAAAAAAATAGTAACCCTGTCAAAACAGGCATTCAAGACTTATTCGTCACTCGCTTCTTTCTCCCTAATCCACTTTCGGTGGAGAAGTCATCTGGGCTAATTAGTCCAAAAGCTCATCGTAAGAAGCAACTAAAAATAGATGGGGAAAAAGGCTGCTACTTAGTCCACTGGCATAATAAGGGCACCTTCATTGAATGGTAGCTGGACCATGAAATCTCCAAAACCGTCCCATCTTGGTTTCACTGACAAACTTCAATATAGTTGTGGGATATAATTGCAATCGAGTACTAAGCACATTGAATACCTTTAGTGGGGTATCTCTTGCATTCTGTAATATTCCATTAAGAGGCAGTTAAAGCAGCAGAACATAGAGGAATTGAGATTGTAATTATATATTACACTTATTATATAATATTGCACTTTGTCCCAAACTTATCACTGAATAAGACTGGGACTGGATTTGTCTGTTCATTGGGAAGTGCAATAGTAAGATGGATCGTGCCAGAGGAACGCTGGGCAATACCTATACCACTTGGTGCAGTGTCTTTCACACAAATCACTACCTCAAACCACTTTACAGAGTGAAATACATAGCAGCACAGGAAGAAAGGGATTAGTAGATAAAGGCCAGGGAGCAAAGATGTGAGATTTGAAAAGAGAAGGGGAGTTCAGAGGGTTGTTTTTAAAGCACAAGAATTGCTGGAAGCCCCATGATGCATCAGCAACTTACAGCTTTATTCCCCATTTCAGGCATTGGGATAGGAGGGAATACAAGGCCTAATTTCCTTCCATCCTCTGTATTCAGAGAGAGGGTAATCCATGGCTGGGACTCCTCTTCCTGCATGGTTAGGCTTCACCGATCATATGTCCACCCCTGACAGCCGACAAGGTGGAGAGTGCTAAGGAGGCAGTTTCAGAGAAGAAAATTCTCAGCAATCAGTGGCTTGGTTGCGTGAAAGGGTAGAAAGGAGACCATTGTTGGACAAGTGGAAGAGACCTGTACATTGTACCCTCAGTCTCTTCTACAGTGTTTATAATAGATTGGTGTTGTGCCAGTGTTGTATTAACACCAAGCAGATGATATTTGGGGATATATCTGCCACTAAATGCCATATAAATATAATGGAAAAAATGTCATCCAAGTCTCTGGTGGGAAGGGAACATGGGAATCAAGGCAGGTCCTTTGTCCCCTCCTGATGCTGGTGTTGATTCCCATCTATATCATCGCTCAAGTTCCCAGTCCTCTCAGCATATTAGCAAACCATGATTCACTTATTAAGGTGTATGTGATTTCAGAGATTCACCATGGAGACCACTTGTATTATTTCACATGGGAGTTACAATAGGTAGGTTCCCAATAACATCAGAGTACAAGACATAGCAAGAATGCACTGGTCTTTTCAGAAGCTCCCTCCAGATAAGGGAGCCTGGGTAAATCTCTTAGGAGTGACATTTGCAGAAGATTAGGATTAAGTCAGTTTCTGTTACTGAAACATAAGCTTCTCCATGGGAGAAGGTAACTAATTACTTGGCTTTCTCTTGCTCTAATCTTTCATTACCAAGAGGCAGAACGTGCTACAGGAACCAGAGTAAGAAGTCAGAGCTCCTATAATATAACATGGTAATAAACTGGTAGAATACAATGTAAACAAAACTGAAAAGAACACCACCCTGGGGCACTTGTCAACGGCAGCTACATAAGAACATAAGAACGGCCGTACCGGGTCAGACCAAAGGTCCATCTAGCCCAGTATCCTGTCTACCGACAGTGGCCAATGCCAGGTGCCCCAGAAGGAGTGGACCAACAGGCAATGATCAAGTGATCTCTCTCCTGCCATCCATCTCCATCTCTGACAAACAGAGGCTAGGGACACCATTCCTTACCCATCCTGGCTAATAGCCATTAATGGACTTCACCACCAGGAATTTATCCAGTTCTCTTTTAAACGCTGTTATAGTCCTAGCCTTCACAACCTCCTCAGGTAAGGAGTTCCACAAGTTGACTGTGCGCTGCGTGAAGAAGAACTTCCTTGTATTTGTTTTAAACCTGCTGCCTATTAATTTCATTTGGTGACCCCTAGTTCTTGTATTATGGGAACAAGTAAATAACTTTTCATTATCCACTTTCTCCACATCACTCATGATTTTATATGCCTCTATCATATCCCCCCATTAGTCTCCTCTTTTCCAAGCTGAAGAGTCCTAGCCTCTTTAATCTCTCCTCATATGGGACGCATTCCAACCCCCTAATCATTTTAGTTGCCCTTTTCTGAACCTTTTCTAGTGCCAGTATATCTTTTTTGAGATGAGGAGACCACATCTGTATGCAGTATTCGAGATGTGGGCGTACCATCGATTTATATAAGGGCAATAATATATTCTCAGTCTTATTCTCTATCCCCTTTATAATGATTCCTAACATCCTGTTTGCTTTTTAGACTGCCTCTGCACACTGCGTGGACATTTTCAGAGAACTATCCATGATGACTCCAAGATCTTTTTCCTGACTTGTTGTAGCTAAATTAGCCCCCATCATATTGTATGTATAGTTGGGGTTATTTTTTCCAATGTGCATTACTTTACATTTATCCACATTAAATTTCATTTGCCATTTTGTTGCCCAATCACTTAGTTTTGTGAGATCTTTTTGAAGTTCTTCACAGTCTGCTTTGGTCTTAACTATCTTGAGCAGTTTAGTATCTTCTGCAAACTTTGCCACCTCACTGTTTACCTTTCTCCAGATCATTTATAAATAAGTTGAATAGGATTGGTCCGAGGACTGACCCTTGGGGAACACCACTAGTTACCCCTCTCCATTCTGAGAATTTCCCATTAATTCCTACTCTTTGTTCCCTGTCTTTTAACCAGTTCTCAATCCATGAAAGGACCTTCCCTTTTATCCCATGACAACTTACTTTACTTAAGAGCCTTTGGTGAGGGACCTTGTCAAAGGCTTTCTGGAAATCTAAGTACACTATGTCCACTGGATCCCCCTTGTCCACATGTTTGTTGACCCCTTCAAAGAACTCTAATAGATTAGTAAGACATGATTTCCCTTTACAGAAACCATGTTGACTATTGCTCAACAGTTTATGTTTTTCTATGTGTCTGACAATTTTATTCTTAACTATTGTTTCGACTAATTTGCCCGGTACCGACGTTAGACTTACCGGTCTGTAATTGCCGGGATCACCTCTAGAGCCCTTCTTAAATATTGGCGTTACATTAGCTAACTTCCAGTCATTGGGTACAGAAGCCGATTTAAAGGACAGGTTACAAACCTTAGTTAATAGTTCCACAACTTCACATTTGAGTTCTTTCAGAACTCTTGGGTGAATGCCATCTGGTCCCGGTGACTTGTTAATGTTAAGTTTATCAATTAATTCCAAAACCTCCTCTAGTGACACTTCAATCTGTGACTTCAGTTAGCTACTTCAGTTAGTAACTCCTAGGCCTACTCTACACCGGGGGAATTGCCCCAAATCAGCCATATAGTTTAGCTGCAAAACAAGACCCTAATCTGAATTCTGTTAAGGGCATTTGTGCAATACTAAGGGGCTTGTCTATACTTAAAACACTGCAGTGGCGCTGCTGTAGCACTTCAGTGAAGATGCTACCGATGCCGATGGGAGAGGTTCTTCTGTCAGCATAGGTATTCCACCTCCCCGGGAGATGGTCGCTAGGTCAGTGGGAGAATTCTCCCATCCATTTAGTGCGGTCTACACTGGGAGTTAGGTCAGTTCAACTGCCTCACTCCAGGGTGGAGATTTTTCGCTCTCCTGAGTGATATCGTTATACCAAGCTAATTTCCTAGTGTAGACCAGGCCTAAAAGTGTGAGACACTTGTTCGCCAGAAAAGGGCAGCAAAAATTATTAGGGGTATGGAACAGCTTCCATATGAGGAGAGATTAACAAAAATGGGAATTTTCAGCTTGGAAAAGAGACAGCTAAGGGGGACTATGATAGAGGTCTATAAAATCATGACTGGTGTGGAGAAAGTAAATAAGGAAGTGTTATTTACTCAGTCTCAAAACACAAGAACTAGGGTTCACCAAATGAAATTAAATAGGCAGCAGGTTTAAAACAAACAAAATGAAGTATTTCTTCACACAACATACAGTCAACCTGTGGAACTGCTTGCCAGAGGATGTTGTGAAGGCCAACACTATAACAGGGTTCAAAAAAGAACTAGATAAATTCATGGAGGATAGGTCCATCAAAGGCCATTAGCCAAGATGGGCAGGGACGGTGTCTCTAGCCTCTGTTTGCCAGAAGCTGGTAGTGGGTGACAGGGGATGGATCACTTGGTGATTGCCTGTTCTGTTCATTCCCTCCGGGGCACCAGGCACTGGCCACTGTGGATAGTAGGCTAGACAGACCTTTGGTCTGACCCAGTATGGCTGTTCTTATTCTAGCTGGTGGTAGTTAATCCCAGATTAGGGTTGACTACAACCAGATAGCACATTTTTAACACGTGTGAAAGCCCATCTACACTAGTACTTAATAACCATGTTAAAACCCTCATGATTTTAAACAGGAGCTATTTTCCTAGTCAATGCACAGTCTAGGAAGGCACCAAGAAGTGCTGCAAGTCACATCTGAAAGTCACCGAGCAGAAAGAGCTGATAATATAATTTAGAAACAAAAGAGAAGCCTGAGCCAGAAGGAAGTTCTCCCAGCACTGGGGGAAATCTCAGCTGATTATAGAGAAGTGCAAATTCAATGCAATTTTTTCTGCATTTTCATTTTGTTTGGGACTAAAAAGAAGAGTTTTCACTTAACAAGCAGGCTGGTTAGGAGAAACTGCATGGGCCAGATCCACAGTTGATGTAAATCGGTGTCGCTTCACTGCAGTCTCAATGACTCCAGTGGAACTATGCCAGTTTATGCCCGCTATGGATCTGGTCTAGGGTTCACAAATCAGAGGCTGCTTCAGAAATTTCCCGTTTAGTTTCCTGCAAAGAATTTTTCAGGGAGGAAGACTAAAAAACCACAACACTGCTCTCCAGTTACCCGCTCTTTCCATCACATAAGGTTACAGCTTTTGCACTGCTCAGAAGCACCGTAGGAAAGTATCCTTGAGAAAGGGCAATGATGCTCATGGTGGGAGGAAGAGAGACGACTGTATAATTACAGGGGTTTCCTGTAAACATCTGTCTTCAGCAACTAGCCACTAATACCAACACCAACACTCAAATACAGTTTGTGATGAAATCGTTTTTAATGTGTCAATCAACCCACACCTTGAATACTGCATGCAGTGCTGGTCATCCCATTTCAAAAAAAGATATATCAGAACTGGAAAAGGTACAGAGAAGGGCAACAAAAATGATTAAGATTATGGAACAGCTTCCATATGAGGAGAAATTAAAAAGACTAGGACTGTTCATCTTAGAAAAGAGACAGCTAAGGAATGATATGATAGAGGTCTGTAAAATCATGAATGGTATGGAGAAAGTGAATAGAGAAGTGTTATTTATCTCGTCACATAATACAAGATCCAAGGGTCACCCAATGAAATAAATAGGTAGCAGGTTTAAAACATACATAAGGAAGTTCTTCTTCACCCAATACACAGTCAACCTGTGGAACTCATTGCCAGGGGATGTTGTGAAGGCCAAAAGTATAACTGAGTTCAAAAAAAGAATTAGATACGTACAGGGAGGATAGGTCCATCAATGGCGATTAGCCAGGGTAGTCGGGGTGCAACCCCATGCTCCAAGTATCCCTAAACCTCCAACTGTCAGAAGCTGGGACTGGATGAAGGGAATAGATCACTCAATAATTGTCCTGACGCATCTGGCACTGGCCACGGTCAGAAGACAGGATACTGGGCTAGATTCGTTTGGCCCGATATGGCTGTTCTTATGGTATGGGGAGAGTAACTGTGGAGAGATTGTTGTTTTATGGACATGGCATCTATTCATTACCTGTCAATCCATACAAATATCCAGCTTAATGTATCTACGAAGGATAGAAACAAAGGGTATTTCCCAGATATTAATGTTTTACAGAGGTCCTGTGACTCATAACTAGCTTGCAGGAGGTAGCTAATCTCCGGTAAATGCCTTGAGCCATAGTCCTTGAACCCTAACTATACAGACGCCATGTACATACTTATGGAAATCTGGCTTCAGCCTTATCTGCTGAGATATAAAGCTTCTCCACGCAGTATAACTGGGACATTATTGTATATTGATACACCTGTCGAACTTCTGCTATGTTAGTAGGAGCTGAAGGTTGGGCCATGTATCACAAGAAAGGTCATTGGCCCTAGATTTGTAATAAGGTCTCTCTCTCAGTGTGCTAACTTAGGCCCCCGCACTCCTGCAAAAATCTCCATGCAACAGATCTCTAGTTCCAACTACACGGAGCTCCTGGAAGGATCAGGGCCTTTGTAATAATGGTAGAGATGAAATACTGTCCCATCCCAAAAAAAGTTATTTTTGCAGAATTCTATTACCGTAATTTGCAGGGATACACTCACTTTCAACCCATTGCTTATTTGCACACAATATACTCATTCCTTGAACAGACAGAATGACAATCGTTAAAATCAGAATTAAAAATACATTTACAAATGTCTAGGGGTAAGCAGGAGAACTCCAGCCAGAAAAGCCACAGCTGTACCCAAATAACTTACGGCGCAGCCTAGCAGATAAGGCACCCCGTGTTTTAGTCCCCGCTTTGCGACCTCGGACAAGTCACTTCCCCTCTCTGTGTCTTCATTTCCGCTCCCGCCCTTTGTCTGTCTTGTTTTAAATTGGAAGCTCTCCAGGTCAGAGACGGTCTCTCACTGTGTGTTTGTACAGCAGCTAGCAAAATGGGCCCCTATCTCATTTGGGGCCTCTAGGCATTAATAACTTATCGCAAGCTGTAGGTGCTTGTCCAAAAGGTAAAATATAAAACACGGGGTATGCAGCTGGATTATATTAAATAACTAGACGCTGTTCACAAATAGACAGCCTTTGGAGGGTACGTTAGGTAGAGCAATTACCCAGAGGAGCTCTTGTCAGTGGACAGCCGACTCATTCCTTGGGATGGCTATTGTCAGGTATCAGATTGTCAGGAAGGGCTTGTGTACTGAGCAGATTCAATTCCTAAACAGTCTCTAAAGTCCAAAACAGAAGATTTATGCTTTCAATAAATTTCCTCTGTGTTTTTACTCCACGCCCCTGTAGCTATCCACTCTTTGCAAGCAACATATTTGCTCATGAAAGTTTATTTTATAACCAAAAACCTGCTCTGTTCTGCTGTAGGTACAATGGAAAAGAGTCCCATTTATTTGAAATTAACCTCAGAGAAATTCATTACACTCTTGTAACCCGGTTTACTACCATGCAGTGAAAGCTTCATGCAGAAAGGTCCCTTAACCTCATAAACCACAAACATTTAACAAGGGAAGAATAAAAAGAATTCTATAATTCAATGCTTTGTGAAGGCAGCAACTGGACTGCATTAGGCCTGCTGGATCACCGTGGCAGAACAAAATCACAATAGTGATCCAAAACTTGCCAGCTTCCAGGGCTGTTCACCAAAGAGCCTAATAAACATTGCAAGCCTGGGGGGGAATAAAAGGTGAATAACCTCACATACACCCAGGCTGCAAGGACAGACTTCAATGGGTGCAAGATAAATGAAACTACTCCAAGGTCCAAACCCAAGAGTGCTTCTGAAACTGAATCGCACCTAAGACAGGACCTTGCACCCGGTGGTCATTTGGGCCCCAATCCAAAAAAGCATTTTATGCATTTAACTCTAAGTACACTTGAAGTCAATGATTGGAACTACGCATATGTTTTAAAAATGAAGCCTCGGCTTCAGTGTTTTGCTGGATCAGGATCTAGGGTTGCCAAATTTCTATTGGCACAAAACCGAACACCCTAGACCTGCCCCTTCCCTGAGACCCCGCCCTCTGCCCCACCTCTGCCCCATGGCCCCGCCCCCCGCTCACTACATCCCCCCTCCCCTGGAGGCTTGCTCTCCCCCACCCTCACTCACTTTCATTGGGCTGTGGCAGGGGGTTGGCACAGACACCGACCCCCAGCTCCCATTGGCAGTTCCCGGCCAATGGGAGAGCGGAACCGGTGTTTGGGGTGGGGCCAGTGAGCACAGCCCTGTGGGCCCCCCCCCCCGCCTAGGAGCCGGACCAGCTGGCTGCTTCCGGGGCACAGTGCAGTGCCCCAGGACAGGTAGGGACTAGCCTGCCTTGGCTCCACAGCATCAGCGACCAGACTTTTAACGGCCCAGCTGGCGGTGCTGACCACACCCGCCAAGGTCCCTTTTCTATCAGGTGTTCTAGTCGAAAACCAGATACCTGGTACCATATCAGGATCTTGGTCCTTTCCAGTCTACAGTGGTAGCTGCTGGTCTTACTACACCATTGTTCTGGAGGAAGACAGCAGCCTTCTCCATGGACTTCTGATCCCCCACACAAGCAGTCACATTCACCTTTCTCCCACTACCTTTACAGGCCAGTCAGCCATTTTCGTCTAGAGCAGGGGTGGGCAAACTACAGCCCGCAGGCCCCGCCCAGCCTGTCAGACCTTTCAATCTAGCCCTGAAGCTCCCACCGGGGAGCAGGGTCGGAGGCTTTCCCCACTCTACACGTGCCATGGCTGCACGTGGCTCCCGGAAGCAGTGACATGTCCCCCCTCTGGCTCCTAAACATAGGATAAGCCAGGGGGCTCCGCACACTGCCCCCGCCCCAAGCACCGGCTCGGCCGCTCCCATTGGCCAGGAACTGTGGCCAGGAACTGTGGCCAATGGGAGCTGCGGCAGTAGCGCCTGCAGATGTGGGTGGCATGCAGAGCTGCCTGGCCCAACCTCCACATAAGAGCTGGAGGGGGGACATGCCGCTGCTTCCAGGAGCTGCTTGAAGTAAACACCGACTGAAGCCAACACTCCTGACCCTCTCCCGCGTCCCAATCCCCTGTCCCAGTCCGAAGCCCCCTCCCACACTCTGAAACCCTCTGCTCCACGCACAGCCCCCTCCTGCACCCTGAACTCCTCATTCCTGGCCCCATCCCAGAGCCCACACCCCCAGCTGGAGCCCTCACCCCCTCCTTCATCCCAACCCCCAATTTCGTGAGCATTCATGGCCCGCCATACAATTTCCATACCCAGATGTGGCCCTCGGGCCAAAAATTTTGCCCACCCCTGTTCTAGAGTGTCATCTAGCAATTTCCCAAGAGGCATCAGTCAATGCTTTAGATTGAACAATAGTTTATTAGCAACTTACCAAAGTAGAAGCAGAAGTAAGTGGGCAGTAGGTGTTGCGCTCCAGAACGGGAGAGAACAAATGGCCCTTTGAGCAAGATCTACACTTAAATTACAGAGCTACAGTCAAATCTTAGCTCCAAATTTACATCAGATCCCTGGCCAAGATCTAAGCATCAAATGTATCTGGGAATAATAATAATGTAACACCTATTTTTATATAGCACTTTTCATCAATAGATCTTAAACTGCTTCACAGCCTTTAATGTCTTTATCCTCCCAACTATCCTGGGAGACAGAGCAGTGCTATTATCCCCATTTTGAAGATAAGGAACAGAGAGGTTAGGTGACTTGCCCCAAGATCACACCGGAACTCTATGGCAAAGCAGAGAATTCAACCCAGATTTTCCTAAATTCTAGCCAAAGCCCTAACCACTGGACCATCCTTCCTCTTACATGAACGAGTGTCCCATATTCTTGGAAACTCAGTTCAGTCGTAGGTCACCTGGCCTTTGATACCAAGGTGTGTCAGACATAAAGAGGTGTGCATTCATTAGAGCTATGTCACCATACTCCTTCCCTTTTGATTCAGATGCCCTCTCTTTTTAAATCAGCTTGTACACAAAAGTTAATCTTCTTTCCTGCTGCTAAACATATATTGACCTAAGAATGCATTTCTCAAATCTGATAGTTCACGTCTATTCCAAGCCGGTTGTCTCCAGACTCGTTACACTTTCTATTTCTGTGCCCAAGCTGAACACACAAACCTCCAACAACCCTCCCTTTCCTATTGCTAAGGAACCCAGGGAGCCCCCTTCCTCGAATTGTATCACCATGCAAGGCTCCAAGCCTGCAAGCTGCTCCTTGTGGGTGACTTCAAAGGAGCTCCACACACACAGACCAGCTTTCAGGGTCATGCCCTAAATGAGGAGTCACCTATAAGTAGGTCAGAGGTCTGATGGGGCTGGCAAGAAGTGGCACCAGCAACTCTAGAATAGCCCTATCAATATCTACAGAATTTAGGCTTACATTTTCTTTAAAAAAATTGTTTCTATACCTTCTGATTGAAAGAAAGCCTCCTGCATGTAAGCCAATGCAAGTCTGCAGGTAAACAAAATGAAACAACCGTTCTAATAGGCGGGTGAACAGCACTATTCATCTCAATTGTGTGTTAACCCTCGGGCATCATGATGACAATCCCAAAGTAAAGTTTGGAAGTGAAAGAGTTAATTATCCGATTGAAAACATCCAGATGAAAAACCAAATTAAAATTCAAGGACGTTCTCTTCTGGGTTTTGCTGGGAAAAATAAAATGTGTCCCTCACCCTTGACAATCCCTGTAAAATCGGGTCTATAGAACAGTAGATTATTAATCCTGCCTCACTATTAGACTATCATCCAATTATGATGGGGATACTGCTAATCAGAGTTCAGCCAACCCTGCAGTATCTGTTACCTGTGTTACATATTATTCATTTTAGTGGTAGTGTAAGAGTCGCCATGTGGGCCATTGGTATTTTCATTCCCCCACCACACCGGGAGGGTGTTGCCACTTATCTACTACCAACACCACAAGGCTAATGTCACACACTGCCTCTCACACATCACAATGTCCCTGCTACTTCGCAATGCTCCCTTTTACCTTTGTCCTGTTTAACCGTTCCCAGCTGGCTAGGAAGATAGTAAAAATAAAAGAAGGATACAGAGGTGGCTGTTTGGATCAGTGAAGGCAACAGGCTGATTTTGTCAAATGAATCCCTAAACACAATCCAAAGCGGACACATGCATGCATGCATATTCCAGTGATCAATAAGCATTCCCTATAACACAGGGTTTTTAAACACTTGTGCTGATTAGAAGAGAGTTCAAATTAAGCCCTATCAGTTTGGATGAAGGAGTGTAGCCACAGACTAGAAAATGGGCTGATCTGTTATTCATTTATACAGACAGACAGGAAGTGCACTAAGGCTGGTTTAGTGATCTGTCATGTGGCATAAAAGAACTTAATCTTCTAAACTAAATTTCAACAGCTTCTACACACCCTGGCCTCCCTCAGTTTTAATTCCGACCTCCAGGCTCTGTGTTTTGTCTAATAAGTGGGTGAGACTGGCTGTATAGGCTCATAAACCAGAGTCATCTTTAGCCCAAGCTTGCCTGACTGATGCTTTTTCTTAAAAACAGAGAAACACATGGACTTTAAATCTTATTTACATGAGCACTTCAGAGCAGCTCAGTTAAAATCATCCCAAACTCAAGCCTCCCTCACAAACAGGATGAAAGATTTGCTCCCGGGAAACAAAATGCGAAAGACAAAAGATGCTGTGTAGACTTCTTCCTGTTGGAAATTTTGTCAGAAATCGAGCTGCTATCGCAAAACATTTTGTTTTCAACAAAGCTGCATTTGCTGCAAGGAAAGTTTTCCACTGAAAAAATGTCAACCAGTTCTAAACGAAAGGTAGCAATGCAAAGTCCTCTAGCACTCACACCCCGCCAGACAGGGACTCTCCTGTCCCAGAGCACTATCCATGTTACAGGGCTTGTCTACACTTACCGTGGATCAATGCAGTGGTGTTCAATCCACCAAGGGTGATTTAGCGGGTCTAGTGAAGACCCGCTAAATCGACCGCCGATCGCTCTCCCGTTGACTCCGGTACTCCACCGGAATGTGAAGCATAAACTCTCCCATCAACCCAGCACAGTGCAGACAGCTCAATAAGTCGACCTAAGCTACGTCTGCTCCAGCTACGTTATTCACATAACTGCATAACTTAAGTCAACTTAACCCCATAGTGTAGACCTGTTCACAGAGTGCAGGTAGGGAAGGAAGGGTGTGCTTAACAGGGCCGTCCCTAGCGGCGTGCGGGGCCTGGGGCCAAAGTGACCAACCCGTCACTTTTGGGACCGACCATGCTGACCAATTATACCAGCCCATGGGGCCCCGCCAAAGCACGGGCCCTGGAGCGGTCCCCCCTTTTTGCCATACACAAGGGACAGCTCTGGTGCTTAACCACTGGACAAGGCACAGAACTGGGTGTCAGGAGATCAGGGCTCAAGTATGTTTCCAGTCTGGTGCTGACTTGGTGTGTAACTAAATTCTGCCCCTTCAGAGATGCCAGACTCTCTTTGCCTAACAACCTCCTCCCTAGACACCAAACACCAACAATTAATAGGGCTGAGAGGGGGTTGTTTGGTAAAGATTGGCAGCCCTAGGTGGGGCAGAATTAAGGCTGTGGTAGTTGGGGAACTGGTGAGGTGTGTGTCTGGGTAAAGAAGCAAGGGGCCAATAGCATTAGTTGACTTAACTTTTCATTTCCTTTTGCAGGTGTGGGTGTACCTTAGCTAGCTCACAGTGAACGTTTGGTGTATTAATATTAGAGCTGAGCAAGTAATTTTTCAACTGAACTAAAAAAATCTGGAAAAAAAATCAGTTGGTCTGAAACCGCAACTGAATTTTTTCCCCAGTTTTTTCATGAAATTAAAAACTGAAAAAATTGTCCAGGGCAAACAAAACATTCTGAACATCTATTCAAAATGACACTTCATTTCAAAAGTGTTGAAACAATTTGATTTAAAAGTGTCAAGACAAAAATATTTCAACATTTCTTATTTTTTCCAGTTCTTTTTGCAGCTCAAACTATTGCCAAATTGACTCCAAATTAACAAATAATTTTGGTGCCCAAAAATTGCATTTTTCGGCAAACGTACTTGTCACTGAAAAAATTTCACCTAGCTCCAGTTCGTATTATTGCTTGAGAAACAGCATATGATGTAACTAAAGACTATTTCATAAAGCATACTCAACATGGGCAGAGTTAAGGTTGCACATATATAACAATGTGGCTAAGTGTGCTATGTTTCCCTCTGTAGACCAGTTCACCTAGGTGATAAGAGCCTACTACTTTCTACCAGCCAACAAAGTTACTCTATAAGCTCTAGTCACAGAGGCCAGTGTTGAAAGTCCCAGACTGAATCCCCATTGATGACCTGTAGTGAGTGGTTTATTACATATGCAACCTTATCTTTAGTATTTTCTGACTTTTCAGTGCCTAATTGCGCAAACACATACACATATAAAGCATTTGGGGATCATTTGGTTGAAAGGCATCACATAAAAAAGTGCGATCATTGTCACCTGGACAACTTAACTCACCAGCTAGAAATGATTTCTAGCTCAAATCCTGGCCCTAAACACATTGACAGCATTCTTCTGAGTTGCATCACATAAAGCAAAGAGGAGTTGTAGGGTAAAATACAGCACTTGATTTTTGTTTGATCCTGGATATGTCAGTTGCAGGGGGGAGGGGGGCAAATCAGACCTGATCTACACACAGAATTTGTACCAGTATAACTGTATCAATTAGGGGTGTCATTTTTTACTGAAATAGCTGTGCCAGTACAACCCCGAGTGTGGATGCAGCTATAACAACTTAAAGGCACCTTGTACTGGTATCATTCATTCCCCTTGCCCTACAGGAATAAGCTATACTGCTATAACTGCATCTACATTAGGAGGATTGTACTGCTTTGAGTGTGCCAGAATAGGTAACAGTACAACTTCTGTGTCTAGACAGGGCTGTCTCCAGGGGGGACTCTGCTGGTATAGCTATACCAGTATTGGCAAAGCCTTCATTGTGTAGGCTAACCCTAAGAGTCCATTGTTCAAGTCATCATTTGGGCACCCTGTGAGTCAGCGGACAGGGCACAGACCTGGGGATTCAGGAGCCCTATGTTGTATTCCTAGCTCTGCCACGGATTTACGGTGCCTTTGTCTAGACCAGGGGTCTCAAACACGCGGCCCGGGGGCCGCATGCGGCCCGCGGGGTTATTTTCTGCAGCCCGCAAGCTCCTCGCAGCCCCGCCGCCTTCCCCCAGTGTTTACCTAGAGCGGCTCCGGCCAGACGTGCACCGGGGGCAGGGCAGGCTCCCTGCCTGCCTGCCCTGCCCAGCGCCACTCCGGGAAGAGAAGGGGCAGCAGAGGGGCTGTGTGTTGCTGTTGCTTCAGTCAGCGCCCCCAGCAGCTCCAGTTGGCCGGGAACGGGGAACTGCGGCCAATGGGAGCTGCTAGGGGTGGTACCTGAAGCAACAGAAACACACAGCCCCTCTGCCCCACCTTCCCCACGTTCCAGCCTCTTCCCGGAGCAGCGTGGGGGCAGGGCAGACAGGCAGGCACGCAGGGAGGCTGCCCTGCCCCTGGTACGCACCGGGCCAGATCCTACCCCCCAAACTCCTCCTGCCGCTGAACCCTCTGCTGCACCCTGCACCCCAAACCTCTCCTGCAGCCGAACCCCCTGCGGCACCCTGCACCCCGAACCCCTGCCCTGAACCCCCTGCCTCACCCCACACCCCTCCTACATCCCAACCCACTGCCCTGAGCGCCATGCCGCACCCCTCCTGCACCCCGACCCCCTGCCGTACCCTGCACCCCTCCTGCACCCTGACCCTCTGCCCTGAGCCCCCTGCTGCACCCTGCACCCCAACCCACTGCCCTGAGCCCCCTGCCGCATCCCGCACTCCTCTTGCACCCCAACCCCCTGCCCTGAGCCCCTGCCACACCCCACACCCCTCCTGCCCCCCTTGGGGGCAGGAGGGGGCAGAGTTGGGGTGGGGATTTCAGGGAAGGGGTTGGAATGGGGGCAGGGAATGGGTGGGAAGAGGCGGGGCCGAGGTGTCAGTTAATGCGGTCCTCAGGCCAATGTACTAGTCCTCATGTGTCCCTTGTGGTCATTTGAGTTTGAGACCCCTGGTCTAGACTAACATCTCTTTAGATCTCCTTAGCTAGCTCAATACTACACCTTCTAGAAACACTAGTCAAGGCAAGTTGTACTTCGGCGTGTGCTAAACTGGTCAAAAGGTCTTAATGACATAGATCAAGTCACTAAGACGTGGATCTGAAAAGGAGTCTAAGAGACACAGCTGCCCCTTCCACTATTGAAAATCCCAGCCTTAATTTCTCCGTGCCTCTGTTTCCCCATACTTAAAAAGTAAAGGATAATGAGGCTTACCCACCTTGAGATTAGTGGATGCAAAAGTGCTAGCCACTACTATTCCTTATCTCATTCATAGAGACCAAACATGAATGGCCTTGTCTATCACTATCAGGTTGTTTAAGTTCCAATGAAGACTCAACCCCGGGGTGGCTAACCTGCTTGTCTGAAGTGGGAGGCATTTATTTGTAAGCGGAGGAAAGATCAGAGAGTGCACATTCATTTTCCCATTGCCTGGCTGCACTCAAAACTGAAAGGAAAGGAGAGCTTTCTACTTGCATACTTGGCATTTTTACTGTCACAACATCAGTTTTAACTAGGCTGTCAAATAATGTTTGGATGCAAAACAGATGTCACGTCCTTAATGCATGCCCCTGAAGGAATGCTGTTCTGTTTTCATGTGTGCTGTCTCTCAGGACCCTGGGGATATCCAATGTCCCATTGAAACCCTGGCAATAGAAAAAGCTGAAAAGCAGATTCTTGTGGATTTCTCCTCTAATCCATGCCCAAACCTGAAACATATCAATGAGGCTTTTGGTAGCTTGTCCCAGACCGCCTTCCTTTTTAATAACTCCTTCATTTACTACTCACAAAAGCCAGTCTTCTTCCTGCATTACAACCTCTTAATAAGATTCCCCCCACATCACTGAAAGTCCGTTTGTGCTCTGTGGCTGGGTTATTCAGAAGACAAGAAAGTTTGGATTACACAGCCATTCTTGCTGGCATTCAAACTCCCCCTGCCCTTCCCCATGCAAATCAATCCTTCAGCGGAGAGAGATTCTATAGCTGGCACCACCTCCTGAGAAGGGCAGACTGGAACGTCTACAGGCTTCCCACCAGCAGCCGGGGCACATTTGCTATTTCAAGAGGAAAAAATACCTTTGCAAATGAAAGCTGAGATGAGAAGCCAGGATCCTGCCAAGCAAATGCTACTGGTCTCTAGTAGCACATCTACACCCATGCTGCATTATACAACAGGGCACAAAGGAGAGGGCAAGGAATGCCAGATATGGTTCATGACACATTCTTGCAGTCCCTGATTCAAGAGCCTGACAGGTATGCTGGATCCCAGGGTAGATTCCCATTGCAGTGTATTCAGGTCCAGTGAAGCACGAGAGTAGTATAAGAGGAGGTGCTTCCATGGAGAAATGGGATCTACCTACTTAGACAGCCTCCATCACCGTAGCCTCAGAGCGCTTCACAATCATTAATGAGGTTAGCCTCACAACACCCCTGTGAGGTCAGAGAGCACAGTTGTAACTGTAAATCTTCTGCCACGTGGATCACAGCAGCACCAAGGCTGAGTTCAAACAGCTAGAGGTGCCTATTAAAATTAACACACGTCATCACATTAAGCCCCCACCCAGAATTTCTGAGATCGCTCAGCTCTAATAGGCAATACTTCCCCAGGCACAAGCACTGAGTCTATGCATGAAACATAGATAACTTTATCGGGGGGATGGGAACACGGCATCCATTTCAGAAAACACAGCAACAATACATCTCTATGAATGATAAATGAGACACTCCCCCATGGTAAGTTTGGCAACAGTCAATTAACGTGGTGTCCCACCTGCCAGTGCGAATGTCCAATAGGCAAGTGACCCTTTGGCATGTCACTTCCACCTTCACTAAATCCCACTCATGGTCTGGTGTCAGCAGGCAGTGCAGTTCCAGAGTCATGAGGTAAATCTGGATAAGCCGGTCTCCTGTCTTTTGGAAAGTGCTGCCGGGTCCTGCCCAGAGGTTCTACCACCTAATTCAGCGACAGTGATTTCAGCTTTTTTTAGTGGCTAGGTAAGGGGGCCTCACCAGAGGGCACTCAGCTCTGCAGTTATTCTCTGTGGCTTCAGAAAAAAGCCCTTGCACCCACCAAGGAGCCACCTCTGGGTTGTCTCCCATCAAAGAGTCCTCCCAACGGTGCAGGATCCCCAGTGAAGTGGAACCAGTAGCATAGGGAACACTTGGGTAGAGTTCTTGCCACAAGATAAGGGCTCCTTCCCTTCCCTTAGTTCGGTTTCCACTACCCAATCAGTCCTGTGTTTCTGTACAGTTATGGTGACTTCCTGTATCATCATCATCAGTGATCCCTCGATTCGAGGATGATCTCTACCATGGATTTACATATGGGTCCTGAAATGACTCAGGAGTCTGATCCTGGAACCACAGGACCACCTGCAGCAAATACAGACATTTCCTAGTGGGCCAGCTCCTGCTGGGAAAAAGTGTTAGTTCGTTTTCTCTCTCTCTCTCTCTCATATATATATAGCTTCAAAGGCAAGGTGCTTCTCCTTGAAGCAGGCGACTGCCTGATGGAGGATGTGGTGCCATTGGGGTCAGTTGGTGCCTTCTCCTCCCAGCTTGTGATGTCCACATCAGTTTTCTTGAGATACGCTTTTAGTGTGTCTTTATAGCATTTCCTCTGACCACCATGGGAAAACTACGTGGTAATCACCAGTTGCCAGTGACTCCCTGCACTGGCAACTGGTGAGTAGCACGTAGCTGTTCCAGCCTACCCTTCTCAGGAGGTGGTGCCAGCTATAGAATTGTTAATTCTGGACTATTCAAGGCTCTCTGCACAGGCAACTTCTGTAGGGTGAAAGCTGTGCAAGATGCAAGAGATTCTGCTCTCTGCCTGGGTTTCTGACCAGAGTCCATTTCTGATGCAGAGTTTTTTTCTGGGTATTGGTGTTGGGCTGAAATTCCTGAAAGAAGATATGGCCTGAATCTCTGATCCAAGGCTGGGTACAGGTAAAGCAAGTTACACTTAGAATATATCCAAACTCCAAGTCATTGATTTCTCCGCCGCCGGGAAGCCGACCTGCAAGGCCCCAGACATCATCTATCAGAGAAACTGAGAGCACTGGGGAAAGAAAGACATTTTGCAGTTAAGAACTGAACCAAGATGGGAAGCTGATGAGGGGGAGACGCATGGAATTTTTTTTCAAGGCAGCAGGAGCTGCAGAGGAGAAGACTCTTGCCCCAACAGCTACGCACTAACATGCAGCTCCTCCCAGACATCACTACAATTGAATCTCATTTCAGGCAAACTCTCCATCCATTCATTCCATAATTGGCACTGCAATAAGGTAGTCCCATTTGCTGCTCTGGAAGCGATTAGGCCAGACTTCCTTATATGCCGCTCCATCTCCAGAATCATTTTCCATAACCCCTGCCTATCACCTGGATCTGCTAATCATGAACCCCCAGGACCACGCGTTTGGCTTTCCGGTATAGGCCATAGTTCCTCTTGCCATCTGACCCCATATACTGGTTCCCTTCTGCCCATCCTCTATAGGCAAGCAATGATACCATCAGAACTTCCAGAAGCTGGTAGATGGAGTAGGAGAAGTAAAAGCACCAAAAAGGGAGAGCATGGTTGAGGGGAGTAATAGGGAGTCAGAAAAAGATGGGTGAAATGAGGCAGAGGTGGAAGGGACCTGAAAAGAGTCAGAAGACAGTGAAAGAACACATTAATGCTGTACATGGAAACACTACAAGAGAGGTTAGCTAGGACTTGTCTGTTTGCACACGATAGTTGTACTGCTTTAACTATACCAGTTACAATAATAATATCTAGTTCGAATATAGCACTTTTCATCAGTAGATCACAAAGCACTCTACAACCCCATTTTATAGATGGGTAAACTGAGGCACGGAGCTAGGAAATCACTTGCTCAAGGTCACAAAGGAGGCCGGGGCTGAGCAGGGAATACAACAGGTCTCCTGAGTTCTAGTCCACTGCTCTATCTGCTAGGTCACACATTACAGACACTGTTATATCAGAATAAAGGTTAATTTTTCCTCAGATGGGAAAGGGAATAAATTATACCTCTATAAGGTACTTCTATATCCACATTAGGGGTTGTATTGATATAACTATTTTGCGGAGGGGCATGAAATCACACCCCAAACCAACATATTTATACTAATACAAAACCCTTGTGTAGAGCAGGCTTGAGTGAGTCACTGCATGTTCAGTGTCATTCTGAGCAGAAGCAGCTTATTCACTTTTGTATTATATATGACGCAGGTTAACTGATCTCTGGAGCAACTGGATACCACTCCACTGGTTATTTTAAATGGCCCAGCTGCCTCTTTTTCATCATCATCTTCATGAATACGAAATAGAAGAATAGAGTTTGGGAGTCTGTGCATTGTAAAGTGGAAGGTATTAGCACCTAAGAGGGCATAAGGCACAATTTAGCCCTGGTGTCCAATTTCACCTGGGTCATAGCAGATTTGTAATGCGCTATGGTCACCGAGATTGCAAACTCATTTCCTGTCTCATTGTTTCCTTGTGCTGCCTTGTCCATCTGTATCCACCTGTTGTATCTTAATTATTTGCAAGCTCTTCAGAGCAGTGACTGTCTTTCTGTTATTTGTGTGTATAGCACCTTGCACAAAAACCTTTATCCTCTTAGTGATCCTTACTATACAAGGGAAATAACTTATAGCTAAAAGATATTACAAAGTCTCTGACTGCCAGATGCTGGGACTGGACAACAGGGGATTGATCACTCGATCACTGCCCTGTTCTGTTCACTCCTAGAAGATTGAGTACCGGGTTGGATGGACCATTGTGGTCTGACCCAGTATGGCCATTCTTCTGTTTTCACTTGCAATGAGAAACCCACATGGGTCCCTTTAACTTGTAACAACATAGCTGTGACTTATAGCACAGGGAATCAGCACAGAATGGTCGCTCAGTGGCTGGACTAGCACTCAGTCATGGCTTCTGTTGCTTCAAGTTTCTGAAGTCGTGCCCAATTCATCCCTGGTACAGCTCCTGGCTTCAGTGGTGTTACACTAGAGATAATTTGGCCCCTACACTCTTAAAACAAAATTCAGCTTCTTCAAGTCTGGCTACGCAGACTCATCTCGACAGCTTTACTTCAAGCGAGTGAAATGTCTCCTAATGACAGACAGGACTTAGCATTTGTTTCCTGGGCCTATGAATGTTTGATCTCTCCCCATCCCCCTTGTCACAAAGTAGGAGGTGTAGACAATACCAGGTGGGGAGCAGAGTTCAAAGCAAATTCCTTTCAGAAACAGCGAGTGTGGGTTTCACTCAGAAAGAAGCTGTTCTACTTGTCAGGCCAATTAGGGTCTTATTGTTAGGGGAGAGCAAGAGGGGTTCTGGTAAGGAAGGGAATGAAAATGTTTCTCAATCCCTGCACAACTCATTAAATTTTCCTTCAGTTACCCCAGGAAAAGCTGCATAGAAGAAATCCAGCTATTTCCTGCAGTCCTGACTGTCCCAGCACAAGCAGAGATCACAGCTAACACGAGGGTGCAAAGAAAAGAAGCATTATGTACACAGAAAGCACAGATCTGCAATGTTTTCCAGGGGCAGGTCATGCCCAGGCCAGGCACAGTACTGGGGAAGGGAATGTAGTTCCCACCCAGAACACAAGGAGGGATTAGGGAAAGGTGGGAAGAAGTGTGCACTCCAAAGAAGGCAAGGCATTTTGATGAGCTGTTCTCCATCCACCCATGTGCAATGCATGCAGATCCCAAGGCTGGAAACAGTGTGGTTGTAGTGGAGATAGGAATTAGGCCTGTGATTCATAGTCAGCCAAGTACCATCAGGATTGGGGGAAAGAGGCAAAGTTATCCAGCCTGTCACTGTTTGGCGAGACCAAGGGCAGCACATACCAGAGTCAGCAGTTGGTAGCTGGTTGCACTGTTGGACAGGAGCTGGATATGCCGGTTACTGTAGCTGGTGACCACTGACTCTCTGTAGACACTGGCTCCATGGGTATTTTGGGTCACTGCTTTGTTTTCTATATGATTTTTCACAATGCTTATCTACTAAGATCATGGTGGCAGGGAAGATACCATACAACGCTGCATTCTGTAGCACTGTGTTTAGTTGGCCCATGAGGTGAGCATAGCAGGGTAGTTTTTTCCCTACAGGAGGATGTTGCAGAACGCTCTCCTCCATTGGAGAGGAACAAGCTCACCTCTCTGGCTACATGACATTAGCACTGATGCCTCTGGCACCTTCTGGAGAAATGAACAAAGCTTTACACTGCTGGCCTCAATGATTCCATGACTTTATACCTCAGCACAGTTCACTTCCCACTTACCATGTGTTTTTCTTGCACACATTTACGCACCATAAGAGGACATAACCAGTACATAAAACTATGGAATGGCAAGAATCGCTCAAGCACATAATATGATCTTTACTGTGTACCATGAGGAAGCTAAAGAATGATGGAAATACGCTATTCCCAGGAATCCATATTCACTAATAAAACCCCATGTGAGTTATGATGTACAAAGACAGAACCCAATACTTCAAAGCCTCACCTGCACTCTGAAATGTTCCCAGATGTGAGAAAGTAGCATATAAAAAACAAAAGATATTGGAACTAACAAAACAGGTCCATGTGTTTCTTTGTTTGAAGATACAAAGCACATCTTGATTTCTCCATTACTCATTTCAGGGGAAAATAATGGTTATACGGTTTTCCAGCAGCACAATGTTGGCTGTGTTAATTCAATCTCACCCCCAAAAAGGTATTATATTAGAATAGATAGATTGACCTAAACTCCCAAGAGCAATTCGAGCTAGCTGGAACTTGGTTTTCTTATCTGAAGAACCTGCATGCAATGGTGAGAATTATTTTCAGCCTTAAATTCTGACTTTTGTAGATTTAAGTATGGATTTTAATGTTGGCTATAAAGAACACATTCATCTTAAAAAAGCCTACATGGTAGACAAATGTCTTTACCTCTCAGCCTATTAAAAGTGAAAAATATAAAATGAACGTGTCACTACTGATGCTCTTTCTTTTGCATTCCTCTCATCTTGAACAATGGAATGTGTCCCCCGGAATCAGACCCATAATATTGGCCAAAGAGTTGTGCAAATATGAAAAAAAAAACACATGGGCACATCCATACAAATACCACAGTGTTTAGCAGAGAATCAAACCCGCTATCTTCAGTGCCAAACCTACTAACCCTTACCACTGAAGGTGGTACCCTGTTATCATTAGTCATCACTAAAGTTCTTAGTCTGCCAAGGCGAGCGTCTCCAGGAGGACACCATCTCACAAACTTAGGCCCCAATTTTCTAATGGGTAGCACACTTGTGTGCTTCATTGAAAATCTGGACAATATTAATAGTGTTTGCAGTAGTGTTGTAGCTAGGGTCACCAATTCTGGCTGGACGAATTCCTGGAGGTTTCATCACATGACATAATTTTTAATTAAAGATTAATCTTTAATTCCTGGAGACTCCAGGACAATCCTGGAGCATTGGCAACCCTAGTTGTAGTCGTGTTGGTCCCAGGATATTAGAGTGACAAGATGAGGTGAGAATGTTTTTACTGGGCCAGCTTCTATTGGTGAAAGAGACAAGCTATCAAACTTAATTGTAAGCATTTGGAAAGGCTTTTTATTTTCAATGCACTGTCAATTAGAGCTGGTGGAAATGTTATCGTTAACAATTTTTCCACCGAGACATTTTTGCATTAAAAACCAAAACCAAAAATGTTTGTGGAAAATTCTCATTTTGGTTCGAGTTTTCACAGGTTTTAAACTGAAAATGTTTCCATAAAAAAAAATGTTCAGACTTTGTTTTGGGTTTTCTCCACCACAAAAACAAAAAAAAATTAATTATCATTTTCCATGAAAAATAACTGGCAGTTTTGGATTACCTCTTGTCTTAATAACCTCTTGGTCTCTTGGTAACCTAATAGGGTCCTAGCCCCTAGGTACTACGGTAATGCAAACAATGAATACTACTGTGACATTGCACCCCATAATGCTTTATGGAAATATGCTTATGAAAGTAAATATGACGTAACTGGAATACATTTTATGCTAGATATGCCATGTAACATATCTCTGCAAAGATTACGATCTACTGAATCTATTCATCCTGTTTGTATGCATGTATCATTTTTGTATTCGAAGTTATGAATATTGGCTGTGTACTTGTTTGATGTTAAGTAACCTTAGTAAAGCATTTGGTCAGCTTTTTGGAATTTGCAAGTTAAGTGCCCAATCAAGAAACAATGGAACCTTGGAAGACTCCAATCCGCATAAGAAGTCTACCTGGGGACGTTCAAGTTAGCATGTGAACAATGGCTGCCACCTGTAAAGTTCTGAGTCGTGCATGGACATGTGACTTGCCCATGTGACTCCAAAACTCCAGCTTGCAGCTGGATTCTGCATAGGAGAGAGGAGGGGGTCTCCGCCCACAAGAGAAAGTCTATTTAAGCCCCTGGGAGACCCCTCCATTTTGTCTTCAGCTGGCACAAGAGGTAGCCTCTCCACCCGTAAGGATACCTGATCCTGAAAGAAACTGGAACAAAGGACAGTAACCACAGGGGTGTGAGTGATTGCTGGACCCAGACTAGAAGGAGGCTAGTCTGTAAAAGAAGCTTACTGGAACATCTCTGAGGATGAGGTTTCATTTGTGATCACTTTCTTACTGTATTAGATTTAGACTTGCCTGTTTTATTGTATTTTGCGTGGTAATTCACTTTGTTCTGTCTGTTATTACTTGGAACCACTTAAATCCTACTTTTTGTATTTAATAAAATCACTTTTTACTTATTAATTAACCAAGAGTATGTATTAATACCTGGGGTGGCAAACAGCTGTGCATCTCTCTCTATCAGTGTTATAGAGGGAGAACAATTTATGCGTTTACCTTGTATAAGCTTTATCTGGGGTAAAACGGATTTATTTGGGTTTTGGACCCCACTGGGAGCTGGGTACCTGAGTGTTGGAGACAGGAGTACTTCTTAAGCGGTTTTCAGTTAAGCCTGCAGTTTGTGGGACGTAGTTCAGATCTGGGTCCGTGTTTGTAGAAGGCTCAAACCAGGCATGGCACTGAAGTCCCAAGCTGCCAGGGAAAACTGGCTCAGAGGTAGTCTAGGTACATCAGTTGGTAGCCCCAAGGGGGTTTCTATGATCCAACCCATCCCAACTACTACCACAGAGATGAGGAACGCTGCGGGAAACAGCAAGCTCTCCAAAAACGAGATGTCTTGCGAATCACTCTCCAAGAGGGACCACTGTCATACAGCATTTGCTACAGCTTGGATTACTTCCATTCTGAGAAGCTTCAGAGTACATCAGCCATATTACTTTTTTTTTTTTTAATTATAAAAACCACACACTTCAGGGTTGAAATTTGTTCATCAGATTTTAGCCCAAGGTTCATTTCTATTGCAGATAACGACAGGCCCTTCTGGCTGACACAGAGCTAGAGGATGCAGCTAGCTGTAATTCAGCAGGCAAAAAACAACTTCCAGTCAAAGCTCTGGTTTACCAAATGCTGACAAGTAGCACAATCAAAGCAAATTTAATGATGAAGAGAAGCAACCAGGCCAGTGAGAAACAGCTGGGCCAGAGGGCTGGGCTGGTGATGGATGAACACCGCTCCTTACTGAGTGAATCATTTCAACCCTTTTCAGTTTTTTTTTTTTAAAGCTGTCAGAGTTAAAGAAAGGCTTGGAGTTAATTCTATCCAGATTCAAAACAGACATGCCCTTCGGTACAAATTTTCTTAATCAGTAAAGGCCAAATTCTGCCCTCAGACAACACATGCACAACTCCCATTGAATGCCTAGATTTCAAAGTCAAGAAGATGGGACCAATATGACCATCTAGTCTGACCTCCAGCATTACACAGGCCATACAGTTTCACCCAGCAATTCCTGCATCGAGCCCAACAACTTGTGATTGTACTTTTATTTTTGAAACATAGCCAGTCCTGATTTAAAGACTCCAGATGAGGAATAATCTACCACATCCTTTGGTAAATTGTTCCAAAGGCTAATTCCCCTCAAATGTGTCTCTCACTTCCAACAGGAGTTACTTGCAATTAAGGGCTTGAGATAGCCCTATGCACTCTGGATGGTGTAAAACAAAGTTTCTTTACCAGTCAGGACTCCAAGTCGTGTGCAGAGACATCATCACAGCTCTCCAAACATGACAAACTAAAGCCTTTCCTAGCAGTATATTGCTATAAAGCAAAACCAGATTCACTGTATTATGACTGAGCTGATGAAAACTCCTCCCCACCTCAGGACATTGAATCAGTGTTGCCAACTCTTGTGATTTATAGAGAGTCTCACGCTAGTTGGCATTTTTCTAATAGCTCTATCTCATGGTGGGATGTGATTACAGGACAATCTCTGCTTAAAAAAAACCATTTCTAATCCTCATGGTTGCTAAGAGAAGCCTGAAAACATGATCTGGGTGAATGTAAGAATAGCCATACTGTCAGACCAAAGGTCCATCCCGCCCCAGTATCTTGTCTTCCAACAGTGGCCGGTGCCAGATGCTTCAGAGGGAATGAACAGAATAGAGCAATTATCAAGTGATCTGCCTTCTGTCATCCAGTCCCAATTTATAGCAGTCAGGGGCTCACAGATACCCAGAGCATAGAGTTGCATCCCTTCCATCTTGGCTAATAGCCACTGATGGACCTAACCTCCATGAACTTCTCCAATTCTTTTTTGAACTCAGTTATACATTTGGTCTTCACAACATCCCATGGCAATGAGTTCCACGGGTTGACTGTGTGTTGTGTGAAGAAATACTTCCTTATGTTTGTTTTAAACCTGCTGCCTGTTAATTTCATTGGGTGACCTCTAGTTCTTGAGTTATGAGAAGGAGTAAATAACAGTTCCCTATTTAATTTCTGCATGCTGTTCATGATTTTATAGACCTGTCATATTCTTCCCTTAGTCATATCTTTTCTAACATGAACAGTTCCAGTCTTTTTAATCTCTCATAATGTCTCTGCATTTTTGTTACCCTTCTCTATACTTTTTCCAATTCCAATATATCTTTTTTGAGTTGGGAGTGATCAGAACTATACGCAGTATTCAAGGTGTTGGCATACCATAGATTTATATAGCGGCATTATGATATTTTCTGTCTTATTATTTATCCATTTTCTAATGGTTCCTAACATTTGGTGAGCTTTTTTGACTGCCACTGAGCGGATGTTTTCAGAGAACTATCCTCAATGACTCCAAGATCTTCCTTGAGTGGTAACAGCTAATGTAGACCCCATCATTTTATATGTACAGTTGGGATTATGTTTTCCCATATGCATTACTTTGCATTTATCAACACTAAATTTCATCTGGCATTTTGTTGCCTAGTCACCCAGTTTTGTGAGATCCCTTTGTAACTCTTTGCACTCAGCTTTGGACTTAACTATTTTGAGTAATTTTGTATTGTCTGTATGTTTTGTCACCTCACTGTTCACCCAGATCATTTATTAATTTGATGAAAAGCACTGGTTCCAGTACAGATCCTTGGAGACCCCACTGTTTACCTCTCTTCACTGTGAAAACTGACCCTTTATTCCTACACCTTTGTTTCCTGTCTTGTAACCTGTTACTGATCCATGAAAGGTCCTTCCTTCTTATCCCATGACTGACTACTTTGCTTAAGAGCCTTTGGTGAGGGACCTTATACATCCTAAAGCGGTGGTGGGCAATCTGCGGCCCCCAGACATCCCTGCCACTTCCCACAGCTCCCATTGGCTGGGATTGGTGAACCGCAGCCACTGGGAGCTGCGGGCGGACATGCCTGCAGACAATCAATGTAAACATTGTCTCGTGGCCCGCCAGCGGATTACCCTGATGGGCCGCAGGTTGCCCACCACTGCCCTAAAGGCTTAGAAACCTGAGGGCAATTGAAAATCATTCCAATTTTATTTTATTATTATTTTTAAATCTCATGGGTTTTAAGCCAATCTCATAAGTTTGGGGGCCTGACTCAGGATGTTTGAAGGCTGGTGATTGGCCATGTCAAAACACAAAAAGCCTTCCTCATGCAGCTGAGTGGGGTGGGAAGGGAGATGACAGCACGTGGATTGGCAGCTGGGCAGTCACTAGTAACTGAAATGGAACCCAACACACACATACTGTGCACAAGCCAGTGATCTAAGAAGAGGCTGGTGCAAACTCCATTGCCTATTTGTGAAAAACTTTAAGGAATGGTTTGCATGGAGACATCTCTCTTTCCCTGTGCAAAGAAAACCCAGGGAAAAATTATTTTTTCTGGTCCAGGCCTGGTCTACGAATGGCCATGTTCTACAAGTGAGAGATCTGCAGTGCAGATTAGAGAGATGTTTTGCCCTAAGGAATGTGTTTTGGTCTATTTTGAACTGGGCCGTCGGCAAGAGACGTGACTTTTTTGCTTTGCTGGCTAAGGCACCATGCCAGTTGCAGGGGATGGCTAGTCTGGCTACATTCTGCTCTTAGTGTGTAACAGAGCAGTCATTGCAGGCTCTAATTTGTTCTCAACCCTTTGGGGGCGAGAGAGGAGTCAATGGTGTGACAGAGCATATGCTGATCTACTGTATATAAGCCACACCGACTTAGTGGAAAATTACTACTACTACTACTTATCATCACTACAATGCCATGTGGGCACTTTACACTCAATTTAGAAGACAGCTTCCTATCTTGAGGGTTAAATGTTTTCTTGCAAACCCAACCAGTTTACTGGGAGAATCAAGGCAGATTGCTTTCACAACAGTACTAAGCAGCCTGGTTTAATAAAAAGCAGCACCGCACCAATCCACGAGCCTGTAGGATGTTCAGCTTTCACATATTCCACATGTTTTTCCTCCTTCTGAATCTGCACTGTCAATGGTTGTCTTTAAGCCCAGTTTGCCTTAAGGGTATTAGAGCAGTCACCTGGTTCTTAAACGGCATGGGGCAAGTCAAACTAAAACCACGGGTCTCCCACTGAGCCCAGATAAACAAGACACCGTTTTCCTCTCCAAGAAAAAGTAACTCAGAGAGTTAAACTGAAGTATTAATAGCAGCTGAGAAACCCTCTCTCCTGGCTTCTACTGAATAAACCAGCATTTTTCTAGTATCTAAAATATCCATGGAGGACAATTTCCTTGGACTCCCTGGCTGCTTATCTGTAGCACTAGTAATGCAATTAAAGAGCAGCCCCATTTCAACAAGATGTAGCATCTTCCTTACTTATTTTTGACTTGTCCAATAGCTTTTTATCCAATTAAACCCCAGAATGCAGATTAGTTTGGATTTCTAACATGGCCTTTCTACAATGGAAGGCTATTTGATAGTCTAACTATGAACCTTGTGTGGCCCTCAGGACATAGGACCTGGGGTTAGCTTTGTAAGGCATCTTTTCTGTGAGCACAAGTGGAATGCTGTCAAGCTGATTCTGCACTTGGCACTTCGAGAGCAGAAGGTGGGGGCCCGCAAGGATTCTAAAAATTAATACTGGCCATTCCAGGCTGCTATTAAATTCCCAAGGTTACAGCTTTTCTCTGACCTTGGATGGGTAAATGCTGCCACCACCCAAATGCAAAACCCCTTGGAACCCAGGAAGGCGCACTTGGGAATTCCTTCCTGTGGGGTACCCTCAAGCCCTTTCACCCCCCTCCGGGGAAGAGCTGAGAAAGAAAACAAAGGAAATTATCTGTTGCCCCCGGTTAATTAAACAACATTTGCAAAAACCTCTTACGATGCCAAAAATCCAATCTTGTTCTTAAAAAAGGTAAATTTTATTAAAAACAAAAAGAAGGAAAATACATCTGGAACTTAGGCTTTTGCTAGATTTAAAAAACCCGCTTACAAAAATTAAACATCAAAAATAACCTTCTTGAGGTCCAGCTTAAAGGTTACAAGCAAAACAAAAAGCATTTGGGGTTAGCACAGAGGAGTCCACAAACCAATAAGAAATAAACAGAAATAAACAGAAATAAACCTAATTGCATCTTTCTAAACATTCCTGATCTACTTACATATCTGGGTTGTTAAATAAGTAATTCTAGATATGATCTGATAATTTTCATATCTGGCCTACAGCTTCACACAGCATAACTGCTCCCTGTTCCCCTCTTTCCGGGAGAAAAACCAACAGCACACAAAGGGAAAGCTTTTTTCCCCAATTTAAAAAAGTTCTAGCCTTCCCATTGGCTCTTTTGGTCAGGTGCCCACTCACTTCCTTTTACCTGGACTTTTTTTTAACCCTTTAAAGGTAAAGCAAGTAGAGAACAGCTACCAAGAGGAACTTTATAGCTAACTGGCTGGCTGGGTGTCCATAAAAGGGAGCTACTCCCCCCCCCCCCCCCCCCCCACACACACACACTTCATTTATCACAAATGCTATTTCACATTGCAAGTGTTTTGTCCTTTTTGTTTGCTTTTCTTTTATGAGTGTGTGGTGGAAAGGGAGATAATCCCAGCACTGAGTTACTGTAGATGATCTATGTAATTATGTGACTTCTTTGTTTTCCTTTGTGCTGTATACAGCTCAACCTTGATTAGCCAAACCTCTCCATTCTCTGAAGCAGGGTTTTTTCCGCAAAAGTCTATTCATTTAATTGAAGACACAACCCTCTTCCGGGCATTCAGATTGCTCTCTACCTGCTTTTATGCCCAAATGCTTGCTTTTGTGTTGTATAGGAGGCTCCACTCTATAAACACTTTAGTTTTTCTTTAAAGTTAAACTGAAGTTTTCCTTGTTTGCCAAATCCAATTGCGAGCAGGGAAAGTGGGAGGAATGTCACAAGATCCGCTCTGTACTGCTTACGTGATGCGAACCAATGAGCCCTTGAAGAGTAATAAGTTAACCATCAAGAACAGCATCATAGAACAAGAACCTACAAGAAGCCTCCTCTAACTTCCAACCACTTTTAGAAGCTCTTTGCGGGGGGACCTTTACAGATAAGGTAAATAATACTGAATGTTATAACTAGCTGCATTTTTATAAATTGCCTGAATGTCTCTCCTGCCCCCAAAGCTTCTTGTCCTTAGGCCCACATTTTCCAAGAGCGGTCAGTGTTTTTGTATGCTCAGCTGGAGACACCTTAGAAAGGGCTTGATTTCCAAAAATTGAAGCACCCAAAATCTCTAGTCATTTTTGAAAGTGACTCAAACATCACCTTCATATATTACAGTGATGGCTAGGTGCTACAGACACCCCAAGATAGACAAGGAGATAGAAAAGGAATTCAGATAAAAAAAAAAAGATGGGTAAATGCATCCTCCTTTTCCCAAGACTGTTGGGATTGTCAGATGAGAGTAATATCTGGCCACATCTCTCTGACTTTTAAAATGGGAAGTTCCAGTCTAAGACTTATCAGTCTAGATGCACCTGATCAAGATGGCATTTTAAACTCTGACAGCAGAAAACAAAGCACAATTGGCAGAAACAGTATCCTTTCCAAAAGGCCTGTGCAGAAGGCCTGTTTGTCTTAAGAAAAATAGTGAGCATATTTAATCCTCATACCAAGAGACACACTGGCGTTAAAAGGAGACTGTTACCCAAAGGACAGACCTAAATTTTGATCATTCAGTTTTCCATTGTTTTATACATTGAGTTTGAATTAGTAACGTCAACCCTAGAGTTCTTTCTCCCCCTCCCCCGTCATATGGACTTTCTAACCTTCCTGTATTGTGGGCCTTTTCTCATCCCACATTTCCACTATGCTGGTTTCTTAAGACCCATGATCCTCTCTCTCTCTCTCATTTTAAAGGAGGTAATTACACAAGCTGGCAACATGAATAGGTTCTGGTTCCAGGTCAAGTGACACCAGAGAATAAGGAGGAGATATTAATTATAGAGAGTGGATAATTGCTTCCTTAGCTGCTAATCCTTCTATTTATCCACCCAAAAGGTCAGATCCAGAAACCCAAAACCTTTTCAAAATACAGTGAATAATCACTACTTGTGGCCATGTGCCAGAATTCCCAGGTATGTACTAATCTATACTTTAGGGGCAAAGAGCCTGCACTGGCCAGTTAAAGTCAATGTAAACACTCATCTTTCTTCCTGGCCACTTTCAAGTCATTAGTAAGCCCATCAGAGGGTGAGGCCAAATGCAAATCATTGTGACCTATTTATACTGTTCAACTAAGACAAGAAATACTTTGGTGTCTCCTCATCCAAAAACAAGGCAAAACATACAACTGCTGATCCTGCAAACTCTTCCTCATACAACCAATACTTACTAGCATGTGTAAGAACCACATGTGTAAGTGAGGACTGGCCATAGCAGGCCCTGAGATGCTATTTTATCTTTATTCAGTATTTCTAGCCCTCTTAGCATCAGAAATGGTAAACCCAGGGTTTAATCTTATAAGAATAATTGCATGTGAATGTGGTGTTTATGGAGGAAGGACCAAGGGCCTGAGCCAAAGTCCACTACAACTAAAGGAAAAAGAACAGGAGTACTTGTGGCACTAACAAATTTATTTGAGCATAAGCTTTCGTGGGCTACAGCCCACTTCATCAGATGCATAGAATGGAACATATAGTAAGAAGATATATATACATATAGAGAACATGAAAGGTGGAGCTATGCTTAATTAATTAGCCTCTTAGAGTTTGTATGGCAACTTCAACCTTTTCATGTTCTCTGTATGTGTATATATATCTTCTTAATATATGTTCCATTCTATGCATCTAATGAAGTGGGCTGTAGCCCACGAAAGCTTATGCTCAAATAAATTTGTTAGTCTCTAAGGTGCCACCAGTACTCCTGTTCTTTTTGCGGATACAGACTAACATGGCTGCTACTCTGAAACCTGTAATTAAAGGAAAGAGTCCCATTGAATATTTCCATTGACTCTAATGGGCTTTAAATCTAATTGCTTTGCAGCTATACATGGTATAGGCAGGTAGCGTGTGAACTTCCTTTCATCGCTCTGCCAACACACGTCAGCCCCAGCCAGATATACTCCCACTATTCCACTCAGTCTGTTTGGAACAAGAGGCCGCCCAGCCCAAGCTGTGCCCAGTGGTGTGTTGGGTTTTTGACAAGTATAAAGGGATACGGACTATGATGACAGGACCAAGATCATTCAAGAAGCCCAGGAGTCAGGATTTGCATTCACCCCATTCAAGATTAAAGGCCTGTACTCTAACCACACTGAACAACGTAGGACACTGGTTTTCAACCTGTAGTCCATCAACCTCTGGGGGTCCATAGACTAAAATTTCCAAAGGGGTCCGCACTTCCATTCGAAATTATTTAGGGGTCCACAAATAAAAGTTGAAAACGACTGTGCTATGACCAGGAACTGGCCTCTCAAAATAACAGAGCAGACAAAGTCATTTCCCAGGTGTTGTTGAGCCCACTGTTCTTCCAAGGTTGATTAATTGTGTTTGCGGGATGAGGGGGAGGCTTTCATATGAGACTTGGAGATTCTTTTTGTTATTCATGGACAAAGAGCCCACAGCACCAACTGAAAGGTTGTGTGTAAATGTAAGATCCTTTTCAAGGAGTTGGATGATTTCTTTTTATGCCAGTGGAAGCCATAGGACAAAATCCTAAGCAACCCGGAGAAAATGTAACCCTAAAAAGTGCACATACTACGCCATTTAATGTATATCTGTCTTCTTGATGGAGGGTAGGTAAAATTTTGCAGAGGACAAGTGCACATCCAAATAGGCCAGTAAATGAAGCAGGCAAAAGCCGCAATGCTGATTGACAGAGATTTGTATGGATAATAAAGATTTTGACAATTCCAAAGGGAATAAGAAGTCCCAGGTTCTTTGGCTTACAGGGACCCTAGAGCTCAATACATCAGGATGAAAGTAACTGGAAACAACAGATATCTCACTGAATATTTTTGTCCTGGCACCCTTGCTCTTTCCTCACAATCACTAACAGTCATCAACACATCACACCTGTCTCAGACTCTCGGGGTGCAAATCAACACCCATTGAAGTCAATGGATGTCTTTCCGGTGACTTTAAGAGTTGCCACCTCGTCATCCAATTCTGTGCCAACTGAAATCAATGGCCATTGGATCAGACTCCGAATTCACATGCACAACAGGTAAAGTGATGTTATATGAAGCAGCATCGTGGCACAAGATAGAAATACTTTGCACCTGAAGATCTCAAGGCATTTTACACAGAACACTAATTCATTTATTCCCCTACTTACAGGTAGAGATGTATTATTATCCCTCTTTTACAGATGTGGAAACCGCAACACAATAGCAAGTCACTCACACACACAAAAATCAGAGAATTAATTTGTTCCTCAGGCTAGAAAACCTCTTTTCCTAGTAGTTTGAAGAAAATTCCTGTGTAATATTTTAGAATATAAACACTGTGTCATAAATGTATCTAAGTGAATCTGCTCTCAGCTACGAATAGTACAATAACAGTTGGCAAATACTGACTTTTTAAAATGATGACCACTATATAAGACATACTGTAGGGCCCACATTCTCCCTTTCAGTCACGCCTATGCAATCCTATAGAACTCTGTTGGGTTGTACTCACAGTAGAAGCTGTGGTCAGAATTTGGCTATATATATAAGTGTATGTACATATGAACTTAGCAAATTTGATTCTACCAGGAAATGCACATATATTATACACGCCTAGCGTAAGGGCCATGGGGTAGAATAAAGTTATCTAAAAGCTCTTCTCAGGCCTTGGCTACACTTACCCGCTAGTTCGGCGGCTGGCAATCGAACTTCTGGGTTCGACTTATCGCGTCTAGTCTGGACGCGATAAGTCGAACCCGGAAGTGCTCGCCGTCGACTGCGGTACTCCAGCTCGGCGAGAGGAGTACCGCGGAGTCGACGGGGGAGCCTGCCTGCCGCGTGTGGACCAAGGTAAGTTCGAACTAAGGTACTTCGAACTTCAGCTACGTTATTCACGTAGCTGAAGTTCCGTACCTTAGTTCGAATTAGGGGGTTAGTGTAGACCTGGCCTCAGTCTCCAAGTTCTAGAATCCACAGAAGACCACATGTTCTCACTTTTCTGTTTTCACTGTCATCCCACCCCCCGAGTTTTGCATTTTTATCCTTGTTCCCCCAACATTCTAGATGGTTCTGTCTTTTTTAGACGAGACACTCTTCAAGGAAGTGACTGTGCCTGGCATGCCATGGGCGCTACTACATACAGTAACTTGGCACTTTGTTGTGCTTTTTAACGAGTGATTTGTTAAACTGCCAGTTAATTTCTGGGGCTATTAATCCCCATGTTCCATGCTGGTAACTTTCAAAGACAGAAAAGATACACGGTACTGGAGTTGAGGTGCCAGATCCCCAGGCCCAGGACCTGGCATGCATGCGGGAAGGGGGAGAGGAAACTGGCTCTAAGGCACCTTTCCACTCACCTGATTCCAGCCTGACCCAGGCCCTATGGGCTGCTCTGAACTACACCAGCCAGAGCAGGTGTCTAGGGACTGTTCCTCTCGCTGTGGATCACCGGAGTACATCTCTCTTGGACTTTACCTCCAGCCACACCCTCAGTCAAACCCCTTGTGCCAGGGTTGTGTAGCAATGTGTCTTACAGCCAACTACACCAGCTTTACACAACCCAGAAACTCACCCTGTATATCCTGGTATGCACAACTAGGGCAGCTGTCTGACTGCTTTGCACCACTACCAGAGGCTAGAATCATGCCTGAGATAGGTGCTACTATTTGGAGCCCAGTGTTCATGGCTCCAAGTCCCAATTTCTAACACTTGCTAACACTGACTCACCATGTAGCTGTGGGCATGTCACATAACCCCCGTGCCTGAGTTTCCCTGCACTGGTGAAGGGTCTCATCTGGAAAATGGTAATAACACTTGTGGGGACTGATCAAAGTTCACATTTGTATATGGCTTCGAAGAGAAGCCCTGTCTACATATTGCACAGATTTTGCTACTAACGCAGCCCTGATCTCTGCTATTCTTTGTCAAGAATGAGTGGGAGAGGTTTTTTGTTGTTGTTTTTTTTAAATGTTTATGAGCCCCACCGAGCCTACCTTTGCGGATTTCACACAAGGGTGGGGATTTGTGCAAACATTTTTGCCCATATTGTTTGAGGGGACCTAGCAGGGCAGAGCCTGACTTATTTTCCTTCAGAGAAACAGCAAGTATCCACCCACTGCAGTTGGGCCTCCCCCACCCTCATTCCATACCAGGTCAGGGTCCTTCTTGAACTCTCCAGGTCTCAGGTCCCCCACCCACATCATCAATCATTGCTCTGTCACGCCTGACAGCCTGAGCCATTCTGATTTATAATGGAATCAGCTAGGGGAGACCCTCTGCTACTCTGACCACCAGTGCTAATATAACAGGCTCTACACCTTCCATTGCTTGCTAGTTGGCTCCTCTTGTCATGATCATTTCAGTGGCAAGCACTAGCCCCTCTGCAGGCTGGATGAGGCAGTAGGAGGAAGGTTCTCCATCGACACCCAGAGTTTTATTATAAGGACATCAGCTTACATTGGCAGCTCATTGTACATGAGATGGCAGCCACCCTTCACCCCAGAAGTGGCTGCATTTCACTTGCGCTATTTACTTACGGCTTTAAAGCACTTTCACACAAAAGTCATTGTAGGTCAACATCAGCATTCCTTACTCAGATAACACTGACATTACCAAGAGCATTGCCTGAATAAGGATTGCAGAACTGGGTCCTATATGATCAAGCCAGACGAATGAAGGGCGGAGCTAACCCTGCCAGGAACTGAAGGAGATCTCCCTGCATTAAACCTGAAGCTTACACTATTGCTGCAGCCTTCTGCACAGAGATCATCCAGTAATACAACGTGGTGGGGCCAGAACCTCAACTGGAGTAAATCAATGTGGCACCACTGACAGCTGATCACCTCTGAAAATAGGGCACCTCTAAGGGTGTGGTAAATTGGCCACCCAAAAACCGAGACTCCCCAAAATCAGAGGTTGCTTTTGAAAACTTTGGCCTTTGCCTCTCTGCCTGCTAACAGTGTTGCTTATGGAAGGCGGCTGTGTGAATTAGACTAGGTCTACACTGGGGGGGGGGGTGAAATTGATTTAAGATACGCAAATTCAGCTACGCGAATAGCATAGCTGAATTTGATGTATCTGATCCGACTTACCCTGCTGTGAGGACGGCGGCAAATCGACCGCCGCGGCTCCCCCGTCGACGGCGCTTACTCCTACCTGGGCTGGTGGAGTACGTGCGTCGATTCGGGGATCGATTGTTGCGTCCCGACGAGACACGATGATTCAATCCCCGAGAGATCGATTTCTACCCGCTGATCCAGGCGGGTAGTGAAGACAAGCCCTTAGTCAGTGACCATACAGTGATTTGATGATGAAAAAAAAACAACAGGGGATAAGGATGAAGGGGATGCATATTGGCCATAAAAAAACCATTGAGATTTCTGGCTGTTTATTCATACACCTTTGTGGGAAGGGAGCTACCACAACAATGCTAATTCCCTGTATGGCATTATAAACATTCAGTGACTAACCCCTTTACTCAAGTGCACAAGGATTATTTCATCTTGGCCTCTGTACCATCTGGTTGCCTGGACTACACACCCAGCAATATTCTGTAAGTGCATCAGTGACCTTTGCTGCAGGCCTGCCCCTCACCTGCTGCCTCCTTCACAACTAGCGTATGGATGGCACTGGGTGGGAGAGCAGGGATGGATGAACACCCTTTGCCCACGCAAAGCACAAGCAACCTCCTATCCCAGAGGAGCCGTGTGCATCTCGCTACAGGTTTTGTCCTTCCAAGTCACTTCCCTCCCGCCCTCCCCCCCTCCCCATTCCTTCCAAATTAGGGGGAGAGCAATGCCAGACCATCTGGCACACAGAATATATTTGGAGATTTCATTATCCACCCCACTGGCCCCAAGCCTCCTCCCATCAACTAATGAAATTAACCCCTCGCCTCCCAATTGCAGCCTCTTAGCCCAGCATCTGGCTAGCTCCCCTAGCATCGAGGAAGACACAGCCGTAGGCTGCTTCAGCGTGAATGAATAGCAGGCTGCTTCCAAACCGGGAACAGCAATAATTAATGGGAGTCATGTTCTAAGCATTATTAGAACTCTTGATTTCCTTGCAAAAACACACACAAAGGCCATTGGGAGTCTGTCCATTGACTTCAATGGGCTTTAGATCGACCTCTTATAGCTGGGCCCCACTGCTTTGCTAAAATGAAGTTCTTAAGCTGGAGAGTGTCTGAGAGAACCAGCTTGACTCTGTGATGAAGATAAAGGGAGAGACAAATTTTGGGGGACCCCTCCCTTAGGTAAATTGCCTCATCCTGCCTGCGTTGTGACAATCTCCCGGCTGTGTTTGAGGGGAGGCACGGGGCTGGGGCAGCAGTGACCAGATGGCAATTCCCAGCCAGACACAACCACTTAAAGGAGCAGGAATAAATGGACCTGAATTGCGTCTTGGAGTTTGGACCAATATTTTTAAGGACGGAAGGGGAGATCTAGTTTAGAAACCATTGAGCTCCAGTCTCCTTGCATTTGAACTGTGCGCGCAGGAAACATTACTCAGTGTTCCCTATAGGGAAGGGGATACCACAAGTACTGCAATAAGCTTTGTGACTTAAAAGGCATTTGTAAAGATGATAATGGAGACCACTCTACTCCCCCACCTCACAGGCTCATTGGGATGCTTAATTCATTAATGCTCATCAAGTACTACGAGATATGGGGATTGAAGGTGCTCTAGGAATGCCTTATCTTCATCTAATCCCAATAAGATACAGAGAGACAATGTGATGCAGGGGGGAGAGAATTAGGCTTGAAGTCAGGACACCTGCTTTGCTGTTGTCCAGTCATGTGACCTTGTGTCACTGTCTCTATGCCTCAGTTTCCCCATCTGTAAAACAAAAATAATTCCATTTACCCATCTTTGTTAAGTGCCTGGGATTCCACAGATGAAGAATGCTATATAAGCACTATGAATTGTTATTATTGGTAATATTGCTGAACAGACTGATGGATGGTATTTCAAAGCCGAAACCAGGAGGGGCGAGTGGGGGGGAAAATGTTACATTTTTCTGATAGATCTGGAAAAAACTCTAAATTAGATCACACAAAGGCAATCCCCCATTTTGGATCTAGCAAACTAAACTGACCTCGCCACGTGTCCTGCTGCAGCACAGAGATGGAAACAAAGTTCTGCAGCAAGGAGTCAGTAAGTAATGACAATACTGTGTCTGTCCCTTCTGTCGCTGAAAGAAACCTCTGAGGTGTTTTATCTGCACTTGTTTCCTCATTACGAGGGTCTTAAGGATTCCAGAGCACTTCTAAGAGCCTCATTAGGAACGCCAGTGCAGATTTATGGCTGAAACGCTAGCACACACAAGCCGCCAGCCACAGTGAGGGAAAAAAACCCACCACCAAGCACTAAAAATTCATAGATCATCTCAAAAACAATGAAGAGTCCGGTGGCACCTTAAAGACTAACAGGTTTATTTGGGCATAAGCTTTCGTGGGTAAAAACCCCACTTCTTCAGATGCATGGAGTGAAAATTACAGATGCAGGCATAAATATACTGACACATGAAGAGAAGGGAGTTACCTTACAAGTGGAGAACCAGTGTGAAGAAGGCCAATTCATTCAGGGTGGATATGGTCCACTCCCAATAATTGATGAGGAGGTATCAATACCCAGAGAGGGAAAATTGCTTTTGTAGTGAGCTAGACACTCCCAGTCCTTATTCATGCCCAAATTTAATGGCGTTACGTTTGCAAATGAATCGTAGCTCTGCAGTTTCTCTTTGAAGTCTGTTTTTGAAGTTTTTTTGTTGAAGGATAGATACTTTTAAATCTGTTATTGAGTGTCCAGGGAGATTGAAGTGTTCTCCTACTGGCTTTTGTATGTTACCATTCCTGATGTCTGATTTGTGTCCATTTATTCTTTTACGTAGAGACTGTCCGGTTTGGCCAATATACATGGCAGAGGTGCATTGCTGGCACATGATGGCATATATCACATTGGTAGATGTGCAGATGAATGAGCCCCTGATGGTGTGGCTCATGTGGTTGGGTCCTCTGATAGTGTCGCTAGAATAGATATGGGGACAGAGTAGGCAGTGGGGTTTGTTACAGGGGTTGGTTCCTGGGTTAGTGTTTCTGTGGTGTGGTGTGTAGTTGCTGGTGAGTATTTGCTTCAGGTTGGGAGACTGTCTCTAAGCCTGTCTCCCAAGGTCTGTGAGAGTGAGGGATCGTTTTCCAGGAGAGGTTATGCATCGTTGATGATGTGCTGGAGAGGTTTTAGCTGGGGACTGTACGTGATGGCCAGTGCTGGTGTTATTTTCCTTGTTGGGCCTGTCCTGTAGTAGGTGACTTCTGGGTACCCATCTCGCTCTGTCAATCTGTTTCCTCACTTCCCCAGGTGGGTATTGTAGTTTTAAGAATGCTTGATAAAAGATCTTGTAGGTGTTTATCTCTGTCTGAGGGATTGGACCAAATGCAGTTGTATCTTAGGGCTTGGCTGTAGATAATGGATTGTGTGATGTGTCCTGGATGGAAGCTGGAGGCATGTAGGTAAGAATAGTGGTCAGTAGTTTTCCGGTGTTTATGTGACCATCAGTTATTTGCACTGTAGTGTCCAGGAAGTGGATCTCTTGTGTGGACTGGTCCAGGCTGAGGTTGATGGTGGCATGGAAATTGTTGAAATCGAGGGGGAATTCTTCAAGAGCCTCCTTCCCGTGGGTCCATATGATGATGATGTCATCAATGTAGTGCAAGTAGAGGAGGGGCGCTAGGGGACGAGAGCTGAGGAAGCGTTGTTCTAAGTCAGCCATAAAACTGTTGGCATACTGTGGGGCCATGCGGATACCCATAGCAGTGCCGCTGACTTGAAGGTATAAGTTGTCCCTGAATCTGAAATGATTGTGGGTGAGGACAAAGCTAAAGCTCAACCACCAGGTGTGCCATGGCCTCATCAGGGATACTGTTCCTGACAGCTTGTAGTCCATCCTCATGTGGAATATTGGTGTAAAGAGCTTCTGCATCCATGGTGGCCAGGATGGTGTTTTCGGGAAGCGACGCGGGCCGAGGGACGGGCTGGCTGCCCTTTCTGCAGCCCCCATTGGGTGAACCACGGCCAGTGGGAGCTGCGATCGGCCGAACCTGCAGACGCGGCAGGTAAACAGACCGGCCCAGCCCGCCAGGGGCTTTCCCTACACAAGTGGCAGCCCTCGTTTGAGAACCACTGAATTAGGGAACATGCTCATTTAAAGTTGCACAATGCTCCCTTATAATGTCGTTTGAAAGCCGCCTGGTTTGTCCACTGCTTGCAGGAAGAGCAGCCCGTTGCAGCTAGCTGGTGGGGGCTTGGAACCAGGGTGAACCGGCAGCCCCCCCCCCCCCCATCAGCTCCCCGCCCCCCTAAGTTCCCTGTGCAGCAGTCGCCCAGCAGGCTATCAATTGCAGCTGTCCCTCCTCCCACTGCCATGTGCTGCTCCTGCCCTCTGCCTTGGAGCTGCTCCCGGGAGCCTCCTGCTTGCTGTGCAAGGGGGGGGGGGAGAGGGGGAAGAGGGAGTTACAGCCCTGCAAACCCTCACTCATGGGAGCACTCCTATTGATTCCCATGGGATCACCCACACAGGAAAAGGCTACTCACATGAGTATATCACATTGGTTCCTCCCTGCTACTAATCAACAGCAATGAATCTTTGCAATAACTGGAGCAATCCAGACAAAAAAGATCTGCCAGTCCACAGGGAACCGCTCATCTCACTGCAAGATTCTGTTCCTCCGCTCAGCTTAGTGCCACTAGCAATTGCTGTCTCCCCTAACTCATTTCAGTGTCAGCCAGGGTTAGATTTACCGGCCCTTGGGGACAGACAGCCGTTTCAGAGATAAGCTGGAGAAGTGTGCTGTCGGAGACAGAGATGCTAAATTGGGTCCTGGACTTTCTTGAAAAATCAGAAATGCCAGTTATCCATTTCTCCCAGGAGATGTTTCTAACTGGTTAGATGCAGCTGAAGAAGAACAAATTTGACCCCTTTCTTCCTTAAGAGGGTGCCCCCCACACACACCCTTTTCCCTCAGAAACAGGTAGTTCCCTGTGTCTGGACATGAATGGGCTTGTACAGGTGTCTTTGGGAGCCCTTGGTTTTATGATTCAGGCAGCCATGTCTGACCAGCAAGTGGCAAGAGCTTACGATGGGAAGTCAGGGAGAGCCCTTCTTCCATCTAATGGGGGCCACATTGATCCCTAATACACCTCCATTCTAGTAGGAGCTTGGAAATTCAGTGCACTCCACCAAGCTGGTGCTCAATATGCTGTAAATCAAGTGAGACGTTTACACCACTCTGTGATTCGTCTCTGGACGCCACGTTGTCCCCTGCCTCCCACCAACAGGGTTCTACTGAGCAGAAACAAATCCCATCAGCTCCATCGCTCTGATGTACAGATGATGGGAAAATGCATAGGAAGGCTACATGAACAAAAGGCATCTCAAGCCTGCTGGGGTCAGAATGCTTATCTGTCCGGTAGATTGGATTTTCCGGCTCTGTTTCTAATGAGATTGGTTCCCATTGCCACAAAAAGAGGCCGTGGCTTAATTTGCCAAGAGGACTTTTGTCATGCAGCCTAGGGAAGCAAAACAATCTTATCGCTTCGGCCAGTTTAAACTTGAACCTCCTCCTACCCACCCCTCCCCAATTATAAAGGCAGAATTTGAAAAAGAGAAAGTGATTTCTACTTCCTCGGCAAGGAAAACTCATTGTTGGAGATGTTAATCATTCATCTCCTCGTGGATCTGAACAGATCTTTACAACCTTGCTTACCATTTAGCAAGGGTCACCTGTCATAGCAAAAAAAAAAAAAAAAAGCCCATGGTAACACAGGACCAATTTGGGGCGAATATATTTTTCCTGCATTTGAAGTGTGACATATTTTTCTCACACAATTGCCATATTTTGCAATGTGTCTTGAAAAAAAATGGAACTCCAGAGCAGGAGCAAAGGCAAAGTAGAAAAACAGAACAGCAGGAGTTGCACAGAAATGGTCTTGGCCGCTTCACACAGTACTGCGGTCAGCGACTGAGCAATCTTACTTTAAAGGCCCACTGTCAGGTATCGATGGCTGACATAAGACCTATGCTGTCAGGAGTCTCTGCCTGATATAGCGTAGCTAAAACTAGATCATTTTTGACAAATACAGGCCTGCCTTCAACTGTTCTTTCCTCCACGCCATTCATTCCATCCAAGTTATTTCACTGAACAAGAACCAGTGCTTGTTCTTATTGTTAGTCTAACAATAAACTAAATATGAGCACAGCTTGGTACCCAGACATGTGTGCACCATCATCAACTGGGGATCCACTTCGCTGCTCCACGCTCACTTTTATAAAGGTTTGATCACTTTGATTTTGCATTTGGCTTGAACACACAAACCAGGAAGTGAACGAGCTTTCACAACAGAAAAAGCAACTAAACAAAAGACGCATGAAAAGAGAGACGTGCTTCAGAAAGAAACTCCAGAGGTTGATCTGATTCTAAGGGGTGATGTGAACAATAAAATCTAGAGAGAAAGAAAATTCAACAACTACCAATCTTCTAAAATGTAAAGCATTTCAATGTAGTGAATTTACCTATAGCTAAGGCGGTTGGCTTGGAAACTTTGTAACTTTGAAAAGGCATGTTTCTGACTCTGTATATTCATAGTAGGAAAAACAAGACGACATATAAGAGAGACATCTTCAACAATCCGATCGATCATTTATGGAGGAGCACAGGAGAGACAGGCTCATTGTTCTCTGTTCCGGTGTCAGGTTCCACCCCAGCCGAGAGCAGCCCGGACAGGGAAAGCCCCGTTCGCACCCAGGCCTGGAGCATGTTCATTCACTCATGCTCATGTGCAGTCCTGTCACTTGCTGGGGCTGCAAGAGGGAGGCCTGTGCTTAGCAAGGATGGAATCTGCAGACATTTTAGCTGCTAAAATCTAAGAAGTCTCTACTGAGCACATGCAAACTGTGGTTTTTCAGAGGCTCATAACTGTAGGATTTCTACAATTTTCATGGGTATGGCAAAAGGCACCTCGCTGACATAGACCACACCATGCCAAACTTCAAGATGCTGCTCCAAAGCATAGGACTGGTACAGCATTTCCAAAACAAGGTTGTCAGAATTGAACATGGGCAAAACAATGTATTTTTCCCTAGCCTGGTCCTTGAAAATGGCTGAACCGTTGTGGCTGAAGTTTTCCAGAAAAGTTTAGCCTGAGGCGGGCACCCTACAAGGAAAATTTCAGCCCAAATGGTTAAAGTTTGGTAACATAAGCAAGTGAAAACAGGACCCGATACTGGGAAATGCTGGGCAACCCAGCAGTCTCACCAGCCCCGCCTATAACAAGCTCATTAGTCCTGCAAAACCAGCAGAGCAAAGAGAGCCTGTAGCATTCTGTTCCTTCTTGTGCAGCCTCGGCAGAATCAGTTACTAACTTCCACTTGGTCACATCCGTGAAATCCATTTAAGGCAGGGTGGGGAACCTCCAGCCCGGGGACCGGATCTAGCCCCTGGCTTCATTTCATCCGGCCCATGGCAAGTCTCTGCTCCGCAGCCCGGAAACCCTGAGCCTCGGTGCCCCTCCCCCCGCACGGGGCTAGAGCTGCAAGCGCTGGCTCGGTGGCATGTCCCTGCCCCCCCGCCTAGCGGCTGCAATCAGGAAAGATCCGAGTGCTGCCCCCATCCCCAGTGCCGGATCCGCAGCTCCCATTGGCAGGGAACCACGGCCAATGGGAGCTGTGGGGGCAGCGCCTGCGGGCACAGGCAGCGTGAACCACACAGAGCCGCCTGGCCCCTCCACCTAGGAGACAGACATGTCGCCACTTCCAGGAGGAGCGCAGAGCCAGGGCAGGCAGAGCCTCCGCGCCATTCTCTCCCCCCCCTCCCCCCCGAGCTCAGAGCTCGCTCACCAGATTGGGCCCCACAGGAGCGTTCATACAAAATGGAGGAGCTCCCTCCTAACTTTTAGCCTGGTGGTTTGGGTAAGCACCTGGAATGTGGGTAACCCCCAGTTCAAGTTCTCCCTCTGCCTGAGCAAGGCTTGGAACAAGGATCTGTCACCTCACAGCTGCATGCCCAAACCACTGGACTATGGGATAGTCTCAGTCACCTCTGTTGAAGCCATTTCACTGTGGATAAATTAAAAAGTCTTTGGGCCAGAGAAAACACACACGAGCTGGAGAATGACTCTGTGGCCTGCTGCTTAGTACACTCACCAGGGTGTGGGAGACACAGGAGCCAGCCCCTGCTCCAATGACTCTCAGCGTCCACACGTGATGAGACATGAGACTCTGTACTACGCAGCTGCCCAGGCCTTCTGCTGGTATTAGCTGCAATTGCCCTTTTAACCAGATTCAGTGTCTGCTCTAAACACAAGATGCAGCACAGCCTAATGAGATGAGCCATTTTCAAATCTTTCCTCACACTTTGCTCAGAATCCACCTTGTCTGAGACGGATCTGTGCTCCCCTCCCTCCTCAACTTTACCATTCATAGCAGAGCACATAAATATGTGCCCTTCAAAAACTGTTAAGACCAACGCTCTACCCCACCTACTCCAACGTTTTCTGCCATGCCACATGTGCATCCAGTATTTTAAGGGTACCCCTAAATCAGGACTGCCCAGAGTTTAGCAGCATGCAGTGAATGAAACAGATTACAGGTGCCAGGTTACGACACTCCATCTTGATCAACACTGGAGTCAAAATGGAGCATTAAAAGCTGCTACTTGTAGTATGTGTGGTCCGCATCCTGTGCCAAAGAAGAGGGCACCCACTGGCTGAATTTATGGGTACTAGATGCATTTGAGGTGCCCTGTCCTAGTTATAATTCTATTGTGTAACTGACTCAGAGCTGCCAAACCATCGCTGTATCTCCCTGACATGAAGAAACACGCCTTAGGTCTAATGCATCCAAGCATTAAGCACCTGCTGGAAGAGCAGAAGTACAGACTTTAATTACTATGAATGCGAGCTCATTCTCACTCAATGAGCTGAAACAGGCATGCTCACATCAGTCCGCCATCCGAATCAGAGCTGAGAGACAGCACACCGTCTTTCCTGAGGCAGAAGCAGCAGCTAAAGAGTGGGGGCAGGGGAGTTTAAATCTCAAACTTTAGTTTCAAGAATACTTAGAACAATGCAGAATTGTTACTTCTCTATCAAATTTCATCAGCAAGAGGAGGAATTGGAACCAAATTCAGTGCTTATTCATACCCTGCAAAACACCAGGCAAGTCAATGGAGTTACTGCACCAGCAGAAGACACTGCAGAATTTGGCCCTGCTTGTCCATATGGAATGGTGCTCAGCTCACAACCAACCACAGTTCTTCATTAATGAAAACTACAATTAGGAGTTAGTCCTATTGGAACTAGTAATGATGAGTACATGAGTAATATTGTGTAAATTGTAAGTCTCGTCCAACTTCCTTTGACACATGGGTTCCTATGTGCATACACACACTTTAATACACAACAAAATGGATGGCGCTTGGGAAGTTCTCATATCTAGGCAAGAGGGAATGCCAATGATGTTAGAAACCACGGCCAAATTTCTCAGACTTGGTTGCCTAATGAATCATAGAATATCAGGGTTGGAAGGGACCTCAGGGAGTCATCTAGTCCAACCCCCTGCTCAAAGCAGGACCAATCCCCAACTAAATCATCCCCACCAGGGCTTTGTCAAGCCTGACCTTAAAAACCTCTAAGGATGGAGATTCCTTAATGATGAGCACCTAAATCACTGTTTGAGCACCTAAATTAAAAAATGGCCTGATTTTGAACTCTGAACACCCCATTAAAACCAGGCCACATTTATTAGAGTACCTACATATGTATGTAGGTGCCTAACTTTAGACAACCAAGTTTGAAAATGATAGTCCATATTTTTTCCTCTAAAATGTAGCGCCCTCTATTCAAAATGAAATTTATAAACCCAAATTTACTTTTCCACTATTTATACTTGTTTATTTTTTGCATTGTATATGGACAATGAAAAGAGATAGTCAGTTTCACTTTTGTTTACAGTCACTCTCTAGTCAATTTCACTCTCCTGCACTAATGAAACATTGCCATGTTTGGGTTACAAACACTGCAGGAGGATGCCAGCTCAGAGGGATTTTTGGTTGTTTGAAACTGTTTCTATAGGATTCTTTTTAATTCACTGAAGTTCTGTTGGATGTCGATTGTATGAAACCTGGTTTCACAAGTCTTTAATCTGGGGCTAAAGTTCACCTGACACTGTCATTTGAATAACGGCATAAACATTTTTTCATTAATTCATTGGCATCTGCACCTTTAGCACAATACAAAAGGCAGGAAACTTACTGCAGCGTCGTTTTCCTGCAACAGATTGTGTTTGAAATGGGAGCAGTTGCAAATTGGCTCTGTTGACACCTTATCTATACAGTTAAAAATAACCAAGCGGACTTTTTAAAAAAGAGAAATGTTTCCCTCGTCTAAAGCAGTTTTGTCAGCAGCCCAATTCTATTCAGTAAAGAAATATTTATGTACAGTCTATTTAAAAACTCTACCACTCATTGCACGTGAGTTCGGACCCTCAGGGTTTCTTCCGTTACAGCTGACAACATCCACCAGGCCTAAGTAGTGCAGGGAGCTGCATTCCTTCCACTGCTTTAGGTGTCAGGGATGTCATCAACTGTAGCCAGGGAGACAGAAACATGTCAGCCCCAACTCAGGTCTTGGCATGTAGAGCCTTTCAGTTCAACTTCAGATATTCTACTCTAACCCGCCCCTCCTCCGCCCCCCTCCCCACACACACACACACTTTAATTAACATGTGCAAATCTAGTGCATGTGGTCAGAGCTCTGGAGTGTAAAGTTCTCCATTTAGTCACAAAACAGGCTCAGGAAGGGCAACAACAGTTCAGGTTTCTCCCCGTGCCTCAAATATGACTTGGCGGAATCACCTCTGGGGTCTTGTCCACACGAATAAAACCTGTACGCTAGTTTCGAACAGCGATGCTAGTGCAGGGCTCAGGTGCTTCTGCCTCCAGGTCACAAGACCAGCACAAAAAGTTCCATAAGCTAAGTCAGACCTCACTGACTCCTGTGCAACCACATTGCAGCTTATCAATGTGCACAGGTGAGACTGGATTGTCATGTAGTAAACCAGTCTGTTGCTAATGCACGGGGAGGAACAGAATGCTGCTGACGCTCTCAGAGCTGTGCGGGTGGAATGGCCCCCGCTTGGCTGACACCAGGCACAGAGCTAAAAGCACGAGTCTCTGCAGCTAAAGAGGCAGGTTTCCCCAGCTGAGCTCTGTCATAGACCCAGACCAGAGGGTCTCAAATTGTGGTCCAGCTCTATTCAGGTGGTCCGCAGATAGTTCCCTCTAAGGTGCATGCCTGGGCGGCCGCACACAAGAAAATGAAGGGTCACCCATCTAATTAGCGGAGCCGCGCAGGCATGGCTCCACTAATTAGGTGCCTGGACCCTGGAGAAGACACACATGTAAGGTGAGGTGGTGGCCTTGGTGGGGAATAAGGGGTAAGGAGAATTTGGGACATGCAGGGCTGCGGCGGCCAGAGAAAGAGGTGACTTTCCCCAGCTCCAGGTCTGCGGCTGCCAGGGAGAGACAGCCCTCCTTCCCGCCTCAGCTCTGTGGCTGCCACAGTGGGGGAGAGACCCCCCTCCTTCCCAGCCCCAGCTCGGGGGCTGCTGCGGCGGCAGGAGAGAGGACACATCTATCGCATTAGAAAGGTAACACTACTGATATTAAAATATGAGTTGTGTGCTTTTATTTGTAGAACAAAAAAACCTTAATAATTAAGTTTTTTTTTATATAGCACTTTTATGCAAAGCGCTTTACAATAGTTAGCTAATGGTACAAACAACATTTGGAAAGATCATTTAAGTGGTCCACCGAGACCCTCGGCAATTTTCAAGTGGTCCACAGAAAAAAAAGTTTGAGAACCACTGACCCAGACAAACTGTGGATCAGGCACAGAGGGGGACACACAAAACACACCGACCCGTAAGCCCCACAGGCTCAATTTACTTTTGTCATTACAGTTAGGAGATATGTCTTTGAATACACTAAGGCCGTGTCCAGGGCCGGCTCTTGATTTTTTGCTGCCCCAAGCAAAAAAAAAAAAAGGCCGGAGTTCCGGCCCCAAAGGGCCGAAATGCCGCCCCTTCAGAAGTGCCGCCCCAAGCATGTGCTTGGAACGCTGGTGCCTAGAGCCGGCCCTGGCTGTGTCCGCTGGTTCCCTAGACACTTTCGAGTAGCAGTGGACGCTGTCTGGGGTTCTCAGCTTGGTGTCTCTCTCTGAATCCCTGATTTTGATCCTCTGACGCTCACTCCTGTCCCTGTTTTCTCATTAGTTGCCCCTCGGAATTGATTGGAATCTGGGTCTGGTAGCTCCTCCCCTTAGGCTGGGATGAGGAGCCTTTGGCTGTGGGCAGGCAGATTCCCAATAGGTTCTAGCTACCTGAACTCACACACCTCCCTCCCTTACCTTATGGCCAGGTTTCTCTTTCCCCACACACTCCCCTCTTAGGAGAATGCACTGGAGTCTTTTTGTTCACGCTTGCCCCCAGGGTGGTTATCCAAATTCCGCCCACAGAAGTTGCATTTCTTGGGTGGGGAACACCCCCTTAATTCTGTTTCTGCCCATACGTCTTCACACCAAGGGCAACCCGATAAGCTACCCGCCTTGCTTTTTTCCCCTTTGCTTTGGGGCAGAGGCTGCTGTTGTCCCCTATTTTCCTCCTCAAGTAGGGACTCTGGGGTTCCTCCTCCCACCATTCTGATGGTGAGGGTCCCTGTCTGACTTCTATCAACAACCTAAGTGTACTCTTCTCCCCTACATCTTGTTCTGGGCTACCTTTCCCTTCCCTCCCCCTCCCTGGGGAGATCCTATTTTTGCTCCTTGGTCTAAAGTTTTCTGATTTTTCTGTTTCAAGCCCCTTTTCCTCATTCCCTGTTGGCACTGCTTTTTGCCACAGGGGATCCTGGCACCCCATCTTTCCCTTTTAAGGGAAGGGACTCCAGTCAGTTCCCACCATGACTGGATGAGAGAGCTTAGCTATTGCCCCGCCCACTCCCATTTCCCCCTTCATCTCTAGGGGGAAATCTCAGCCACGGGGTAGAGTCTCCTTTTCCCATTGATACACAAACTCTAAGCTTCCACCTGGCAATATTCATAAGAATATAAAAACTGCCATACTGGGTCAGACCAAAGGTCCATCTAGCCCAGTATCCTGTCTTTCAACAGTGGCCAATGCCAAGTGCCCCAAAAAGAATGAACAGAACGGGTAATCATCAAGTGATCCATCCTGTCACCCATTCCCAGCTTCTGGCAAACAGAGGCTAGGGACACCATCCCTGCCCATCCTAGCTAATAGCCATTGATTGACCTATCCTCCATGAATTTATCTAGTTCTTTTTTGAATCCTATTATAGTCTTGGCCTTCATAACATCCTCTGGCAAGGAGTTCCATGGGTTGACTGTGTGTTGTGTGAAAAAATACTTCCCTTTGTTTGTTTTAAACCTGCTGCCTACTAATTTCATTTGGTGGCCCCTAGTTCTTGTGTTATGAGAAGGCGTAAATAACACTTCCTTATTTACTTTATCTACACCAGTCATTATTTTATAAACCTCTAACATATCCCTCTTTAGTTGTCTCTTCCAAGCTGAAAAGTCCCAGTCGTATTAATCTCTCCACATATGGCAGCCGTTCCATACCCCTAATCATTTTTGTTGCCCTTTTCTGAACCTTTTCCAAGTCCAGTATATCTTTTTTGAGATGGGGCGACTACATCTGCATGCTGTATACAAGATGTGGTCATAGAGGCAATATGATCTTTTCAATCTTATTATCTATCCCTTTCTTTAATGATTCCCAACATTCCGTTTGCTTTTTTCACTGCCGCTGCACACTGAGTGGATGTTTTCAGAGAACTATCCACAATGACTCCAACATCTCTTTCTTGAGTGGTAACAGGTCTTTATCGAATCCTTTCGAGTCCAGTGAGCGTCCCGAGGCAGTGTCCACAAATCCCCCTGCCGCCTCCGGCCCACTTCTACAGGAATGGTTAGCAGTCCCTTTTTTTGCCTGTCTCCAACAGTCACAGTCCACCCACATTCCATTACCACGCAGTCCCGCTTTATAAGCCTCAGTCATCCAAACTGATGATAAACCACTCCCTGGATCTCTAAAGGAGTTCCCCTCATCTCCTCCTTTTTCTTTTCAGTCATCCTTGGTGTGGCAAAGTTGCCCCTTTTCTCCCCTGTTCCTTGAAACAGCCAGACCTCTCTCCTGGGAAAGTCCACTTCCACAAACCCTTCTGAGAGTTTGATCGCTGCCCGTGGCCCCAGATGCGGGTATTTAGAGAGAGGCTCTGGAGAAATTGTTGCAGTATTATTATTTCGGTCTATATTTCGCCTCCCACCTCATCACTACAGTGCCTCACAATCTTTATTGTATTTATCTTCATACACTCCTGTGAAGTAGGGCACTGCTATTATCTTCAGTGTAATGATAAGAAACTGAGGCACAGAGAGACTAAATGATTTGCCCCAAATTATATAGGAAGTCTGTGGCAAATCAGGATTTGAATCCAGGTCTCCGACAGCCCAGACTGTTTCTAAACAGCAAAAAAATTAAAGCAACATTTTAATCAGATAACGCTTCCATGTGCAGTCAGTCACTTTTCTGGCATCTCAAAGAGGCGACATTTCAGTTTAACTTGTGTTTACAAGTATCTAGAGTATTGCAGTGTATTGGCTAGTATGCATCTTCCCCTCTGTCTCCCTTGGGGTTTCATACTGCCTCCCCTCACCATCACAGCTGAGCACTACCCACAGAAAAATCAATAGCAACTTTGACCATTGACTTCTACAGAAGAGAACCCCTCAACTATGGATTGGGCCATGTACTGCTACCAACAATTCTCCCTTCACTCACATGTTAAGGGTCTGCATTTTGGGAGCAGGAGAATGAACGTTTTCTCCTGTTTCAGAGTAACAGCCGTGTTAGTCTGTATCCGCAAAAAGAAGAACAGGAGTACTTGTGGCACCTTAGAGACCAACAAATTTATTAGAGCATAAGCTTTCGTGGACTACAGCCCACTTCTTCGGATGCATATAGAATGGAACATATATTGAGGAGATATATATACACACATACAGAGAGCATAAACAGGTGGGAGTTGTCTTACCAACTCTGAGAGGCCAATTAATTAAGGGAAAAAAAACTTTTGAAGTGATAATCAAGCTAGGCCAGTACAGACAGTTTGATAATAGGTGTGAGAGTACTTACAAGGGGAGATAGAGTCAATGTTTGTAATGGCTCAGCCATTCCCAGTCCTTATTCAAACCGGAGTTGATTGTGTCTAGTTTGCATATCAATTCTAGCTCTGCAGTCTCTCTTTGGAGTCTGTTTTTGAAGTTTCGGTGATCTTCCAGAAAACACCATCCTGGCCACTATGGACGTAGAAGCCCTCTACACCAATATTCCACACAAAGATGGACTACAAGCTATCAGGAACAGTATCCCTGATAATGTCACAGCTAACCTGGTGGCTGAACTTTGTGATTTTGTCCTCACCCACAACTATTTCACATTTGGGGACAATATATACCTTCAAGTCAGCGGCACTGCTATGGGTACCCGCATGGCCCCACAATATGCCAACATTTTTATGGCTGACTTAGAACAACGCTTCCTTAGCTCTCGTCCCCTAACGCCCCTACTCTACTTGCACTACATTGATGACATCTTCATCATCTGGACCCATGGAAAAGAAGCCCTTGAGGAATTTCACCATGATTTCAATAATTTCCATCCCACCATCAACCTCAGCCTAGATCAATCCACACAAGCGGTCCATTTCCTGGACACTACTGTGCTAATAAGCGATGGTCACATCAATACCACCCTATATCGGAAACCTACTGACCGCTACACTTACCTACATGCCTCCAGCTTTCATCCAGGACACGCCACACGATCCATTGTCTACAGCCAAGCTCTAAGATATAACCGCATTTGCTCCAATCCCTCGGATAGAGACAAGCACCTACAAGATCTCTATCAAGCATTCTTAAAACTACAATACCCACCTGCTGAAGTGAAAACACAGATTGACAGAGCCAGACGAGTACCCAGAAGTCACCTCCTACAAGACAGGCCCAACAAAGAAAATAACAGAACACCACTAGCTGTCACCTTCAGCCCCCAACTAAAACCTCTCCAGCGCATCATCAGAGATCTACAACCTATCCTGAAAGATGATCCTTTACTCTCACAGATCTTGGGAGACAGACCTGTCCTCGCTTACAGACAACCCCCCAACCTAAAGCAAATACTCACCAGCAACCACACATCACTGAACAAAACCACTAACCCAGGAACCTATCCTTGTAACAAACCCCGATGCCAACTCTGTCCACATATCTATTCAAGTGACATCATCATAGGACCTAATCACATCAGCCATACAATCAGGGGCTCGTTCACCTGCACATCTACCAATGTGATATATGCCATCATGTGCCAGCAATGCCCCTCTGCCATGTACATTGGCCAAACCGGACAGTCTCTACGCAAAAGAATTAATGGACACAAATCTGACATCAGGAATCAAAATACTCAAAAACCAGTGGGAGAACACTTTAACCTGTCTGGTCATTCAGTGACAGACCTGCGGGTGGCTATATTACAACAGAAAAACTTCAAAAACAGACTCCAAAGAGAGACTGCAGAGCTAGAATTGATATGCAAACTAGACACAATCAACTCCGGTTTGAATAAGGACTGGGAATGGCTGAGCCATTACAAACATTGACTCTATCTCCCCTTGTAAGTACTCTCACACCTATTATCAAACTGTCTGTACTGGCCTAGCTTGATTATCACTTCAAAAGTTTTTTTCCCCTTAATTAATTGGCTTCTCAGAGTTGGTAAGACAACTCCCACCTGTTTATGCTCTCTGTATGTGTGTATATATATATATATATATCTCCTCAATATATGTTCCATTCTATATGCATCCGAAGAAGTGGGCTGTAGTCCACGAAAGCTTATGCTCTAATAAATTTGTTAGTCTCTAAGGTGCCACAAGTACTCCTGTTTTCTCCTGTGGCACCATGATTTTCCAAACAGCCTTTGTGCTCAGCATAACAACCATGAAGTCTTAGGTGACCATAGATTGGTTCCGTGATTTTTTTTCAGATATATGCCAATACCGTATAAATAGCTTCCTGCATGAGAACATACACCCTCTTTCCTCCTATCTGAAAGCATTTGGACAACTGTTAACTCACACCAAGAGCCTTGTCTACATGTAAAGTTGCACCAGTTGAAGATAAGCTGTGATTTTTAAACTGGGTTAGATAAACCAGTGCAGAAGGCTGCATGGTCACTCTTATCTCAGTTTAAGAGCGGCTTCAAATCAGCTTAGCTGATTCATAGATTCTAAGGCCAGAAGGGATCATTGTGATCATCTAATCTGACCCCCGGTATAGCACAGGCCAGAGAACTGCCCCAAATAATTCCTAGGGTAGATCTTTTAGAAAAAATATCCAATCTTGATTTAAAAATGGTGAGTAATGGAGAATCCACCATAACCCTTGGTAAACTGTTCCAATGGTTAATTACCTTTACTGTCAAAAATGTATGCCTTTATTTCCAATCTGAAGTGGGGTTCTAGTAGATACAAACCATACATTGGCATGGCCCCTCCGCTGTAGCTCAAATAGAGGTTATGGGTTTGATGCAGGAATCACTGGGTGAAATCCTATACAGGAGGTCAGACCAGATGATCAGAATAGTCCCTTCTAGTCTTAAAATCCATTAAGCCGGCACAAGGCACACAACACCAGAAGCCCAGTGAGGCTGGTTTGGCCAAACAGTGTGGAAGGGGACAAGCTGGGTTTTAAGAGAAAAAGTCCTTCAGCCCCTGTAGAGACCTAGGTTAGAGCACTGAGAGGGACGGAGGGTAAGAAGGAAGGCAAGGGGCTTAGCTGGTTTTGTCTGAGGTTGTTAGGTTATGGTTGTTTGCCCATTGTAGCGAAGGCCAGAAGTACAAACCCTCCGTACCAAATTACACAGCTGTGTTAGAGCCATTGAGAACAAAACGCCGTCCACCTTTCCCTTGTGTTAACATACGGCTTCCGTTCACTGCCCAGTTTTCAACACGCTTGGATAATGGGCCTCCCCGTGACCTGACTGAACCCATTCACATCTCCAAACCCAATATCTAAGTCTACTTAAATGCCATTCAGAAGCTGTTAGCCTGTCAATTTCTGTGATCATTTGGTGAATGGACTTGTCAAACAAATTGCCATTATTACGGGCTGATTAAATGCAAGCAGGGAGAGGGGGCTGTTCTCCTGTCACAGCTAGCCCCCCACCCCCATCAGCTCAGACAAACACAACCAGCCAATTAGCAGGTAGGTGACAAAGACAGCCCTGCTTAACAATTTAAGCCAGCCCTGCTTAAACAAGAAACACTCTGGCCGCCTTTAAACGTAGGGAAAGGTCTTCAAGGGACGTTCACAAAAGCTACAGAGCAGTTAGCCAGCATGCAGGATCCAGGCGAGGCGTTATTAGCAAACATTTCTATTGTGGGGGCACCAGGTTGGGGCCCCACTGTGCTTGGTGGATGCTGTAGAGCCTAATCAATTAAAGTCCCTGCCCCAGAGAACTGCTTTGACCGATACAGGTGTGATGGCCAACAGCAGGGTTAAACCAGGGACCTCCAGAGCTAAAACCATCAGCTGCTACAGTTTGAGCTAAATAGCTCTGGAGCTGGGGGCTGTGACAGACTCGTGTCCTTGGTGGAGGACCTGTAACATACCCACATCAGTGGGGTACATAGACCACAGCTCTTGGCAAAGCTTTCAGCTGTTGCATTTTAAGGCAGCACTAAGGGCCACATTCTCATCTGTCCAGCACCACGAGTGAGTGAGGTGCAGGACGTTGTCAGTTCTGTGCACTGCTGCATGCCCCGAGGAACCTGCATGTTAAGACCTGGTCTTCCCAGTTCCAGCCCCTTCCCTCCCCGCCCCCGTAGCTGCAGTGGTATAACCCCCAGCAGGCAGGGTAAGGATTTACATACACCCTGCAGCTTACCCCCCGTTCCAAGCTCTGTCAGCACAAGCAAAGCTGCTATTTGTCTGTGCTAGGGGCTTCTGTCAGTGCAGCTGCACGGATGGCTGAAACCGGGGCAAATCCCCAGTGCGGAGAAGGCATGAGGCACTCTGATGGGTGCAGATACAAGTGATACACACAGATGGCAGGATACACTAGGAAATCCAAAGGTGAGGATGATTTGAAGACTGCCCCCCCCCAGCTGATTTAGGCCCTGCAATGAGCCACACTCTGGCCAACCACTCAGTGGTTTGAGCATTGGACTGCTAAACCCAGGGTTATGAGTTCAATCCTTGAGGGGGCCACTTAGGGATCTAGGGCAAAATCGGTATTTGGTCCTGCTAGTGAAGGCAGGGGCTGGACTCAATGACCTTTCAGGGTCCCTTCCAGTTCTAGGAGAGAGAGAGAGAGAGAGACCTATAAACTGCTGTTCTTGAGCAGATCCATGTCAACTTCAATGGGGCTGCACCTGGGTTCACACAGAGGATCAGGGCTGGATTTGGCCCTGAAGAGAATCATAGAATTCCTCTCCACAAATCCCACTGACACTAATAGGATTTCATTTAGAACATTGTGAGCTCATTCCCTAAGCCTCTGGGTGAATTCCCAGCAGGAATTTGTACAGCACCTAGCACAGTGGGGTCCTGCTGCCAATGGGTGCCTCTAGGTGCTACTGTCAATGTCCAACAAGTCAGTTTATACACAAGTCCAAAGGGCAGAGCATGTTTTGTTTTGACAGCAATACTCACTGCAAGGATGGAAGACTGAGCTTGATAAGTTATGGAGGGGATGGTATGATGAGATTGCCTATCTCCAAGAGCTGGAAACGGGGAACTAGCTGGGGAGGGCTCTGAGTTACTACAGTGAATTCTTTCCCCAATTCTGGCTGGTGGGTCTTGCCTATATGCTCAGGGTCCAACTGACTGCCATATTTGGGGATGGGAAGGAATTTTTCCCCGGGTCAAATTGGCAGAGACCCTGTGGGGGTTTTGCCTTCCTCTGCAGCATGGGGCACAGGTCACTTGTAGGTTTAAACTAGAGTAAATGATGGATTCTCTGTAACTTGAAGTCTTGAAATCATGATATTAGGACTTCGGTAACTCAGCCAGAAGTTAGGGGTCTATTACAGAAGTGGGTGGGTGAGGTTTTGTGGCCTGCGATGTGCAAGAGGTCAGACTAGATGATCAAGGTGGCCTTAAAAGTCTATGAGTCTAAAACAAATAAGTTTTTAGAATAGCAAGAATCAACAAGAAAGTGTGCACAGGGATTTCATCTGGCTGTGTATTAATCCTATGGGTCTTGGGGTTAATGCACAGAGACCCAGGAGATCAGCAATCTAGTCCTGGCTTTGCAACAGACTTTAGATGTGACTTTGGACCCCAAAATATCTGTGCCTCAGTTACCCCATTTGTTTAATGAGGATAATACTCCTCTACTTCCCAGGGTTCATTAATGTTTGTAAAACCCTTTGAGGTCCTTAGCTGGGATGGGCTCCAGAAGTGCAAAGTATTTGGATTACATATGAAGACTAGAGATGATACAGCGTGCAGATAAGAAAAGCTACTACTGCTACCACTTGGATATTTGTTCATAGTTCTTTTCTTTTTGGAAGAAGATGGAGACACACAACCATCACTAAAGGCTTCAATGCACAAATGTTAAAGCGTGGAGAGTTTGGTTCCCTAATGACCATCTAGAACCACTGGGTCCTCAGCATTAGATCCACTGAAGAGAAGCATGATGCGGCAAATCACATAATTTAGTGCAAACACTAAGATCAGTCAAGGCAGTGGCTCATGCCTTATTAGCAGAAGTGGCTGCAGAATGCCCGGTTACCCTCCCCCCCCCCCAGCTTTTTAAAAAACTATAACAAAACGTCAAAACTCTTCACATAGTTCAAATACTTCACAGAAAAGGATTTTTTTTATTCTTACATCTCAGATTACAAGAGCCCCTAACGTGACACATGCTTAATTTGTTGCCCCCCCCCTTTTTGGGGGGGGGACAGTTAAGCTGCTCTGGCAGTGGGGATCCAGTGGACATCTGAGGCAGCATGGTCTAGGGTAGGGTTCTATTCCAGTGTTCTATTCCCAGCTCTGCCACCAACATACTCACATGACCTAGAGCAAGTCACTCAATCTCTCTGGGCCTCTGCTTCCCTTCCCATCATTTATCTATTTATATTTCTCTTCGGGCAGGAACTATCAGTCACTGTACAGCTCCTAGCACAACGGGGCCCTTGGTCTCAGTCAGGTGCTGGAACAATTTTGATAGTAGGGGAATGAGAGCCATTGAACCCTGTATATAATGGAAACCACTTCAAGCCAGAGGGCGTAGCAGCACCCCCAGCACCTCTAGTTCCAGCACTTATGATCGGGGCCTTTAATTCCTACAGCAATACTTGCAGTGCTAATGCAGACCAAGTTCTGCCATGGTGTGTTTTGCCTGTGCAGGGACTACAGATTTGGATCCTCAATAACCATTTTTCCTTGAAGCCGCACTACCTTGTGAGTGTCTGCCTTCCCAGTGGGGGATGTTGCTCTACACACACAAGGAGACCTGCATCTGAATCCCCATCCTGCTCTCACCTTCCCTAAATGGCCAGCGGTTGGAATTGCTATGGAAGCCTCTGGTGGGAAAGGGAGGGTGTGTGCCAAGCCCTCCTGGTGCTCGGCAGTAACAGTGATAGATCATAAAGGAGCATTAATGGGCTCAAATGGGAGTCCAGTTCAGCCCCACTCAGTCAGGACAAAGGTGGCTACAATACAGGTTTTCAAAGGGGGAGGGCAGAGCCGGCAGTAGGCATAAGCAGACTAAGCAATTACTTAGGGCCCCAAGCAGCTCAAGGGGACCCCCTGATTGCTTTTTATTATAAGAAAATGTGTGTTTTAGTATTGCGGGAATGGGGGGGGTGGAAAATATTCCTGTTTGGGGCCCCCAATGGCTAACGCTGGTTCTGGGTGATGGCTGCAAGCAGGAGACAATGGCGAGAGAAATAGAATAAAAAGCCATTGAGCCCATGGGGACAGACACTGTGACCATGTTGGACTGCCACTCAGGGATAGATCCCTTGTCCCTACAGCTGATGAAATTCAGACAGGGGCCTTGGGTTGGGGGGAAGAACCTGGAGCTGGCTGTCCTGCTTTCCCAGTGACCTTTGCCTCCTAAACCCCAGGGCATCCCTTTACAGCCCCACCAGAGAGGGGTCTGTGTGCTCTGCTCTCCCAGCCATGGCAACCGTGGTCAAACAGCAAGAGACCAAACATACATTCAGATCCCTTTGCAGGAGGGTCCAGCTTCTCTTTCCAGAAAATCAATAATTCCCCGTTCTGGATGGTAGCAAATGATCTACGCCTCTGATTTGCCTTAATAGTAATAATACAAGGGCAACTGCAGCAGACAGGGGGAGTCCACCTGTGCATGTTTTCTTACTGTGCAAGAATGAGCATTTTATACCAGTTCTGAGCCACTATCCCTCCTTGGAGATATATCACCAAAGTTTGGGACAAATGTGGTGTGTCAACTGGGCTGTCCCATCAAGAATGGTGGCACTATGATGAAACAGTTATTAGTATTGATCTTTGTAAACATCATTGCAGATGGGAAGGTAGGTAAGTGCTAGGTATTGTTAGGAGGAATATCGTAGTTTTATCTAGTACCTTTCATTCCGAGGCTACCAAAACACAACACGCAAAGCAGTATTTTGGTAGCACCCACAAAGTGGTAGGCTCTGTCCATACCTAGAGTGAGACTTGTTCCCCGTTCCATAGCCCGCAGTGTGAGAAAACAAGTGACAAAGGCCCCGCAATCAACATTTCAATACAGCATCCAACCGACCTGCAGCGCAGCAAGTGGGTAAGAGAAAGACGACTTTGGACAAGGACAAGGACAGGTGTCATGGACCTCACTGAAAACTTCCACAATCATTAAACTTCATGGGAGGGATAGCTCAGTGGTTTGAGCATTAGCCTGCTAAACCCAGGGTTGGGAGTTCAATCCTTGAGGGGGCCACTTAGGGATCTAAGGCACAATCAGTACTTGGTCCTGCTAGTGAAGGCAGGGGGCTGGACTCGATGACCTTTCAGCGTCCCTTCCAGCTCTAATAGGTATATCTCCATATATTATTATGGAAATGCCAAAGCACAGAGTTTCCTTGGTGGGATTTGAATCTGTGGTTGAAAGAAAGCTAGGTATTGCCATGCTAATGCTTAGACCACTGACCTATCCCCTCCTTTTTAATTGAGCACAGTTTAGTTTTAAATTCATTGGCACCCCGTAAGACATGATTTTGTACCACTGACTTTCTTATTCCCGCTTTTAAAGTGGTAGTAGCATCCTTCTAAGCCAGCATCCCCACATACTATTGAATTGGTTTTCTGGTTAGGCTGCTAACATTGACTTTGTGCCTACCCTTACTGCTGGCCTAACTGACATTTATGCTAGTGCCTTAAGATCACACTGTACATCATTATGCTCTTGCCAGTAAGGCTGGCTGGGATGTAAAGTGTCTATATTTTAGTAGGATCAGTACTTTCTGTACAGGAACTGAAATATAAAAGGCAATTTCAACCGTTGTTCCTAAGTAGCCCACCCCACACACATCCACTCTACACCAGCTTGCTTTGAATGATGGATACAGAGAAAGCTCAGTGCTAAAGAAACTTTAAAGGGAACAAACTACTATAAATTGGAAGTGCCTCAGCTCTTTCCATTCACAGGCAGATCTGCTTTGAATGACAGCCACTGAATTGATCTGCCCCCAAAAGAGACTGAATCACAGGCAGGTCAGCCCCTTCAATACACTTTAAGACTTAAAACCCACCATATTCTAGTCCCCAACTGAAACTCCACAATAAACACCTCCTTTATAACACAAATCCCTCTGCAAAACACAAATGCATTGGCTCCCAAGAACCAAGCTGTAATGTTGTGATGTATTGAAACGGCAATCGTGTACTTCAGTCTAAATCTTTTGATGACACAGTTCTCACTAATGACATTTTTCCACCAACAAACCATAATAGGCAGCTCTCCTCCACTAAAAAGTTTTAAAACATTCTTTATAAAGAGCATCCTGAACTGTTCTTAGCTCTAAGAAATACACAAGTGCATTCAGAATTCCATCAGATATTCTGGAGTCAATATTGCCCCATCACTAATGAGTTGACTGATTACTCCTAATCTCATGCAAAATTAGATCTACATTATTGTTTTATAGGCATGAGCTGCTTTCACACATCTCACAGCCACAAGGAAGAGCAGCAGAACTCTAATTTTAATGTGACTATTACAGCTGTATATAATAGTCATAAAACATCTAGCATCTTTAAAGTGCAGTACATGTAACTACTGTGAAAGTTTCATGATATATGCTGTGGAAAAAAAATGTGAAAGTCTTTGGAAGTGAGTACCAGTAATTTTGAGCGTTGTACAAATAAACATAGGGTCAGATTCCAACCCATTTACTCACAGATAGTAGCATCTTACTCTCTTAGTATTCCTATTGACTGCAATGAACTATTTGCTGGTTAAAGGTACTATTTAACATGAGCAAAGATTTCAGAATCTAGTCCATAATAAAATATCTTGATCCTACTGTATTAGTTTTAACTTGTGTTCAGAAACTACCCAGCCCTGTAACCTAACCCTATTCCACCCTCTCACACATACATATTTCCATCCAACACCACAAACTTAGGAAAGTTTACATAATTCCCTTCCCCCCATTTCCTGAAGTTGTTCAGAAACATCTCTGCCGAAATATTTTAGCTGGGGTTGCTAAGAAAGTTTTTTAAATAATTGAAATCCTCTTAATGAAGATCTGCTTCATCATATTTTAAAAGAATTAAAAATTGCTCTCACTATAACTATTTCAGACCTGCTTGGATCCACTTTTCTTGGGTTGTTCTTGAAGAATATTTATTACCAATTCTCACTTATAGCCAATACACTTCAAAGGGTTAGAGCTTCACTCCTACCTGAGAAGTCTGAGGAAGTCTTAGCAAAGTTGCTGAGAGCTGTCAAGCACATTACTCCTAAGAGAAAAGTAGAAGTGGGAGACACATCTGGGCAGTTCATCCTTAAATATCCTCAACTGCTTGTTTTCTTCCAGAGAAAAGAAATCTCTTTCTCCACCCAGCCTGATACTCCTCATTGCAGAGAGATCACTACTAGTCCCCTGGCTTGTGAATGATCACAGCAACCAGCCAGGAAGCAAAAGCACTCTCTGAACACACATCGCTGGGAGTGAGTGAATGGATCCCAGAGTGAGTGAAACTGACGAATGAGACAGACCTACCTGGGCCTTGGCGGAATTCCCAGGGTCCTAAAGCCCACCTCTTCAAACTCCTCAGGATACCCAGAGCACAAAGTTTGCTCCAATCCACTGCTAGTGGCTTTGGAACAATTTCTATACTGGGGGTGCAGAGAGCCATTGAACAAAACTGTAAGCCCTGTATATGATGGAGACCACTTCAAGCTAGAGGGTGCAGCAGCACCCCTAGTTCCAGCACCCCTGACCACTGCTATGCAGATACTTAGAAGACAGCAAGAAGCCACACTAGGTAGGAAGAGTTAGGCAAGGATTAGTATCTGAGAAGTTTATTTTGCATTAAGTACCCAATGTGATTCTGGAAAAAAACAGTTGATTTTACTGTATAGGTTTGAAATCCTCTCCCTCACATACACAGAACCATAGCAAGAGTTTTCAGACTTGTGAGCACTAAAATCCATATTGACACATCTAAGTAATGGCCTGATTTTCAGAGGCACTGAGCACTTGCAGCTCCCAATAAAATCAGTAGGAGGAGTGATGTGCTACAAAAGTGTGGCAAGGTGATCCTTCAAATATTTTTTGCCTTTGGCCCCAATCCTGCAATGAACTATACGTGGGTGGACTCCAGGAGATCCATACAGGCCCAGGAGTCCACCTATGTCAAGTTCATTGCAGGATCGGGGCCTGTGTCAGCAACAGACGTAACATTCCCTGGGCAAAATACTCCTCTCCTCCAAAAAAACCCATCAGTTCCATACTATTCCCCACCCCCTGAAAACCCAACAGGACTGCCACTCAGGGCAACAGCGGCAGCCTCCTCTTTTTGCACCGCTGGAGCTGTTGATGTGGTTTCTAGGTGGTGCATATTCCCTTGTTCAGGCTACAGTGGCTGGTTCAGATGCAAGACAGTAGCAATATCAGCTGCCTTAACCTCAGCAACGTGTAACCTACACAACCTACGCTGCTAGGCCCAGACGCAGAAAAGAACCGAGAATTTTAACAGGCAGAGCCAGCCTTTGCATTTTTTGGTGATTACAAATCATTTTTTGGCCAATCTCCTGACACTCTCAAACATAGCAGATTCCACAGTGCAGAAAGCCAGCCTTAGGATGGGGGGGACAGGAGTTGGTCAGTGAGATAATGCTCAGGGGTACACTCAAACCCCACAGACTCAACTGACTTAAGAAGTGTGTGTGAGCACGCAGGGACCACCAAAACTCCTGCCCAAGGAGAGCTCAGAGGCTTGTTCCTCTCAGCCCTAGCTGTCAATTTCCACTTCCAATGCTACCTTCCCAAGGGGGGGGAGGGGACTAGCAAGATATTTTTCATTTTAAATGAAAGCTGAACTCCTCCTGTTAACAAGGGGCCCTCCTGAGTCCCCTCCAGCTCATCAGTGATTGGAGCTGTGGATGATCAGTGTCTCTGAAAACCAGGCCACTTCATCTGTGATCCTGCACATGCATAGCCTCAGATTTCAATGGCGCCTCCCAGGGCCGGCTCTACTGTTTCTGCCGCCCCAAGCAGCGCGCTGAATTGCCACCGTGGATGGCTGAAGAGACAAGCTGCCGCCAAATTGCCGCCATCGCGGGCGGCTGAAGATAAAAGCAGCCCCTGAATTGCCGCCACCACAGGCAGCGCGTGCCGCCCTAATGGCGCACGGACTGCCGCCCTTCCAGATTGCCGCCCCAAGCACCTGCTTGGAATGCTGGTGTCTGGAGCCGGCCCTGAGGCCTACTCACCTGAATAAAGCTAGGCAATTAGATCAATGTTTGCAGGATTGGGACCCCTGTGAGTAAAGTTACAAGAGTGAAGCCCAGCTTTCAGGCTCAGGCCCTAAGTCCGTGGCAGATTTTTTTTTCCCACTAAAAAAAGCCCCACTACTTATTTCTCTTTTTAAAAAAGGAAGCCTGCATCGAACAACGTATCTAAGTGAAAACCACATGTGGTTCATGCTTATGTCTCAAGCCCAGCCACTGCAATTAGGCCAAACTTTCCAGAAACATTCCCCTTTCAACTGACAGCAAGCATAGTAAGTTTTACCCCAAAAGGATTTTTTTTTGTTTTTTTGAGAGTGGATATGCACCTGACAACAGGTTCTCATGATAAAAGTGAGCAGGCAGAATACTGTGGGCTCTATACAGGTGGACTCCTGCACCCATGCAGATCCCCAGTGATTTTGGTGGAGGGGTCCACCCACGTGAAACTCCTGGCAGGATCAGGCCGTTGACAATTGACATTCCTCTGGCTCCCGCACTACATTTTATTTCTCCTCTAATTTTAATCCTAGATGCTGGTAAATTTGCCACAGCTTCGCCGGGTTTAGAGAAGAGAGGTTATTATCTATGGCACAATAGGCTACTAAAAGCTACAGGCGATTTCTGTCTCTATTGTTCTTGCTAAAATGGATATGTATCACTGTAGCTAATAGATATGAGGTAATCAGCACCTATTTCTAGATATAGCTCATCATGATCACCATATTCTATGCTGCTTACCAGGCAGGGCAAATAAGCAGTAATAGGATCTCTAGAAACTTACCAGCAGTTCATATGATGTTTGGGAAAGTGAAACACTCTGGCAGTATTTGCCTGAAGAGACACCCTGTTAGCTGGTGTTGATCTTGCTGATTAAGAGTTAAGTGGGTTCTGTTGAGTTAATGATATAATGGAGATGAGCGAGACTCTGGTGACAAAGGATTTAGAGGTCCGGAGTCAGGATCCTCAAGAGCAGCTAAACGTAGGGAGCAGTCTTGAGCTGACTGGAGCACATGACTTATGAGGAGAGGCTGAGGGAACTGGGATTGTTTAGTCTCCAGAAGAGAAGAGTGAGGGGGGATTTGATAGCAGCCTTCAACTACCTGAAGGGGGGTTCCAAAGAGGATGGAGCTCGGCTGTTCTCAGTGGTGGCAGATGACAGAACAAGGAGCAATGGTCTCAAGTTGCAGTGAGGGAGATCCAGGTTGGATATTAGGAAACACTATTTCACTAGGAGGATGGTGGAGCACTGGAATGGGTTACCTAGGGAGGTGGTGGAGTCTCCTTCCTTGGAGGTTTTTAAGGCCCGGCTTGACAAAGCCCTGGCTGGGATGATTTAGTTGGGAATTGGTCCTGCTTTGAGCAGGGCGTTGGACTAGATGACCTCTTGAGGTCCCTTCCAACCCTGATCTTCTATGATTCTAAGATTCTATGACTTTTATGTTATTGTTAATAATGCTGAGCCCTAGGAAGGGAGTGAGTTTTTAGTGTCTTTATGGGGTGTGGGCTTTGGTTTTGAGTAGATTTGGAAAGACCCCACACAGACAGAAATAACTCTCCAGAAAGAAACGATACATCAGCCTCTTAGAGCTGGGCAGTTCAGTTTAAACTTATCTCCATAAATGCCATTATCCTTAGGGCATATGGGAGCATCAGCTGTGAGTTTCAAACTGAAAATGGAACGGAAGTACTTGTGGCACCTTAGAGACTAACAAATTTATTTGAGCATAAGCTAAATTTGTTAGTCTCTAAGATATCACAAGTACTCCTGTTCTTTTTGCGGCTACAGACTAACATGGCTGCTACTTTGAAAACTGAAAATGGCCCCCTGCCCCAAATGCAGCAGAGACAAAGGGTTATTCCTTCATTGCTTATGGTCCCCAAGGATAAATATTAATTGGTGGATTGGTGAAAATCTGTAACTCCCTCTTAAGAGCAACAGACCCTGAAATTTGGCCATCCCTCCAAATATGTTTCCCAGGGGATATACCAACATGCATTATGTGTCTTGTTTGTGGGCTGGAAATATATATGATCATACAAATTTAGAGGTGACAAAGCCTAATGGAGCCCATACCCCACAGAGGCAGAATACAATCACCCAACAGAGGTTATAATCATATATTAAACTGACACGGCTCTTGATCTCGACCAAGAGGACTGTTTGCCCACTCCATAGGATTACTATGGGGTATGACATATGGTATCCATGAAGCTGGTACGTTGGGATCTATTTAAATGTACATGCTCCATTCCAGAATATGTAACATCCTGTAATCAGTCTAGGTTTTGAGACCATGCCCATCACTGTTGTTGTTTGTACTAACCCTTAGGCCCATGTCTGTCAAAGACTGTTGTGTACTTGGACAATCCAAGAAGTTCATAGTGCCTGATTATACATAAACATACAGGATGTATTGGGCCTGATTTCCAGAGAGGACTGAATCCAGAGAGGCCCTCCCATCTCCAGCTGAAGTTAGTGTGGGCAGTGGGTAGAGTGACCAGATAGCAAATTTGAAAAATCGGGACATGGGGAGGGGGGTAAAATAGGCTCCTATGTAAGACAAAGCCCCAATATCAGGACTGTCCCTATAAAATCTGGACATCTGGTCAGCCTAGCTGGGTTCTCAACAACTCAGAAAAATCAGACCCATTGGTCCAGATCTTCAAAGGTATTTAGTCACTTAACTTCCAGGAGTGATTTCATCGGGAATTAGGTGCCTAAATAGCATTAAAGAGCTAGGCCAGGGGTCGGCAACCTTTCAGAAGTGATGTACCGAGTCTTAATTTATTCACTCTAATTTAAGGTTTTGCGTGCCAGTAATACATTTTAACGTTTTTAGAAGGTCTCTTTCTATAAGTCTATAATATATAACTAAACTATTGTTGTATGTAAAGTAAATAAGGTTTTTAAAATGTTTAAGAAGCTTCATTTAAAATTAAATTAAAATGCAGAGCCCCCCCCGGACCGGTGGCCAGGACCCGGTGTGAGTGCCACTGAAAATCAGCTCACGTGCCGCTTTCGGCACCCGTGCCATAGGTTGCCTACCCCTGATCTAGGCCATTTTTTCCCCACAATTATCCTTTTATATTATGTTTGTTTTTCTTTCCAGCAATCAGTTTCCTTCTTTACTTGTATCTTGCACTGAATTCTCTCTCCTATAATATGACCACTGTTTAGCTGTATATTTTGATTTACAGATTATGTTTAGGTGCATATAACATAATGGTCTTCTCTTTCTCCCTCTAACACACACCCCTCTCTCTCACCCCTCTCCTGCCTACCTATAATATTTCTGTTTTACATAGTTCAGCTCTTACAGTGCTTTACAAAAAAAGATCTCAATCCAGAAAGGGAAACTGAAACAGACAAAAGGTACAATGACTTGCCCAAAGTCATGCAGCTACCGGTGACAGTCAGGAATAGAACCCAATTCCCTTGATTCCTAGCCTAGTGTTCTAAACATGGTGCCTTCTGGAGATACCTTATGGCAATAACTATTTTCCGAATGACCCTACAACTACTTTCTCAGTGATGCTATTGCAGCCTCGCCTGAAAAGGGGGTTTGCGGAACTGCAGCTGGATTAAGTTTAAGTAGGGGTACCAGGTTTGGGTTGGGCCAAATCAAAGCAAATTGTTTGGTTCAGTTTCAGTAGTAAACTTTTCTACTTTATTGAAGAGAGGGGAAAATATTCTTCCGTAACAGCATGGATTTTGCTTTCTATGGAGATGGATTTTAAAAAAGGTCAGCTTGTTCAGTCCAAAAATCCCTGGGACTTCAGCAGCTGTGACATAGAATGATAGAACTGGAAGGGACCTCGAGAGGTCATCTAATGTAGTCCCCTGCACTCAAGGCAGGACTAAGTATTATCTAGACCATCCCTGACCGGCCGTTCTTAAAAAAGACAAACAACAACAACAACCACCTGCTCTTAAAAATCCCCAATGAGGGAGATTCCATAACTTCCTTAGGCAATTTATTCCAGTGATTAACCACTCTGACAGTTAGGAAATTTTTCCTAATGTCCAACCTAAACTGCCCTTGCTGCAATTTAAGCCCATGGCTTCTTGTCCTATCCTCAGAGGTTAAGAAGAACAATTTTTCTCCCTCCTCCTTGTAACAACCTTTTATGTACTTGAAAACTGTTATCAAGTCCCCTCTCAGTCTTCTTTTCTCCAGACTAAACAAACCCCATTTTTTTAATCTTCCCTCATAGGTCATGTTTTCTAGACCTATAATCATTTTTGTTGCTCTTCTCTGGACTTTCTTCAATTTGTCCACATCTTTCCTGAAATGTGGCACCCAGAATGGGACACAATACTCCAGTTGAGGCCTAATCAGCGCAGAGTAGAGCGGAAGAATTACTTCTCTTGTCTTGCTTACAATACTCCTGCTAATACATCCCAGAATGATGTTTGCTTTTTTTGCAACAGCGTTACACTGTTGAATCATATTTAGCTTGTGGTCCACTGTGACCCCCAGATCCCTTTCCGCAGTACTCCTTCCTAGGCAGTCATTTCCCATTTTGTATGTGTGCAACTGATTGTTCCTTCCTAAGTGGAGTACTCTGCATTTGTCCTTATTGAATTTCATCCTATTTACTTCAGACTATTTCTCCAGTTTGTCCAGATCATTTTGAATTTTAATCATATCCTCCAAAGCACTTGCAACCCCTCCCAGCTTGGTATCGTCCACAGACTTTATAAGTGTACTCTCTCTGCCATTATCTAAATCATTGATGAAGATATTGAACAGAACCGGACCCAGAACCAATCCCTGCGGGACCCCACTCATTATGCCCTTCCAGCATGACTGAACCACTGATAACTACTCTCTGGAAACAATCTGTGGGCTGTAGCAGCCAGTATTATTGGGTCACAGGTAATATTAGGGCTACTCTTTTAGGGCCTGATCCAAAATCCATTGAAGCCAATGGAAATACTCCTGTTGACTTCAATGGGCTTTGCATAAGGCTCTTATACAGATTGTTAAGTATGGCGTTCACTTCTAATCACAGGGTTTAGTAGGAAAGTGTATTACTCTTACAGAGGACCTCTGCAGATATTGGACCCAACCCTGCATATATGGAACCTACAACATGATGATTTACCTCAAGTGCAACTCAACCCTGAGGCAAAAGCTGAAGTGTTCTATCATTATCTAGGGGACTAAGTAAAAGGCTCCAACTCACAGATCTTAGATTAGTATGAAAAAGGGAATCAGAGGAAATATCTTTCTCCACAGCAGGTCACTCCATTAACTCCATTAATATCAGTGAACCACATGTACGCTTCCTCAAAAAATATATGTTGCATGGGATCCAAGTGATGTAGCAGTCAGTGAATTGTGCAAAGCTGGCTCAGTTTGCTTTCCAGTAATTCCAGCGAGGGTTTTTTATTGGTGCTCACAATAGGCCTGGTCACAGTCATTCAATCCTTACCGTGTGAGAAGTTTTTCCACACACTGCTTATAGCTTGAACTAGAAAATGGGTTTCAACAGAACTTGAAATAGGAGCTGTTTTCTTGGACCTGACAACAGTTAACGATACAGTATGGCACACTAGTCTTCTGGTAAAACAGTCAGAGTTCTCCCAGCATTGGTAGTGGACATTATTGAACTTCTACTTCATGACAGGTGTTTTGGGTACATATGGGAGATAGCACAAGTGCATGGAGAAGACAATCCAACAGCTTATCCCAAAGCTCCGTGTTTGCGCCCACCCTGTTCAATTGGTACACAAACAACCTGCCACTGATTCAGTCATGTTTATCTATGCAGATTACATCTACTGCAGTAATGCTCTTTCACTGAATTGAAGAACGCCAACCTGGCCAAGATGGCAACCTACTGTAGCAGTTGGTGCCTCCAACCAAGTGTGACCAAGACAGTTTCAAGCATCTTCCACCTCCACAACACAAGTGCTAAACTTGAGTTAGATGTCTTTCTCAATGGAAAACAACTGAAACAAGGCAAAACTGGTCTACCTTGGTGTCACACTGCTCTTTGACTTTCCACAACCATCTATAAAAGACTGCTGCCAAAGTCAGGACCAGGAATAATCTAATCAGCAAATCCCCTGATGAGTGTCAGCTAAAGATGTTTGGAATGGTTTCCTTGTCACTGATCCAACCATTCGACCACCAGGATTTGACCTGCCATGTCACCTTTGGACTCTGCTAAACAGGTTGCAAACTAGTCAAGGAATATTTGTAGCCAGCCTCTACACATGGGGTCTTCACAACAACCCACTTTGTCAATATGGCCTCCATTAGTCAATGGCGCATGTTGTTGACAAGGTGTCAACTGACTAGATTTCATGGTAGCCTTTGGGCTCTTCATTCTACTGATGAAGTTGCTGTCAGATGGCTCGGCAAGCACTGCAAATGCTAAAAGAAGCAGCTCAAAGTGAATGAGTGACTGGCTGGTGGCCCAGGTGAGGTTAGAGGAGCAGCCTTGCTTCCATCTGACAGAAAGAAAAATACCCTATTGTTCTGGATCATGGATGAGGTGGAGGTCATCAAGTGAGGCCCAGTCCAAAAGGTCAAATCCATTTTGATACGACTTTCTGTATCCCCAGATGATGTGGTGATTATTAAACTCTCCAAAATAGATGGCAGGGTGTGGGAGCTTAGGAAAAATATTTGGAGTAGGCCAGGATTGGTTAAGGGTCTTCTACATATTTGCCACTCTGAAATGGCTGACTCCTACAATATCCACCCTCATCAGATTTTAGAGCCTGGGGTCCAGCCTGAGCAGGAACATCTACACTGCTATTTTTGGGCTTGTGCTGCAGGCTAAGTCAGTTGACCCAGGCTCTGAAACTCACAGCACAGGGTTTTTTTGCAGTGTAGCTGTGCTGTTAGACAGTCAAATCAGGTGTGTTAGTCTATGTAGGTGCAACCACAATACATATGCTGAATTTCTACTAATGTTAGCAATGACCCACCAGTTGGAGCAGGTAGACCAGGGACTTCTGAACAGGCATATACATTTTTTTTAAAGCATTTGTGTTTGAAAGGTCCATTCACAAGTAGCTGCACTGTTTAACATACAATTAAAGTACTCAAGAGAATATTATTAATCTGTATTATAGCCGGATCTAGAGACCAGTTGATATCAGGACCCAGTTGTACAACGCACTATATAAAGAGAGAGAGAGAGAGAGAGACAGTCCCTGCCCTGGCAAGCTTGTACACAAATTCTAGTGCATAGATTCCAGGTATGGAGCTGTGTTTCAGCTAGTATTTAATAAGTAGCATGGATTTAGTACAACAATGTTACATCCTCCAATGTACCCCTGCACCATGACTCAGGATTTGCTGGTCCTGTGGCTCTCTCCGTTTATTGTTTAATCTACAGGATTATTTCTACCAGACAGTTGTCACTATGGCAGTTGCTGCTAGTTCACAGATAATCTCATCAATGGAAAGTACAAGATTCAAACCTCCTGAAGGGACAGAAGTTAGCTGAAACAGTACATCACGGCATGGCCTAATAAATAAATTCCTCACTTAATCTGCAAACCCCATCTTGGAGGTACTGTACCAGCCGCATTGCAGTGTTTTCTCCTGTGCTGACAGGTTGATTCACTTATTTTCACCTCACTAACTCAGCTACAGCACACCTGCCTGCCTATAAATAACCTTCTCTTCAAAAAAAAAAAAAAAAAAAGTGTCTTGTTGCATAAGTTTAGTCTGAAAACCAAAGTACATTCATTCATTGAAAAGAGGCACCATGTGAACAGAATATGGATACAGGGCTAGTGATTTGTCACATGGTCAAAAGAAGGAAGCCACAGCTGGTGGTAGAATATCTCGGGATTGGGGTGGAGGGGAGGCAAAGGGAAGAGACAGGAGGTTACATAGCTTAAAGCAGCATCTATGTCCTGCTGCTTTAAGCACTTCTTGCTACCTTTACAGAGAATAAGGCAGGAAAGCAGTACTTGAAAAGCACCATTCTATTCCTATTGAAGTATATGGAAGTCCTCCCGTTGACTTCCGTGGAAGACCAGGCATAAGATGAAACACCAGTAGCTCTACCCAGCTTGACTTCCTGCACTGCTGCAGCACATACTTGAGCCCACTGGCACTGGTTTTAAATGGGATTTATTGCAAAATAAAAGATATTGGGGCAAATTCTACTTGATTACCAGCAAGATCTTGCAGCAATGCAAGTAGAATTTAGCTCATTTTGTTTCAGTGAATATGGATCTGTGTCTTTGAGTAATTTTAACATGGATTTATTACTTCTGCTCCTTCCCCCCCCTTCCCCATGACAGGGTATGAGGGTAGGTATAATTTACCATGGCAAACCCACAAGCCCTAATGATGCATTAATCAAGGGGAAAAATGTTCTGCCTTTGAACTCTCCTGCCTACCTAGAGAGTAATAGGGTTACAAACTGAAAGAGAGCAAATATTGACTAAGAAATGCAAAGGTACCTGCGAGTTCACCCACCGGTCTTCAGTTTACACTTGCCTCTCGAGATGAATGAGTTCTCTCTCGTAATCCACCCTGATTTTTAAAGCATCTAAAGAAATAGGATGCTGCATATGGACATTTCAACTGTGTGCCCTCTTCAGGTTTTCAGGCTGGTCTGGAGTGGGCCAACTTTATGATTTATGGAGCCCTGAGCAAGAGAAGGACCCCAAATTGCTAGAATAGGGTAGGTGTGGAGTAGGGTGGGCCAGGAGTTCTCCCTTGGCCTCCCTTGGTGTTATTACCAAAGGGGTAGCTTGGACTAGTCCATAAATTAGTTTGGTGGTGTTCCCTGAAGTCCATAATTCCAAGCACTCATTTCTATTGTTTGCACTTGCAGCCAACCTTGGGCACAGAAATTCCAAGAATCTCAGTATTGTCCCCTGGTAATTTTGACCACAGCTGAACTCCTGAGGACCCAAGAGAATGCTGCATAGGAGGAAAGACTCAGAGTCCATTTATTGTAACATTATCTCTATTCCACCATCTTATTTTGTCACTGTATCCAACCTTCACCCCCATGGATGTCTGTCACTCCTTTATCTTGTGGACTAATACTTTATCACCTTCTGTACAAGTCTAGAACAATTCTAGCAACATATTTATGAACACATTGCACAATTTATAATGGAAGAGAATATGAGGGTTTATAAATCCCTAGGTAGCACAGATTAATCATCCCTTCTGGAACCGGCAACTGTGCTATGTGTCACATCCATGATTTGAAACAAAGCCAAGATTCAAACTCAAAGAGAAGTCATAGTAGTAAATTGCATCTTAAGTTCTTAATTACCTAAAGACTCCTTGAGGGGATTTTTAAGAGACTTGATTATTAATACAGGGCCAGTATTTTCAAAATGCACCACTGTCAAAGTTCACATTTCATGTATCTCCCATTCCCTGCAACGTAAGTCATTGGCACCTGTTTTTTAATCCCCCCCTAAAGTTATATAATCGTCAGCAGCTTATTCTTCAAGTCTGGCATTTTAAAGAGAGCTTGTATCAACAAGTTGGTTATGTGCCACAAAAGCAATGCCCACAGCAACAGGTATTCCTGGAGCCTCAGGCAAAGGTGAGGGTATTTAATGAGCGCTTCATCAGTCAGGGCTTTGCAAGCAAAGGGGGAAAAAAGCATTAATGGTATGGCAAGATTAACCATAAGTGAATCCAAGAGAATGTACATGTCACAACTGCTGAAGTCCCAGGGACTTTTGGACTGAACAAGCTGACTTTTTTAAAATCCATCTCCATAGAAAGCAAAATCCATGCTTTACAGAAGAATATTGCCCCCTCTCCCCTCAATAAAGTAGAAAAGTTGTTGTTTGATGGGTATGTTATTTTAATGTATAGATTCACAACTCTAAAGGCTAGAAGGAACCATTCAATCATTATCTGACCTCCGGTATGGCAAAGGCCATAGAATTTCACTCAGTTCCCCTTGCATTAAGCCCAGTTATTGGTGTTTGGTTGAACTATATCTTTCAGAAAGACCTGCTTTCCTGGCAGGTCATTTTAGATAGCCGAATAAAATTTGGATTCCTTTGGACCAGCCTGCTCTAAGATTCTGCAGTTGCCAATGATCCCAAGGAGCTATTATGGCACTTGGAGATATCTGGAACACATGGGATGATAACTGAGAACCTCAGACAGGCCCTCTTTCCTCCCCCCCCCCCCCCCCCCGCAACCACATCCCTGCACCAGTGACCAATCGGTGGGGCTACAGCAGCTCTGCCCCACTTGAGGACACCCCTGTGGAAAATAAATCCTCCAGTGGCTGGCTAAGGCTTGAGGACAGTGCAAACTTAATACAGAGCAGGATCTGAGCCACTTCACACAGGAGTAAATGAATCTACAAGGCTCAAAGCAGGGGAGACTCAGGAGCAGGGATTCTATGTCAGCTCTCCCACCGACTTGTTGTGTGACCAGTAGTGAGGCACTTGGTCTATCTAGAGAAAAGGTATCAGAGCACTTTTCTCCCTTGCAGAGGGCTATAAGGTTTAATTGTTGTTCGTGACATGTTCTGAGAAGCCAAAAAGGAAGGTGTCATAGACAGTGCACAGGATCCTGTTTGTAAGGGCTGAGGAACTTATTGGAAGGTGCTAATGTTCCATTTTTTTTAAACCTTCCCCTCTCCCGTGATGACTCCCTGCGTGTTTCAACTCTGAACAGGGAGCATTGACAGAATGGGCACCTGGTTAGGGCAGTACGGTCATTATTCTAATGAAGCACAGACTGGGAGAAGGGATCTGTTTCTGTCTGACTTCTCCTGTTATGTAACCAGTGTCAGAAAGCAACCTCATTATTGATCTAGCTTATTTCGGACATTTGGGGGTAACATTTTTTTTTATTTTAATTAAACATAACATTGTCACTTTCTGCTGTCAAGTCAATTTAAGACTAAGCTTTGCTTGAAGAGTAAAACTACTGCAACTACACATTTTCCATGGGCCAAACCCCAACGTCCTAATGTTGCCAATACTCATTCCCCCTTTAAGAAAAGCCAGTGGGCGTTTTCCAAGTAAGGTCTGAGTGTAAGTTGAGTAAGCACTTCCAGGATTTGGTTCCACTCCACTGTTTTGGAATTCAGCCTCAGATAATAGAGTGATGATTCACAGCCAGGAGTAGACAACAATCCACTGGTAGACATTGCCCATATATTCTGGGAAAACTCACTTCCTCTATATTCAGACTGCCTTCTCCTGTGATTCCATTCCAAAGAATTCCAGGAGCCCTGAACCCACAGGAGAACTCACTACACTTTCCACACTCATTCATCCATGTCCAGGCAGCTGTGTTGGAGAAGCCACAATTTGGCCGTGGGGTGGCTAGCTGGAGTCACAGTCCTTGAAGTTTTAGGCTGCAAACATAATACATTTCAGAAACTGAAATTTGCATCATCCTTCCAGATGTACTACAGCCCCTCCCTTTCTATGTAGCCCCCAAACAGTATATGTATTTATCCTCACAAGAGGAGTGCCATTACCACATTACAGGGCTTGCCTCATCAGGTCAAGCTCAGCAGCTAACCACAGCAATACAAATCCTGCCTCCGTTTCCCCTGGTTGTCCTCAGAGCTGACTGAATTTGCCCATCCTTTCCCTGCAGACTGAACCAGCAGCCAACTCACCTGTCTAGTTCAAGGCCCACCTCTAGGCACAGTTAGTACAGTTCTAATGTGAACCCATTCATAAACACCAAAGTAAACCCAGTTAAAAGGCAACAGTCCTCCCATTCCATTGTACTCAGTTCAAGGCCCATTCTCCAGGCCAGCTACCCAAGAATGAAGGCCCTGTTTCATGATTCTTACATTCCTAGCCATTCACTATACCTTTTGCAGTTGTCCTACCACAACCCTCACCTGGAGGCTCATCCAAGTGGGCTCCCAGTGCTCCACTCCCCAAACCTCTCTACCTACAAGCCCCGCTGAGCTCCTCCAGGCTCACCCTCTTGCTCTTGAATTCAGCTTAGCTGAGCTAGTTCTTCCTCTTTACCTAAGAGCCACCACATGAACATTCTACCCACCAGGGTTCACCCATTTTGTTTCTTCCCCACCTCGGTAACAGCTTCTACCTCCTGCTCTCAGACATCCTCACCAGCTTTCTCCTTCTCCTCTCCCCTAACTGCTGCCTGGCTTTCTATATTAGCCAGGTGCTCTCCATCAGGCCTGAATGGGAGGTAGCTAACCCAGTCCCTCTTCAACAGGTCAATCACCTTGTGACATACCCCCATGTTACAGAGGGGGAACTGAAGCACAGAGAGCCAAGGTGACTTTCCTGAGGTCCCAAAAGAAGTAGAGCTGGGTTCCATAAATCCCAGACTAGGGCCCTAATTCCTAGGCTATTTTTTCTCACCCCACAACCATAATTACAGAGAATCACTGAACAGGTGTGTTTTTAGTGGGATCCCTCAGGGATCAGTTCTTGGCTCTATTTAACATTTTTATCAGTGAGCTGGAAGAAAACATAAAATCATCACTGATAAAATTTGCAGATGACACAAACATTGGAGGGGGGGGGTAAATAATGAGGAGGACAGCTTGCTGAGGTCAGTGCAGGCAAACAACATGTCTTTCAATATGGCCAAACGTAAAGTCATACATCTAGGAACAAAGAATGTAGGCCATGCTTACAAAATGGGGGGCTGTAGCCTGGGAAGCAATGACTTTGAAAAAGACTTGGGTGTTAGGGTGGATACTGAGCTGAATGTGAGCTCCCAGTGTGATGCTGTGACCAAAAGCGTTCGTGGTTGGATGTATAAATAGGGAAATATCAAATAGGAGTAGAGAGGTTATATCACTGGTGTGACTGCTACTGGAATAATGTGTCCAGTTCTTGCATCCACAGTTCAACAAAGATGTTGAAAAATTGGAGAGGTTTCAGAGAAGAGTCATAAGAATGATTAAAGGATTGGGAAACATGCCTTTATAGTGAAAGACTCAACCAGCTCAGTCTATTTATCTTAAAAGAGAAGGTTAAAGGATGACTTGATCACAGTCCCTACGTATCTACATGGAGAATAGAAATTTGGATAACAAAGTACTCTTCAGTTTAGCAAAGGTATAACAAGATCCAGTGGCGGGAAACTGAGGCTAGACACATTTAAATTAGATATAAGGAATAAACTGTGAGGGTTATTAACCACTAGAACCACTTACCAATGGTTGTGGTGGATTCTTCATCACTGGAAATTTTAAAATCAAAATTGGATGTTTTTTCTCAAAGACCTCATATAGTTCCAACAAGAATTAATTCAGGGATCTCCAATGGCCCGTGTGATGCAGGTCAGACTAGATGATCATAATGGTCCCTTCTGGCCTTATAATATATGAATTAACACCATGTCTCCAACAACTGTCCTGTTTTATAAAAGACTGGTTCAGTATTATAATCCTAAAATTATGCAGGTTTTCATGCTGTTTCCTTCCTTGTGATAGGTAATGTGGGAAGGGAACTCTTCCTATCCCACTTCTCATCTGCTAAGAAAATTGAGTCAAGGTGGGAGGGTTTCTAGTTTGCTTGTAAATCTCTAAAAATAGAGAGGACAAAGCATTTGAATATATATTGTAAGGACTAATCATGCATTGGCATGGGATGGAATAAATATGTGATAGAATTTAATGATGGGGTGAGGGAACTATGATGCCATTAGGAATACACTCAGCAATGGTGGAACAAGGAGCTAATAAATTGTTTTTATGTTTTTAGCCAGTGCTAAAAGGCTAAAATCTTCATCCACAGGGACATTTATAAATCTTAGGTCCTTACTTTTCTCTATCAAAAAAACCTATGCACCTATTTTTGCCTGTTTGGTGGCCTCCCTAATTAGCATGGTTATTTGGATTATCCCCAAATTACTTCTCCACCCCACCCTATGCAACTTTCCCCACCCCATGCATCATCTCTCAACAGTGCTAGCCCATTGCCATGCACTGAAAAATCCTTGGGGAGAGGAATCTTTGCTGAAAGTAAAATATCTAGTTCTTGTTGATGGAACTTTTTTATTTTCAAGGTTAGAGTGCCCCCTGCTGGCCCCCAGATCTTCAGAATAGTATAATTCAGAATGTGATTAATCCAGCTGTATTAAATCAGCAAATGCTAAGTAGTACCTGTCTTTGTCCCAATGACAGGTTAGGATCCAAACAGCTGAAACATCACATTCTCTCACAAACCATGCTAATTCTCTCATGCTATGTGATGGCTCACGCAGACCACAACATCAGCTGCCACCAATAAACAGGTATGCAGAACCTTTCCAGGCAGGTGCATGCAGAGGTTTCTATCACAATGGTAAAGACTCCATCAGTCTTCTAACTATAGTCAAGTCCAGGACTTTTTACATGTCTCCAGAGGCTTTTTAACAATTAAACTCACCAAAGAAGTAAATCTCTGAACTTTGCATGGCTGTTCACATCTTTCTTTATTGTGTTCCTTTGGTCAGATTTGCAGACAACACCCAAACTGGAGGGATTCGCAAACACATGGGAGGACAGAGCCTAACTGCCAGGCAATATGTGGTCTAATTCTTTATGAAGAATTTCTCCCCTCAGCCAAAGGGGAGGTTTTGACTACCTTTGTGCTCTCCTAATTATGGACTCTTCCACGGGCCAAAACAGTAATTTAGAGCAGCTCCTGGACATTCCAACTTATATGCAGTGTTGTAACTTATGGCAGTCTGCTCAGGGCTGCCTATGGCATTTCCCAGAAATCCTGTAGTGCCATGTGCTAGGGCCTGCCCACATCTGCACTCAGTTCCATCTATGGCATGCCCCTACACAGGGATTAAGAGAAGAACAGCAGCTGCACTTGTGCTGGGTGAATTCTCCTGTATTCTGTTGCAGTGCTGTTTAAATTATATATAGGGGCCAGAGCAGGTGACAGAATCTGTTTCATGGCATGATTAAAGCAGTGGAGGATGTTAGAAACAGGGGTGGATTCAGTACTAATAAAGTTAATCACACAGGGAGGAAATAAACCACAAAGATACAAAGTTAGGGAATGTAATCACATACCCTACCCATTGCATTAGTTTTGCCTTATCTCTTTAAAGTAACCAGAATATTACTTTTTCTTGTAACAATATCTGATTGCAACGAGTGTGACTCAGGACTGGAAAACTGCGAGATGTATGCATAGGGAGGATCTCTGTCTAACACTGTTGAAAAAGATCCCCTGAAAAAGCTTCAGAAGGTGAGCTCCTGACAAAACCCGGCATCACCTTCTGACTGCATAATTTGCTGCACTAGACTACTACATCTACACCACAGACTTAGGTTGATCAGGTATGCAAAGAGGTGTGATTTGTGACTGACACAGCTATGAAGTCCTTTGTGTAGATGCAGCTATAATGTGCTTTTACCAGTATAGCCTCTTTGCGCGGGGGGTTACTAGCCAGCTACACAGTACAACTTTGCCAGTGTTGCTGTTGTGGTATATCAGCAATCCTAAACCAGTCAAGCGCTCCCACAACATGGCTGTAAACCAGTGGTCTTCAACCTTTTTACACCCAAGATCACTTTTTGAATTTAAGGGCAACCCAGGATCTACCCCGCCTCTTCCCCAAAGCCCTGCCCCACTCACTCCATCCCCCCCTCTCTCAGTCACTGCCACTTGCTCTCCCCCACCCTCACTCACTTTTACGGGGCTGGGGTTCGGGAGGGGGTGAGGGGTGCAAGCTCTAGGAGGGAGTTTGGGTGCAGGAGGGGGCTCCAGGCTTGGGCAGAGTGTTGGAGTGCAGGAGGTACAGGGTGCTGGCTCTGGGAGGGGGCTCAGGGCTGGGGGTGCCGGAGGGGGTTCAGGGTATAGGAGGGAGTATGGGGTGCAGGCTCTGGGAGGGGGCTCAGGAGGGGGTATGGGGTGCTGGCTCTGGGATGGGATTCAGGGCTGGTTTGGGATGCTGGCTTTGGGACTGGGCTCAGGGCTGGGGGTGCAGGAGTGGGTTTGGGGTACTTGCTCCAGGAGGGGATTGGGGTGCAGCTTCCCGCCGAGCAGCACTTACCTCCAGCAGCTCCTGGTCACCGGTGCAGCATGGCTGCCGCTAAGGCACGCTCCCTGCCAACCCCAGCCCCACACCGCTCCTGGAAGGGACCAATGCGCCCCTGCAGCACCTGGGCGGGGGGCTGCGTGTACCACATGGCTCTGCGTGCTACCCTCTCTACAAACACTGCCCCCGCAGCTCCCATTGGCCACAGCTCCCCGTTCCCGGCCAATAGGAGCTGCGGGGGTGGTGCTTGCAGGCAGGAGCAGCGTGTGGAGGGAGTCCAATGCCTGCCCACCCCCGGGGCCGCACTGGCTGCTTCCAGGAGCGTCATGGGACCAAGGTAGGCAAGGATTATCCAGTCTCATAGACTTTAAGGTCAGAAGGGACCATCGTGATCATCTAGTCCAGTGGTTCCCAAACTGAGGTTCGTGAACTCCTGGGGTTTGCAAAAATGTTATAGGGGGTTCTCAGGGAAAAATTCCCTAACGGCGGACAGAGCTGTCCCTAGGAACCCTGGGCAGCATGGGGCCAGCAACCCAGAGCCCCTGGACTTCCAAGAGCTAAGCAGATCAAAGCAAGCAGATCTATCACACTGAGGAGATTTAAACTTCAAGACTCCTTATAAGACATGGAAAGGGAGGTGGATATTTTCTGCTGTTTTTAAAATTAAATAGGCAGCTAGTACTGTTTTTAAAATTATTATGAAGAACAGGTTTAAGCTTTGTTGTAACATGCATTGTTTGCCTGAACTGCTCAAGACCTGAATGCTTGTGTAGGAGGAACTCTTTGAGTTGGCTTCTTAAATACCTTCATGCTGTTTCATATCTGATACTCCTTGATGAAACATAGGAGCCTTGTCTTATAACAGACTTATTCAAGGTGATACAAGCTACGAAAGTGAAATCTTGGAAGTGTTGCCGTTTTCATAATGCAATAAAGATACTGTAATGATAAATAATAATTAATAATACATAGTGTGTAATAAGCATATCACAAAAATAAATTTTATATTTCCAAGATCACTGCTTTTATAATTTATACTCAGGTAAAGGAGAAAATCCCTGGAAATATTATTTTTAAGAGGGGTTCACAAGACTTGACATTTTAGTGAAAGGGGTTCACAGGTTGTTAAAATTTGGGAACCACTGATCTAGTCTGACCACCTGTACATTGCAGGCTACAAAACCTCACCCACCCACTTCTGAAATAGACCTTTAACCTCTGGCTAGTTAATGAAGTCCTCAAATCATGGTTTAAAGCAGAGGTCCCCAAACTAGGGGGGCATGGTGGGATGTTTGGGGGGGGCGAGGTCTGCTCTGGCTCCAATTCCAGCCAGGGCCCCCGCACCTGGCCCTGTAGCCAGCCTCAGCCTGGCTGCCGGCCCCTACTACAGCCCGGTTGTGGCTTGCTTCTGACTCTAGCCTTGGCCCCTGGCTGCGGCTCTGTCCCCAGCCCCACTCCCGGACCCAGCCCCACCCTCAGCTGCAGCCCCAGCCTCGGCCCCTTTACCCCGTCTGCATCCTCCTACCCTCCAAGCTGCACCCTGCTCCCAGCCACCCTCAAAAGTTTGGAGACCACTGGTTTAAAGGCTTCAAGTTACAGAGAATTCACCATTTACACTAGTTTAAATCTGCTAGTGACCTGTGCCCCATGCTGTAGAGGAAGGCAAAATCCCTCAGGGTCTCTGCCAATCTGACCTGGGGGGAAATTCCTTCCCAATCCCAAATATGGCAATCAATTAGGCCCTCGGCACACAGGGCCAGCTTTAGCAGGTGCGGGGCCCCACGCCGGGACGCAAATTGTCTTGCGTCCCACCCGCCCCGGCCCCACCCTCTCCCCAAATCCCCGCCCTGGCCCCGCCCCCTCACTGCCCCATTGGATCCCTCCCCAAACCCCCACCCTGGCCCCGCGTCTTCCCCAAGCACGCCGCATTCCTCCCCCTCACTCGTCTCTCCCAGGCTTGTGCTGATCAGCTGTATGATGGCACAAGCGCTGGAGGGAGAGGGGAGAAGCAGGACGCGGCGCTTTTTTTTTTTTTTTCCCCGCTCCACCGGCAGCCCCGGACGTTGCGGGGCGCTCTTAGGCACAGGGCCCCATTCTGGGGAATCGGCCGAATCGGCTTAAAGCCGGCCCTGTCGGCACATAGGCGAAACCCACCAGGCAGATAGCTGGGAAAGAATTCTCTGTAGTAACTCAGAGCCCTCTCCATATAGTAGGGTTACCATATCTCATAAATAAAAAAAGAGGACCCTCCACGGGCCCTGGCCCCGCCCATTCCCCACCCCTAGCCCCGCCCCAACTCCACCCCTTCCCCACCCTAACTCCGCCCCCTCCTCCCTCCCACTCCCAGCCAGGGGGAAAGGGCTGCCCCAGTGCTACCAGCTTCAGGGTTTGCCGGGCAGTCCCCAGACCCTGCGCCCCCAGCCGGCGCTTCCCCAGCGCAGCTGGAGCCCGGGAGGGGAAGCGCCCAGCCGGGGGTGCAGGGTCTGGAGGCTGCCCAGCAAACCGTGAAGCCAGTAGCACTCGGGCTTTGGGCAGCCCCTATGCCTCCAGACCCTGTGCCCCCAGCCGGGCACTTCCCCTCCCGGGCTCCGGCGGCGCAGGGTCCGGAGGCATGGGGGCTGCCCGAAGCCGGTAGCGCTCGGGCAGCCCGGCTCTTAAACAGAGCCGAAGAGTCGGGGGAGGAGCAGAGCCGCCATTTTCCCGGACATGTTCGGCTTTTTGGCCATTCCCCCCGGACGGGGGGTTGAGTGCCGAAAAGCCGGACATGTCCGGGAAAAAGAGGATGTATGGTAACCCTATATATAGTGTCTCGTCTCCAGCTATTGGGGACTTTTGCTACTGGCAGTTACCGTTAAGCCACATCATACCATTCCCCCCATTAATTTATCAAGCTTAATCTTGAAGTCGGTTCGGTGTTTTGCCCCCATTGCTCTCCTTGGAAGGCTGTTCCAGAACGTCACTTCGGGAAACCAGCCCCGCCTCCGAGGCAGGGCCCCGCCCGCCCTGAAGCCTCGTTCCGCTTTCGCGGGTAGTTTGGGACGCTGCGCGGGCCGTAGCTCCGTGGGGGCTTGTGGGTGCGCGCGCATTCGCCGGGGAAATTAGCCAGAGCCGTCATGGCCGCCGCCTGCTGGAGGGCCCTCGCTAGGGCGTCCGCCGCCCGGCCCGGAGCGCGCTGCCGTAAGGAGCCGGGGCTCCGCCCGCTCATGTCACCTGATCTCAGCCCCCAAAAGGCCGGGGGGGAACCAGGGTCCTGCCTCCCCGTCACTGCCCCCTTCGCGGGGGGAGGCCGGGCCGGGCCCGCCCTGCCCTGGTCCCTGCCGTCCCGCTCTCCCGTCCCCTTCCCGGGGCGGGCCTGCCTGGGTCCTGTCTCCCCTTTTCCCGCCACTGCCCCTTTTGTGGAGGGGCTGCCTGGGTCCTGCCCGCCGGCCGCTCCCCGGCCACTACCCCCTTTGTGCGGAGGCACCTGGGGCCCTGCTCCCTCTCCCCGGCCATTGCCCCCTTTGTCGGGGAAGGGGGCGTTGCCTGGGTCCCTGCTCCCCCATCAGTGTCCCCCTTTACTGGGGTGCTGCCTGGGTTGCTGTGCCCTTCACTGCCCCCTTTGCGCGCAGGGGTGCTGCCTGGATCCCTGCTTCCAGCCCCCTCACCCCTCCGCCTTTGTGGGAGGGGAGTGCTTTCTCTGGCCCTGGAATGTGTGTCACACCTGATTACATTGCTTTGGGTTACATCCTCACGCAGTGTCTTTGCCCTCATTTTCTCTCTGTAAAAATCTCTCAAACCCTTCTTTCCAAATTGACAATTGTATAGATTACCCTAGTTTTTAGGTTGCAGAGATCTGCTAAGAAGAAGGATGGTTTTGTGGTTCTGGTCCAGGACTGAGAGTGAGGAGAGTTGTACTTTTATTCCCTATTCTGTTTTGGACTGTGTGACCTTGGGCCAGTTATTTAGCCTTAACTGCTTCACTTGTACAAAGGACATACTTATATTTGAGAAGCCTAGTTAATGTAGATTGTAACCCAAATTTTACATGCGATAGTGTTATAGAAATTGTAAAGTATTACTAATTGCTGAGCTGATAAATGTATTATAAATTGTAGGTGTTTCTTACTAAATCAAAGAGCACTCAGGAGTTATGGTGCTTTTGAGGGAGATAGTACAATGAACTATTATATTCATCACTTTTTTCCCTAAGGGTCTGATCTTGCAGTGAGCTCTGCGCAGATCTTGGAGGATCAAGGCTTGCAAAAGTATTTTTGTACTTTCAGTGTGATACGGCAGTAATAAGTCCTTTTGAAATGTTCAAATAGTAGTAAAACATAAAAGTACCTGAGACTTCTGCAAATCACTGAGGAGAAAGTATTAAAGTCTGTAGGTTAAAAATAGATTTAGATGAGTTTAGTCTTAGCTTGACTTTATTTAAACCGTTATTGCTTAAATATTTTCCATCTGAAAGCTGTTCTAAAATGTGATGCTTAAACCAGAGATAGAAATATATCATTTTTCTTAATCTCCTTTTGACTCATCTAAAACTTCTTGCATTAGCTTCTCACAGTTTCCTTCTATCATATGAGCATCTAACAAAGGAAGGCATGATCTTTTCCTATTGCCTTAAGATGGTACTGGTGGATCAGAAGAAGCACGCTGTGAATGTTCATACACATATAGTATTTTGAAGGGTTGAGAGTTGCTTACATTATAATTGTATGCATACTTGTTATGGGGGTTGCTTTTACTCCTGATTGAAATAGGTTTATTTTCAACACCATCTTGTTTCTGTCTTTGAAGGGTGCTTCTCTTCCTCTGGACTTCTGAGGGCTAACAGTGGAGAACCTAAAAAATTTCAGCCACCTCCAAAGCCAGTTATTGTTGACAAACATAAAGAGGTAGTAGAGAGAAGGTAGGATACTCCGTTGCTTAACATAGTGCATAGTTAAACTTCTTAAAAGTTGCTGCTCCCTTGCTTAGTCTTCAGTCGAGTTATTAAGAGCACCTCCTGAAATCAACTAAGCACCGTTATGCAAAGTACAGTAAACATTTGCTAAGGTCTAGCAAAGACAATTTGTCAAAAAATGGGCTTAAAATATCTCTTCCTTTGACTTGCATCCACAAAAATAGTGATTCATGGATAAGTCTATGTAGTTGTAAACGTACATGCAAGTCTAGGTTGTGTTTTGTTGAGCTTCATTATATTAAATGCATGTGTATCTTCAGTACAACAGTCTGTCATAGGGAGAAAGTACATGCAAGTGAACATTGAGAGACCTGGATTGTGATTCTGGCTCTGCTGCTGACCACCTGCTGAGCAAGTCACTCTTTGTAAAATGTTGCTGCCACTGGTGCTGGTATCCTCAGTGAGAACGCTAGTGTAGAAAGGGCACAAGTGTTTCTATTATTGTATCACCTAACCTGCTCTGGCCAACATTAGGTGATTAAAATGTTTCTGCACTGTTAGTGGTAGTGCAACATTGGGAGATTTCCCAAAGAAGTCTAGTGTGTAATCAGCCTAGGAGTGGGGAGAGTTTCTTAGAATCTGAACTTTGGCACCCGTTCAGCTCTTGGCCAGTCATCTCAGACTGGTAAGGGTTTTCTTTACTTGAAACTGTCTTCATAAGGGGTAAGATTCTGTGCTGCACTTCTTAGAACTTGTAGCCAAGAGGGATTCTCTCCCCTCCCCTCCGCCTTGCAAGTTAAACTACCTTTTCTGCCCTCCGGGGTCCAGAGCAGCCCTTTGGGGCTAAGTTATGGTAGCCTCCCTGGGCTACCCTACGGACAGCAGCACTGACCAGAATCTCTGCTGTTGTGTGTGCTGTGCTTCCACTGCATAGCCATGCCCCTACAACAGGGTTTGCGAAGTGGTCCTTAGAGGACCACCTCCATCTGTCTTCCTAATTTTCTGTGTCAGGCAATTCCAGCCAGATCAAGGGTTTTTATAGTCCCGCTATGCATTTCTGGCCCCATTATCCCATGTAAAGGAGTGGGGGTGAAAATCTCACCCATGGTGTGTCTTGTGGACTCCCATCTGCTAGGAGCAAGAGACCTTTTACAACTTGTTTCACGCACAATACTATTCAGCCATGAGCCATCCAATGTTAAGTACTCACTGCTAACATGGGTTAGAATTGAACCATGAAAGGTTCCATTACTAATCCTCCTTGTCCATAGTTCTAGTGTTCAAAAGTGATAGCAGTGACAAAAGTGATAAATAGAAAATTATCATGCACCCAAAAGGCCAATGAGTACTGTAGGCACTTGTAGCTGCAAAATATCTGAACACAAACTACGCATCTTCTCATTGAAAGAAACTTGGAGCACTCAAATCAGGAATTGCAAAAACTGCTATTTATGTCAGTGTGAAGGCAACCTGCACACATGAATAGCAGAGGTCTTTAATGTGTAAACCAAATATTTTTAATTCAGTACTATGGTAAGTTGTAGGTTTTAACACAAATTACTTCTGTCTTATACTCATAAAGGTTTTGACTTCCCCACAGGTTCTTGAGTCCTGAATTTATTCCCCCCAGAGACAGAACAGATCCTCTTAAATTCTATATTGAAAGAACTGACATGATACGAAGGCGAAAAGTGCTCGACATTCCAGAGTTCTATGTTGGTCAGTTAACAACATTAGGATTTTTAATAACTTTTCCAGTATTGGTCATTGATATAGTTTAAAAAAATTAATAGCATAGCTTTATAACAATGTTACTATTTTCTGCTGCCAAATTTAATGGACAATTAATAGAATGTATGATTAATAGAAGTATCGCCATTTGAACTCAATGAAAACATTGAGGTTAGTTTTCTAGATGCAGACATTCTGTATGCATTGCTTACAACCTAAACACTGCAGTGTGCATGTGGTCCAAGAAACTTTTGTCTATAACTTTCCTGTTTATAGACACAAGTAAATAACATTAATGATGTGAACTAAATCTTTAAAGGCAAAGAAATTTTATATTTTTGTATAAATATTTAAGCCTACATTTTGTAAATTGTCTGTTTTTTAAAAAGATTAATTTAGTTGAGTGTGTCTATTAATGTCTGCATTTAAAATTTGACTCCTTCTCCATGTTCCAGGAATGATTTACTGACTAGTCTCTCCTTTGGGCAGGAAGCATCCTTTCTGTTACCACAGCAGATCCATATGCCAGTGACAAAACCAGCCGTTTTGTAGGAATTTGCATTCAAAGAGGAGGAAAAGGACTTGGTGCTACCTTTGTGCTTCGGAATATTATAGAAGGGCAGGGTATGTCTTTGTGCAGCTTTCATTCTTATATTAGGACTATTAAATGGAGGAGCTATAGTATTTAAACTGTATATGAAATGGTATAGAAATCTTGTTTGCAGTTGGGATGGTATTAGTGTTAAAGGAAAATCATCTTGCATACTACTGTTTGTTAGGTTTAAAACAAGATGCACTGCAAGATGCAATGAGACCTTGGTGTACAGTATATCTCAGTTGCTTAAAAATCTGGCACATCTGGGCTGATCTCATGTTTCAACTCTGGTCAGAAGTAATACATCTACTAACTTCATTTATGAACTAACTTTGTAGTAGATGGATTTTAATGTTATTCTAACAGCCTTACAAAAAACACTTTGTTTTGTAGTAGCAGCTAGGGCCCAACAGAGAGTAAAGTACCATTGTGCTAGGCACTGTGCAAACAGAGTAATACAGTCTAGGCCCCATAGAGCTTAATCTTGATTCTCACTTGTCTCATAGCAGTCCTACATCACCTCATTTATAACCCAAGATATATTTGACTCTAGGTCTCCATAATGGAAGACCAATGTAGCAGCCTACTGCCTCACACACCTTCTTTCTGGTGCACTTTAAAGCCATTGTAGGGCAATACAGGCATTGCTTTGTCTGCATTACTATAAATATAAGCAGGAATTAGGCATTCCTTATTTTGCTTAAATAAATATATCACAAAATAATCACCATTGTACCGAAAATACATTGAATAATTTAAAATCCATGCTTGTGGCTCCCTCTTAAATTTATACTTATAAGTGCCTCTGCCTTGAGCTAGTCTAGACCAGACTTTAATTTCTTTGTAAAAGAGAAATGTATACAATACTGTATTCAAAAAAATGGACCCAAAATGTAACAAAACACTGTCCTCAATTAATATAAGGCTCTGAAACACTAAACTGCAATATATCAAACCCAGACTAGGTTTCTTATGGCCTCTGATTCTCAGCTACAAGTTAAATAATTGTTTGTTGTCTTAAGGTGTTGAGTTTTGCTATGAACTGTACAATCCTCGAATCCAGGAGATCAAGGTTTTGAAGCTGGAGAAGAGACTAGATGACAACCTGATGTATTTACGGGATGCTTTTCCTGAATATAGTACTTTTGATGTGAACATGAAACCTGTGCCCCATTCAGCTAATGATGAAATTCCTGTAAACCAGGTATGAGTCTGGTGTGATAGAAGTTTGGTGGGAAAGTGAGGAGGTGATTCAAAGTGATTGTAATAAAATATAAACACTTCATATCTGATGTGTTAGCTTGAATCTAGCCCTCTAAGACCACTGAACTGTTATCAGGTGCCACATATAAAACAAGTTTGGTCTTATTCTGTTTTTATAGTGAATAATCATCCACAATGCAGTTGAACTATCTGTTGTTTTAACAGAGAACAAGGATGGATTGGGCATAAAAAATAAATCATCTTTGGGAGGTGGGCTCTCCAGGGCAGAGTTGAGGCACGTGTAGGCGGTTATGTGGAGAAGCTTTCTCCATGTTGTATGTGTTCTGTAGATGTGACTTAAATGTCTGCCTGACATCCCTGGAACTATTTGATTATTAAATTGTCATCCTTTTTTTAGGAGAATCTGTGTGTAAAAGTACACAAGGGAGGAATGCTAGTAGACAACAACTTATTGTCATGCTGAGGGTAGAAATTTTGGTGGCTGTAAAGTAGATCATTTCTTTCCAAAAGACTTAAAGAAATCAAATACATCTGCTACCCTCTTCATTAGCTCAGGAAGACTTGTAGAGGTAGTGGGGGATACATATCCCATGCCAGTTCAAGTATGCAAATCCTGTACTGTGCCATATTTGGTACCATCCATTAGAGGAATCACCATCTTCTGAGTTTTAATACTTAACTACTTTAAGTTCTTGTATAATGTTTATCACTATGCTAAAAGCAGTGTGGCCTGCATATGCTTATGTCTTGTGGGCCTGTGTAGTGGTTAGGGCTACTCAGTACAAAAAGGCATTGACAGACTGCAGGGGGAAACCAAAATAGAGTGTCAGGAAAAAATTAAGTATTGGAAGTTTGATCTTACGTGTGAACATGTGGAACTTGAGGATGATGGAGGGTGGATGACTGTTTTTAACTGTCCAGTAACAATTAATAGCTCAAAGGGGGAGGGAATATTTTAAATGATTTATGTTAGTAAACTAAGGACTAACAGCCCTGCTACTGAAGAGGAAAAACAAGTTGTGAGATAAGACCACATCTAACTTTGATCAGAAGTGGGGTTCAAAAGTAGATTGAGAATAGATGAGCCTTGTCTACAGAACAGTTAGGCATGAAATGCCTATGTGCACAAGTTTCTTCAGGAATAAATTCCAGTTATCCAAACACAACTGAGCAGTAGCTCTTTAGAGCTGATCTTACAATCAAACTTGGCATCGCTTTCTTTTAGAGCAAAAAGACAAGTAGGGCCAAGTTGAAAATGCATCCTAATGCAAAAAAGTCAAAGTTGTATGAAGAGTTGCATCTTATGTATTCTTTACTTGTTTCCAATCCTAGCTGAAGGTCAAAATGAAACCTAAACCCTGGACAAAACGTTGGGAACGGCCAAAATTTAACATTAAAGGAATCCGCTTTGAATTACCTGAAGAAATGATGAAAGAAGCACAAAAGTGGAGCCAGCCCTGGATAGAATTTGATATGCTGCGAGAATACGATACTTCAAAATTAGAGAAGGAAATATGGAAAGAAGTGAATGAAGAGCTAAAAAAATGATACTGCTTTTATATGGAGATTACTGAGGAGGGAGGCCCTCTGAATTTTTAATATACAATTCAATTGTGTAAGACTTGTGTACAATAAAGTTATTTCAAAAACGTAGTACATTTGTGTATATACAGTGCAGCGGTTTTAACCTCCTTTAGTTCCCACTGTTGAGGTGGGGGCAGTGAGTCCTATTGTCTTCAGTAAAATCGTGAGAACTATCTTACCAAAGTACTATGTCTAGCCCCCTTTTCCAGGCATTCTCAGTCTTTACGCTAACAAAACAGGTCTACACTGCTACACGTTTCATGTTACTCATTTGACGACAGGCCATAAACGCCTCCCTGGATTCAGGTAGTATATGTTCTTTTGCAATTAACATATCCCTCCAGCCATGAAATTTTTTTTTTTTTAATCCATTTGTTAGCTGCCTCAACTAAGACTTTCTGGCAGTCGCTGCTTTGGTAGACTGACTTGTTTTCCCAATTTTGTCAAGACATATCTTCCTGTGCTGTGATGGTTTTGTTGTCTATTGTCTAACCAACCACCACCACCACCACACACTTTCATTCCTTGCTTGTTTAAATACAGTAGGAGGTGTATGTCTGACTAGTTGAGTGATATTGCTGAACAGGAAGGTAGGATTACATCTCAAAACTAAAAGTTAAGTAAGCCTTGAGTGAAAACACTGGGCACTAGGAGTGTACCAACCAGGAAGGCTGTTCCTGCCCTCAGGAGCACATGGACCAAGACAGAGAGAGAGAACATTTCACAAAATGATCAGAGTGGCAGTTGAGTTTCAATTTTTTGGTGTGTTGTTTAAACACCTAAAAGCCAGATTCAGGCTCTTCATGCTTGAGATTGTAAAACATGCACATGACTCTGTGAGCCATTATTCACTCTTACTTATCGCTAGTTTACAAATTTGAAGTTGATTTGATTCTCCTCTTCCCCACCCACAGTTTATTAAACTCCTAATAATTATTCCCACTTAACATAGCACAGCCTGCCCAAGTCGTCGCCTTCCCTTTTTCTGTAAGGTATGAGGAGTTGTTCCTGCTCTCATTGATGAAATGGTATGTATCCTACTCGAGCTAGAAGGATCTACCATTAGTAGTTACTGAGGGGGAAATGTTACACCTCTACCCTGATATAATGTGGGTTTGCATACAACGCGGTAAAGCTCTGACATGCTGCTTTGAGCAGCGTGTTAAGGGTGCTGGGCTGGGGCCAGGGGCTTGGATAAGGGGCAGAGAGTCTCAGGGGGTGGTCAGGGGCTCCCCTCCAGGATCTGGGAGGCAGGAGCTGTGCGAGGGGCACTTTTGGGGGCCCTGCAGTTCCAGAGTGGCCCGGGGAATTAGCAGGGGGCCGGGAGCAGCCCGCTCCGCTTCCCTTGCCACTCCGCCAGCTCCCAGTTGTGGCGCTCTACTTCCTGCCACAGGTGAGCACGGGGGGGCATCCTTTCCCCAACCTCCTCACACTCACCAGCAGTGGGAAGAGGAGCGCCACAGCTGGGAGCTGGCGGAGTGGAGCAGGCTGGGGTCACGTTGCTCCACTTCCTGCTGCTGGTGAGTGCCTGTCGGGGGGTGTGGATAGGGGTCAGGGTCCTGGGGGTGATTAGGGATAGGGGTGTCTGGAGGGGGTGGTCAGGGGCCAAGGAGCAGGGGGGCCAAAACAAGTTCGATATAACGCGGTCTCACCTATAACGCAGTGAGATTTCTTGTATCCTGAGGACCGTGTTATATCGGGATAGAGGTGTACTTTGAACAGTCTGACATGCAAGACCCTGGAAGCATAGAAACTTTGAGAGAGATGTGGCCTGGGACTAGTCAAACTTTTCTATCTCTAAAGATTATATGTATCAGTCTGAGCTAGGAATTGTATGTAAGGTTTATCAGAAAGGTTACTAAGCTTCCCCCAAGAAAATTGGCTTGAGGGGGCGGGGGGCCATAATTAGATTTCAGGACAAGTAAACAATTCCAAAGAAGTATTACCTGATGAATTGCATGTACTGGTTCAGACTGGGTTCAAGAGGCCCAACAAGCAAAGAACTTTAAGAATAAAGGGTCAGACTCAACTGAGCCACATCCCTCTCTCTGATTTAAAAAAAAACAAAAACTGACAATTGTACCCAAGAGGATATGCCTACTTTTCCTATTGTACTGCTTTGTCTTTGGACAATAAATTTAGCTACGGTTGGTTATTAGGTCTCAATCATTTTTAAGAACAAACAATGAATGTAATCAAACTAGCTACATCTTTTAGTTAATACCACAGAGAGAGAGAGGAGGTGTAGTTAAATCTGCTGGTAGAAAGGATAAGACCACACGAACGCCTAGGTCACATTTTTTAAAAGGGAGGATGGAATGGACTTTTAAACTTTTAACAGCAGCTATTTTACCCTTCTCCCATTGCAACTTGTAGGATAGGGCTGAGTTTACATTAGGCTTTCTGTATACTGGGAAATTGACAATTCTGAACATGCCACATGGCTGGCCAAAACCAGTGGGAAATGTAGGAGTCTGTTAAGTGGCTGAAAGCTTTGGTTTTGGTACAAAATACACTAAGTAGAAACTTAATATTTTTAGGATTGCGAAAATCGTGTACATTTTTAAAAGGCCATTTTAGTAAGTACACTTAGCCTGTGGGCTCCCACAGCACTCTACAAAATACATGCACATACGCTTGTCACTTCAACTACACTTCAGGAGGAGCAGTGTTTTGGTGAAACAGTGCAGCTGTTTAACAGCTCTATTATTACAGGACAACTTACATAGCCAACAAACTTCAGGGAAAACTGAAGCATACAGAATTCAGTTACACAAATTGGAATTTATCCTGGCCATCACCATGAGTAAGTACCCCTTACTCTTGCCATACATCTGATGGGCTCTTTAGCCCACCAACGGCCACCATCTTTTATATCATCCAAAATAGCACCTCCAACACCATCCAGTCACATAAAGTCAATAATGACATAGAAGGAATGTTACGTGTAGTGCAATAGCATCTACATTATCAAGGGTCCATTGTGCTGGGTGCTGTACAAATACACAGGTCGACACTGCTCACTCCCTGAAGAACTCAGTCTAATTTGAGACAACATACCAACAAATATGGAGGGAAGGCAAGGAGGACAAATCACATGCTTATATTGATTAGCTATTGCCTAATTTCATAGTTCCTGCTGGTAAAAATCTTAATTTAAAAAAGTTATCAATTGCTGCACAATCTTGCCATCATTAGTAAGTTGATTTATTATAGTAATCACAGCAAAAGATGGTCTTGAAACAGTGTACTGCTTTGAAGAATTCTGCACATTCTAGAGCTATGCTGCTTAAATCATGTTAGTATGGCAAATACAGTGAACACCCAGAATTGAAGTTAATTACTTGTTTAAATAAATATGAAATGAAATGCAAGACTAAATTTTATTTTACGAAGTAAGTCCATTTGTACAAGAGTTAAACAATCAAGATAAAAAATAGTATCTAGTTATTTACAATTGATATTCATTTATTTTACAAAAATACCCAGTTTTTAAAAAAATGTAAAAGCATGTCCACAGGGAAAAATATCTACTATAAGAAAAACACAAATATTACATGTTAAATACCATTTGGGGAAATACAGATACATCAGAAGTTGTGCTATGCTCTGGATTTCTATAAACAATTCTCTTTCAATTCCATGGCAGAATGACTTTTGTTATATACATTCAAAATTCTCACTTTAAAACATACACAGAATATTTTAAAATAGATTGTATGATAGACGAGACTGTGTGTACATCGGGGGGGAGCAAAAACAGCAATCAGCAAGACTCTCAGACACCAGTCAGATTTCTGAAGTTGCTACAATAAATGACTCATGCATCTCACTGCCAACAACTGAAGTGTGTATGATAATTAAAAAGAAACTTTGATGAAAAATAAGACCAGAGGTGAGCCCAGGCCCACAAACACTTGAGCACAATCCATATTAGCATCTGAATTATAAAAGACAACATACAGTGGATGCCATCCTTACATTGTGATGTTACAAGTGTTGTATTTGCACACTAGGTATAATATAGATAGGTGCCTGCTATCCCTAGCTTTCTATTTCAGCGGTCTCTGTTATTCTATTGCTATTATTCAGTTGAAATCCTGCCGGACTTATTCTAACTCTCCCACGGATCTCCATGAAGATGGTCACTGGGATCTCACCAGAGACGGGACCTGGTATTCTCCCTGAGATAGAGAGACAGTACACAATACTAGGCTCACAGTTCAAGACTGGAAATTCTACACAAGGCTGTTTACTTACAGTATACTGATTGTGTGACACTTTTTTCAGATCCTTTCACTATCCTTTAAGTAACACCTATTTATTTATTCCTAAAAGGAATAAAGCATTACCACCCCTGTGGTAGGAACTAAAACACTGCTCCACTTTGAATTAAATCCAGCAAAAGCAAGGTCATTCAGGAATTAAGATTACCATTTCATCTTCAACTAACTTGATACCAACCAGTGCAACATGCATTGGACCAGATTTTGCATTCCTGGTGCACACCAAGTACCCTCCGTGGGAATTTTGGGTGCACAAGAAATGCAAAAATATAAGCCTATTACTTGCATGGCCTTTAAGTCCCATGAAATATCTAGGCTCAACAAGACAGAATAAAGTCAAAGGGCAGCCCTAACTTGTCAGTTGCATTGTTCAAGTGAAACCTTTAACAGTATTTTAACTTGATTTATATCTTGCTTTAAATCAAACCCAAAATGGCTACAGCATTTTTAATTTTATATTTTAGTCCTTTCGCTGGAATTCTATTTTCTGACAATAGATTTCAGGTGTTCCAGTTTATATTCCTCAATGAAATCCTCTGCAATATGCAAGGCGTTGACTTTCACCAACAGAAGAATCAGGTCTCTTGTTTCATCACTAAAAAAATTAAAAGAAAAGTACAATATTCAAGTGACTGACCTCCATATACTTTGAGTGTATTGATTTTTAAAATGCAGATAAGAAACTACACTGGAAATTAATGAAAATGATCCTGGGCTACGGTGATCAGTTATGTTGCCCACATTAAATTCCAGTGTCCAAAGGCTAGGCAGGAAAATCTAACATAAATCTGTATCCTCCATTTCTATTAGATCACATTTTATAAATTTAAACTAATCTGATTAGATATTCCATATTTTAATAATTACATTCCTTATAAAAGCAAGCACTAATAAGACAGCTCAGAGTGTGCAAGATACAGAGAATCACAGCAGATATCCAACGCCTCCGTTAGCAACAACATTATGGGACTATTTCCCCAATTCTCTAGAAACAGACGGACCAGTGTTACAAGAATGATGTAATGTAGGACTTTACATGTCTGTATACTGTTACCAGTAAGTCCTACACATAAGTCACATAACCCTTTTCCATTATTCTTGTGTGTCCATTACAAGATTTTTAATTTGTTTTTGATTTACAATCCTTCCACACCTCTCAAATGGATATGCATGGAAAAGATCAAAATGTATACCGCTACAAGGCCCCTTTTACAGTGTACCATGTAAATATACAGACACAAAAAAGTTAATAAAACCTTAGAGAGACACAATACATGTAGAAATAATGAATTCCAAAAAAATGCCAGACAGATTACCTGCAGTTATTCTTGTACAGTGTATGTGCACTTTGCAACAAATGTTGGCTAAAGTTTGCTAACTGAGGGAGAGTTGATCTGCTTTTAAGCTCTTTGAACCATCTTTCTGGGAGACATGCAACTACCTGTTCAATCAAAACATATTTGGAAAAGATTAGACAATCCTTAAATGCATTAACTCACACTCTGCTTTAACTCACACTTCTTATTTCCCCTTTAATTGGCTCCATTGTTGTAATTAATAAAAAGCTTTGTCAGATGCAGAGCCAGATATCATTTCAATGGAGTATTGTTATTCTTGGCATACTCAACAGCTTCAAGAGTTTATAGGCTGATGTTTGTTCTAAAGGTTTTTATGTTTCTGTGTAAGGAATATCAACAATTATACACAAATGACTGAGAACTTTTATCACAAACCTTTCTACACCTTCCATTTTGCTTCTGATGCTTGTTGAATGCATATATTAAATAGACTGCCTAAAAACATATCAATTTTATCTATGTTAGTATATAGGTCTGTTTGTTAGCCTGGGATAGAATTTTGGGTTTGACTTTTTGATACTCTTATACTAATATGTGTAAACAAAGGACAAAGACACTGGGATGTTGCTTCTGCCTAGTCAGATGGATTTGTTAGTACAATGGGAACAGATAAGAACAGTTAAAGTGTTACTCAGAGCACTTAAAGATTGCCTCAACCCCTATCTCAAGGCAAAATCAAGCAACCAGTAGAGAGGGGAAAAAGGGTTTGGGGGTGGGGAAACGTATAAAACACTAAAAGACTAAAGAAATGCCTGTCCCTGACCAGAGCACAACCTCACTCTTTACCCCTCCCATGGGATACAAAAGAAGTGAGACGAAGACCCCAGACCCAAAATGGAACATGATCCTAAGTTGTAAGGGGTCGGATTATGGGCATGCATTGCAGGTATAATTATGCCTCCTGAGGAGGGGGGGAAGAAACACTGTGGCGCCAGAGTTATGGAACACGTTTTTGCTGGAAACTAACCCCAATAAACATTGCATTGTCTACACTTCGGACTTCTGGTCTTCTGCTTTCTGTCTGCGTGACAAGAACCAGGGGAGAGGGTGAAGGGAAAGCCCTCTAACAATCTAGCTGGCATAATACACCATTAGTTATTGCCAATTTGAACTGCTAACCTTTAGAGCACATTAGCATACATTAGCTTTGGGCAAAAACATTTGCCTGCATTAATCCCTCAGGTCAAGAAGTTAGAATCTGCCCAATTCCAAGAAGCCACCAACTTCTTCATCCTCAGTACCAAGAGGTTCATTGATAAGTCATTTTGTGGCTAGAGATATACAACTCCAGCCATTGAACTTACATTAACAACCAGCATTATGAAAATACTTATTCTGGAGTGAAGGGATTAAATCATTAATTGCCAGTATCCTTTTTAGAAATTGTTTATTTTACCCTCCACTGTTTGTAACACTTGGAAGCAAAAAACCCAGGATTTTTATCCTCTGAAAGGTGTGAAGATCTACTTTGGAGTCAAACATTGGCATTTTCTGGATTTTTAACAAACCTAATGTGGCTTTTGTCTGCACAAATCTCTCTCTGCATTAGCATAATCTATTGCACCAAGAAAGCACACAACTTTGTGAGTAGTGGGCTTGAACCAGACTTAAAGGAATTCAATGGAGGTCTTTCCATTCTTCAATGGGCCCTGAAACATTACTAGCATGGTGTAGATTAAATGGCTAATTATAGCTGGTGATCTAGGCGAGCATGAACAGCTCAGACTTTATTATATTTTGAACTGATAGATTTTTCAAAAAGATACTTAGAGTGATATCTTGGCTCCAATGAAATCAATGGCTACTGATTTCAATGGGGCCAGGATTTCACCCTTAGGATTCAAAAAAGATATTTTCCATTGGACTGTAATAGCTTCCAAGTTTCCAAATTTTAGGCCTGAATATTTTGACTGTGCCTTTCTAAAATCATCAAGAGTTTGCAAAGTTACCTTAAAAGCTATAGATACTGAAAGTTTGTTACTTATTTTATCTTCAGACACTGATCTCTTTATCATGAAAACTCTTTCTTCAATATAAGCCTTTTTCCTATATATAATTTTTACCTTGTTGCATTTTTCCACATTATCTGGTCCAGGTGGTGCATTAAGGAGTATCAGAAGGAGATATCGATTCAGCAGCTTGCCTAGTCCTAACTCACGTAGCGTATCTTCTAGTATGATCCCATCCCAAAGAAGAATATTAGACAGCAGCTGAAATGATAAAGAAGCTTAGAATGAGCACACTTGGTGATAGGAGGTAAACTTAAGTATAAAACCATAATGTAATACTTTGGTTACACGTTTTCATAGGACTGCATGCAGGCCCAAATTCCCACTTAGAATTTCCCTCAACTCAATCTTTTTAGATTAAAAAAATACGCTGATGTGTTTATTTGAACATGAGATCATTGGACTGCACACACACATCAGAATGTGCGGTTGGGGTATGGAGCCTCAGAAGTGCAATGCACTCAGCAGAGGGCAAGGACTTGGAAACTGACATGGGGCACAGCCCAAAGGCCACCAAATCTTGTTGACCCTCTCAAGTGAAGCAAGTGATGAAAAGAGGAAATATGCAGGGCAAGAATGGTTGGCCAAGGTCTGGGGTGAGATGGGGAGGATCTGGCATTTGTGTAAATCGATGGATAAGTACATTCAAATGACAGCACATTTATAACCATTATTTCACAACCAATTATCTTTGAAGAGCACACATTCCTTAAACTAAAACAGGAGTCATCCAAAAAGCGGAAACTAGATCAAACTACAAAGGATGAATATAAAAAAACAACAAAAGCACAGACCGGCTGAGGCACAAAATGAGATTAAACTAGGCAGGGACATAAAGGGTAACAAAAAAATATTTTACAAATACATTAGAAGCAAGAGGAATACCAAGGACAGGGTAGGCCCATTACTCAATGAGGAGAGAAAGACAAATGCAGAAAATGCAGCAAAGGCGAATGTATTAAATGCCTTTTTGTTTCAGTTTTCACCAGAAAGGTTAACAGTGATCAAACAACTAACATAGTGAACATCAGTGTAAATGGGGTAGAATCTGAGGCTAAAACAGGGAAAAAACAAGTTAAGATTTACTTAGACAAGTTAGAGGTCTTCAGGTCGGCAAGGCCTGACAAAATACATCTTAGAATACTTAAGGATTGGGCTGAGAAAATCTCTGAGCCATTAATGATTATCTTTGGGAACTCATTGAGGATGGGAGAGATCCCAGAGGACTGGGAAAGGGTAAATATAGTACCTATCTATAAAAAGGGGAATCAGAACAACCCAGGAAATTATAGACCAGTCAGCTTAACTTTGGTACTTGGAAAGATAATAGAGCAAATAATCAAACAATTTGTAAGCACCTAGAAAATAATAAGGTGATAAGTAACAGTCAACATGGATTTGTTAAGGACAAACCATGTCATACCAACCGGATATTCTTCTTTAACAGGGTAAGAAGCCTTGTGGATATGGGGAAGCAGTAGATGTGATATACCTCAAATTTAGTAAGGCTTTTGATACTGTCTCACATGACCTTCTTATAAACAAAGTAGGGAAATACAGGCTAGATGAACCTACTATAATGGTGCATGCACAACTGGTTGGAAAACTGTACTCAGAGAGTAGTTATAAATGGTTCATAGTCAAACCAGAAGAGCATATTGAGTGTGGTCTTGCAGGGATCTGTCCTAGGTCTGGTTCTATTCAATATCTTCATAAATGATTTGAAAAATGACAGTGACATTTATAAAGTTTGCAGACGATACCAAGATGGGAGGGGTTGCAAATGTTTAGGAGGACAGGATTAGAATTCAAAATTATGGAATCATAGAAGATTAGGGTTGGAAGAGACCTCAGGAGGCCATCTAGTCCAACCCCCTGCTCAAAGCAGGACCAACACCAATGATCTTGACAAACTGGAGAAATGGTCAGAAATAAATAGGATTAAATTCAATAAGGACAAATGCAAAGTACTCCACTTAAGAAGGAATAATCAATTGCACAAATACAAAATGGGTAATGATTGCCTAGGAAAAGGATCTGGGGGCTATAGTGGATCACAAACAAAATATGACTCAACAATGAAATACTGCTGCAAAAAAAGCAAACATCGTTCTGGGACTTTTTAGCAGGAGTACTGAAACCAAGACATGAGAAGTAATTCTTCTACTGTACTCAGCACCGATAAAGCCTCAACTAGAGTCAGTTCTGGGCACCACTCTTTGGGAAAGATGTGGACAAACTGGAGAAAGTCCAGAAGAAAGCAACAAAAATGACTGAAGGTCTAGAAAACATGACCTATGAGGAAATTGAAAAAAATGGGTTTGTTTAGTCTGGAGAAGAGAAGACCAAGGGGGAACATGTTAACAGTCTTCATGTATATAAAAGGTTGTTATAAAGAAAACGGTGATAAATTGTTCTCCTTAACCACTGAGGACAGGATGAGAAGTAATGGACTTAAATTGCAGCAAGGGAGATTTAGGTTAGACATTAGGAAAAACTTCCTAAGTGTAAACGTAGTTAAGCACTAAAACAAGTTATCCTGTGGAATCTCCGTCACTGGAGTTTTTTAAGAACAGGTTAGACAAACACATGTCAGGGATGGTCTACTCTAGAAATAGTACTTAATTCTGTCTCAGTTCAGGGAACTGGACTAGATGATCTATAAAGTCCCTTCCACTCCTACATTTCTATGATTTCTATTATTTTTCATTGAGAACTACGTATATCCTTCCCAGTACAATGCACTATCCCCAGGATATCAAACTTCCCTGAATATGTATTTCTCGGTTGAGATCAAGCATGAAATATTTTAGCCCAAATGATTTTTCAGGGAGAAATTAGGTACCTCTTGCTTACCTTTACAGCTGACCAAAACTGTCTTTCTTGGAACTTTGATTGTGGCGATATTCTGTCTTCCACAGCGCTGGTCATGGAAAGTGTAACAGGAAATTGATAAAATAACATTTTCATGGTTTTTGTTTAGAAAAAAATATCCAGCCAACTGATCTCTTCTGTATACTGATGGATGTTAATTTCAGTTCTCAATCAATAAAGAGGGCCACAACCATAAAATATGTAACAGAGCTGAGACCTAACTTTAAATTTGGACAGGTTTCAGAGTAGCAGCCGTGTTAGTCTGTATCCGCAAAAACAACAGGAGTACTTGTGGCACCTTAGAGACTAACAAATTTATTAGAGCATAAGCTTTCATGGGCTACAGCCCACTTCTTCAGATGCAAAAGTGGGCTGTAGCCCACGAAAGCTTATGCTCTAATAAATTTGTTAGTCTCTAAGGTGCCACAAGTACTCCTGTTCTTTTTAAATTTGGAACCCATCACTAGTCTCTTGATAGTCCCTACTAAAAGTAGCAATTGGAAACACTTAACCACACTTGATATCAGACTGACACAGCACTGTACAGAGCCAGACACTCTGCAAACTTCCTATATCAGCTTTAGCAATGCATTTTCCCCAACGTTATCCTAGTTTTCAATCCTGTGTCTCTCCTAAAAAGAGGGATTTCCATTAATTCCAAATTGTGAAATATACAGAATATAGTGATAAACAAATCCAATAAAGCAAACTGGATTAAGCAAATTAAAAAACCAGCTCGGTATTTTTCTTCACAGTGAAAAGACTGAAGGGAAACAGTAACAATTTGTGACTGTGAGGAGGAGATGAATCAAAGGGGAAATACAGGCCAGCTGGGCCAAAGCACCCTTTTAACGATCACCAATTAATACATAGGGCCAGACTGAGGAGCTCTTACATTGTGGGGCACTTACTCACAGGACTAGTCCCACTGATTTCAATTCCTCTAATAAACAGGACTGCTTCTGAGAGGTACTATTCACGAGCTTGAGTAAGGGCTTCCCAACCTGACTCATAATGACATAGCAGACATTGGGAATTGTAGCTATTTCACGAAGTTTTCCTGCAACCTTCCATTCCATTAGTTTCCAATTCATGTTGACTGTATATTAAACTGGGACCTCACTTCCAATGAAGTGTTGGTATTTTACAGAATTAGCCTTACCTTTTAGGATACAGAGGAATAAAGACATCTTCCTCTATCGACTTCTTCATTCTTGAAACAATTGAGTTTACCAGATCCTATTAAAAAATTGGAGATTTATCATTGACATACCAATAGCTCCCCATAAAAACATGTAAATGATAGCTGATATATTGTAAGATATAATTTTGAAGTCAGCATTTCCCTTTAGATGAATGTGATACATTTATTATAGACTAAAACAGTTGCCACCTGTTTTATATATATTTTCTTAGCTATGGTTATCAGCTGGTTGCAATTTTAACTGACCCTACCATGCTCTTTGACCATTTGTCATTGTGGTGTTTTAATTTTAATTTTCCCCAAATGATGCCAGTTGCTGCATGTTATTTTACTAGCAAAATTATTATACATAATCTATAACTAGAAGTAGAAGGCAGGGGCAAATCACTCCATAACTGCCCTATTCTATACACCTCCCATGACGCTTTGGTATTGGCCACTGTCAGAGACAGATAATGGGCAAGATGGACTATGATCTGACCCAGTATGGCCATTCTTATGTTCTTATAACTACAAAACGAAACTGGTGGTTAAACAAGAGATTCATCATATAGAAGAACTGAAAAATTCTACATAACTAATTGTGTCATAAGCAATACCACAGATAGACCTTTGGATAGAAAAAGTAACTAAGAGCTTTACACAATGTCTCTACACTTATCAAATTAAAATGTGGGTAATTTTTAGTTTTATTTTTCTGACTTTAGCCAAGACATCAAAAATATGCTGAAAAGGTACTACTGTATTTGATTTCCCCAGTTTCAAAGCAGTGATCTGGTTGACAGGTAGACCCATGGGTTTTCATATTCGAGATCTGATTTTCTACTCAATTTCACCAATTTTATGATGGTGAAATTCCTTGGATTTACATAGGAATGAAACTAGCATACTGGAGTAGAGAATCATGAACTCAAAGTGCACAATTATAAAATGCTTAATTAACATTATAGAGATCTTTTTCACTGGTGGAATGATTATCCATATTTTTATAAATTAAAATCCTTCTAGAAAGGAAGCCACTTAGTGAAACTTAAACAGGCCTGCATTTTTTTTTTAAAGCTTTTCTTTAGCTCTGGTGTAGTTCTACACCAGTGAAAAAGATTTGAGCTCGGAAGCATCCTTAAAATTTTAAACAGTTAAAAGTTGTGCATTTAATTCTTTTTTTTTTTTTTAATCAAATGCAAAGTTATAAGTTCTTGAAGATTCATCTTCACAGAGGAGCAAAAAGATTACAATTATGACAAGCCTCTTGCTAACAGTAGTCATGATTTTTCTAGTAGCAAGAGCCAATTTCTGCCCAAAGATATACACATCTCCCACAGATAAAAGGGAGCTGCATTTGCACATCTGAGAGCAGAACAATCTTAGCTTCAAATTTTTGCTTATTACAGGCAACCAGCAACTTTAGAATTATATGATGAATGCATACAGCAAGGGTAGGAAGAGTATATAATCTATCAATGTCTTTAAAATATACCATTTTCTTCTGGTCTCTCACAGCACAGTGGTTTTTACCTGTTTTGCTTTACTGGATTCATTTTTGGAAAGGGAATGTTCTTCAAAGATATTTTTGCAGAGTTGAACTAGACTGACTGTTTGTGAAGTTGACAAAGGATCCCACACATGCTCTACAAAGCCTGAAAAACATTATTTCAGAAATGATGTACAAGTAGTTACTTGCTTGTTTTAAAATGTCACTCTAAACAGGAGATAAACTTAATTTGCATACAAGTGTCCACCAGGCAAAAGATAATGTTACTTCATTCTTCATCTTTACAATAAGCATAAGCAGATTTTTTCATTAGATGCTCTCGTGCTTTGCAATACATAAGCAAACCCAGTCTTTCTACCTGTCTAATGCCACATTTCTTCCTCCTTTATAGTCTGTTTCCATGACAGCAACATCTTTCTAATGGTTTTCTTATGTATCATCTGTTGTCCTCCTCTTTTCTATCTTCCATCAGGTGGTATACAATCAAAGGCTTATCTAAGAATACAGTTTTTTGACATCCATACGACACACTCAACCAGCCTTCTTTCTCAAATCATTGTCTCTACAGTCTGCTGAGCAGTCTTCTGTAATACATTAGCACTGGTTAGTTTACCCCAGTGGTTCTCAAACTTTTGTATTACTGACCCCTTTCACACAGCAAGCCTCTGAGTGGGACCTCCCCTTCTAAATTAAAAAAGATTTTTTTTATATTTAACACCATTATAAATGATGGAGGTGAAGTGGGTTTAGGGTGCAGGCTGACACCTTGCTTGTGACCCCCACATAATAACCTTGTGACCCCCTGAGGGGTCACGACTCCCAGTCTGAGAACCCCTGGTTTATCCCGTCGGCGGACACTAAGTATTCTTTGCAAGCATCTCTGACAAAATGCATTAAGTTTCCTGTTGTTGGTTTCTAGCATTTGTCAAGTTTCAGAAGCATATAACAATGTGGATATTACAATGGCATTGTATAACTTTATCTTGGTTCTTGCATGAATCTCCTTATTTTTTCCAGATATTTGCCAGTCTTGAAAAGGTTCCACTTGCCTTCCCCATTCTTGCTTCTACCTCCTTACAGAGCTGGCCATCAGCAATCATTGTGCTTCCAAGATATACCAACTACTTATCCAGGCTGTAGCTTCACTATTGATCACATATGCATTATCATTGCTCTCAATGATCATGACGTTCTTGTTCTTTTGGCCAATTCTTAATCCTACTTTGGCAGCCTCACATTTGACATTGGTGGTGATCTTTTTCAGAGCATCATCAGGTGTGTCCAACAGAACAATGTCATCTGCACAGTCGATCTTGAGGTTTTCTTTTACTTCATTTAATTGCTGTATCTTCCTTTGATGTTGCTTTTCGCATCAAGGAATTATCACGATTTTCAGATCACACCTTCCCCCAAACTATATTACAAAGTTTATGTATTTCATGAACTACACCTCCTCCCCAGCTTTAAGCATTTCAGCAGTGATTTTATCGTGACCAGGCACTTTCACATTTTTTAGCTGCTTAACTGCCTCCTCTATTTCTGCTTCTGAAATTTGTAGCAGTGAGATATTTAAATCTTCACCTTTGTCACATCCATCCATTAGAATTGTTGGCTGTGGTTGGTTGAGTACTTCCTTAAAATGTTCTCACCATCGTTCTGCTTCCATTGTTAACTATCTTCCATCTTTCACATTTACAATACCACTGTGACTCTGGAACCATGATGATAATTGCTTATTCATACGGACCAGTTTCTCAGTTTCGTCTCTCACTGATGCACCTTCAGCTTCTCTAACATTTTTGTCAAGCCATTCTCTTACCTTTTCATCACAACTTCTTTACTTATCTTTCTCTACATACGCCCATTACAGTGTGCATTGTTTTTCACGTGTCACCTGTGCTTGCCTCTTTTTAAAGGTTTTCTTTCTTCAATCAATTTCCATGTGCCTGAATGTATCCACTCTTCTTTCCTTGATCTCCTTGGTGCAAATGAAGTTGTGGAAGCTTCCTGACAGACATTTCTAAAGTGAGCCCATTGTTACTCTATATCATCATTTATTACCCACAGCTCTTGGAATCTGCTTGAGAGCTAGATTTTAAAATCCCTCCTGATTCCCAGGTCAGATAGTTCCTTCACACTGAATTCCATCTCTCTTTTCTGATTAGCTTGTCTTTTTAGCTTTATTCTAACTGTTCCAGTGACAAGATAGTGGTCATTTCCTAAATCAGTACTTGTAAGAGATTATGTATCCAGCACTTATCTTCTCCACCATCTGCTGATGACAATGTGATTCAATTGTTTCTTGATAATTCCACCATTTGACCTCCATATTAGTTTTTGTTTCCTAGATGAGGGAAAGTGTCCCTCTAATGTACAGGTTATACCCAATACACAGCTTAGTAAATCACCATTGTCCGCCCACCCTTCACTTCTGTATTTACTCAGGCAATGCTCATATCTGAGGTTGTCGGGTTCGTGTCATCCATAACAAGAATGACATCATAAGTGTGGACCTGGTTTAATACATCCTTCAACTTACTATGCAATGCATCTTTTACTTGTTCATCATGTTCACTGGTAGGTGCATAACACCAGATGATAGTTACTTTAGCATGATTTGTAACAAACATGCTCTTATAATTCGTAAGTTAACTTGTCCCCATTCCTGTAGAGCTTATGTTGCTTTTCTGTAGAGGAATACTCCAACTCCCTCTACGAGAGTATCATTTTGCCTTCCTGAATAGGGTGCTGTGATACCATCTGAATGGAGTCTTCCACCTCCACTTCATCTCTTTTCACTCATTCCAAGAACACTAATCTTGAATTGGGTCATTTCTCCAACTACTTGACTCAGTCACCCACATGGTTCTCACATTCTAGCACCCGATTCTAGTTTTAGTTTTAGAATATAAGAACGGCCATACTGGGTGAGGCCAATGGTCCATCTAACCCAATATCTTGTCTTCCGACAGTGGCCAATGGCAGGCGCTGTGAGGATCTCTGGTTTCAGGCAATGAATTCCCTCGTGGGTTTGGTCCAACCCCTTCATACCTCCATTCAAACTTACCTGTTGTAGACTCTGATTTCAAGAGGCTAATTGAGACAGAGAGGCTGGTCAATTGAGACATTCTTTTTATCAGGGTTGTTTCCATAACTGGGACTTAAAAATAAATAAATACAAGGACAGAAAGTTGGTCTGACTCACAACCATAGATCCATGGCTCCTCATTCAATATATATTTGGAGCAACCTATATTATGCCTGACATTCCCTCATCCACAACATGAGGGATACTCTGTGTAGCTTCGGATGCCCCAGACAGCAGAAATGTCCTTAGTAGTAATTCATTCTTTACGTAGACTAGTAATTACATACAAATCTTTATATACCCATACACATAATGGAGCTACTTGTCTGAAGAATCGGTATATTCAGTGAATATAAAGTACATTTTGCAAGTGAGTTCTGCTAATTTTGCATATACTTATACATTAATAGATCTACTTCAAAAATGTATTTGAAAAAACCTATTTCCCTGTATGGTTCTGACAGACAAATACTTCCTACTCAGTTACGTACATGGTACCTAGATGCTATGATGAGGGGCCATAAGAAGCATATAGACAAACCAAGAATACATTGTGAAATCAATGTCATTTATGATTAATTCAAGAGGTGATCTGGAGTAACATACAACTTTCTACGGACTTTAGGAGTCAAATTTAAATAATTCAGAATACCTTATTTATTTATACATGTAATAGACCCTTACCAAATATTATGTAAAAAAATATGAAGGGTCTCAAGAACTAACTGCTTAAATTAGAAGAGGAAAATATTTGATATAGCACTTCATTTTAACTTAGCTACGGAAGGCAGTGAGAATAAAACATACAAAAATGGTTCTAGAAAGCAGTCATAGCTCCCTATTTGATATCAAACTGCCTGCTTTTATGAACAGTGTAACACAACATCCTTGGGTGAGTCACTGGTGGCAGGAAGGGACATCCAAATCTTAAAGCATAAACCTTTACCTTCCTGAACTAAGAGACCCAAGTTGGTTAGCCAAAGCTTTAGTAGGCTCATCAACAGCCATCTGTGGCCCAGTCACCACCAGAAAGTGACAGAGTGCCACACTAAATGTGTGTGGGTTACAATAGCTATGATGTTTGTTTTCACATGGAAAACCCCTTATCCTTTCCAGTCTTCTCCAAGAAATCTACTGTTTGAATGACAAGCTCCCTACTTATAGTGTGCTTGACACCACAGCCCCTTGGCCTCATCCTGAAGACCTATATAACAGCTTACGTGCTGCAACAAGAAATCTAGCTTTACCATTGTTAGTAACTAAATAATATTGGTTAAATTGAGCAAGAAGGCTAAAATGTTAATTGCCTAACTATAGTTAACGCTATTGAAGCAGTCTTAACATACCTGTAATTTTAGGAAGAATAGTTTTCTCGGTGATTGTAGGCAAAATTGTTTGATCAGGGTCATCATTTCTCTTGGATTGTGGCACATTTTTGGCATCACTAAATTCTTCTATAGCTCTGAACCAGGGCATCTCATTCAGATCTATGGAATTCTGCTTAAGAAAAACAATCAATGAGAGGCATCAGGCCACTGAGGACTCACACAAGATATTTTTGTCAAAGTATTTTCACTAATGGATTTCCCAATGACAATTCTCTCCCAGGACAACGGGCAAAATACAAAAAATGATCTTTCACTTTATGAAGGAAAGCCAAGAACTATCTGAACAACTGAGTAAGACCAAAAAGATAGATCAAAAAGATGCTGGCTGCAAAGGCAGAAAGTGCAATGGCTAAGCAAGAAGACTAGGAAGAAAATTAGGATTAAAATGTTGAATTCTTTGTAGATCACAATGCCTGTGATCATCTAAGTCTGGCTTCCTGTATACTGGGGGCATAGAACTTTTCCAAAAATAATTGCTAGGGCATATCTTTTAGGAAAACATTCAATCTTGATTTTAAAACTGCCAGTGATAGGGAATCCCACTACCCTTGGTAAATTGTTCCAATGATTAATTACTCTCACTGTTAAAAATTACCTATTTGAATTTGTCTAGCTTCAACTTCCAGCCATTGGATTGTGCTATACCTTTCTCTACTAAACTGAAGAGCCCATTATCAAATATTTGTTTTGCATGTAGATATTTACAGACTGTAACCAACTCACCCCTTAACCTTTTCTTTGTTAAGCTAAATAAATTGAGATCCTGGAGCCTATCACTATAAGGCATGTCTTGAACCCTCTCCAGTTTATCAACATCCTTCTTGAAATGTGGGCACCAACACTGGATACAGTATTCCAGCAATGGTCGCACCAGTGCCAAATACGAAGGTAAAATAACCATTCTGCTCCCGCTCAAGATTCTTCTTGATACACTTAAGTATTGCATTAGCCCTTTTGGCCACAGCATTGCATTTGGAGCTCATGTTCAGCTGATTATCCACCATAACTCCCCAGTTTTTTTTTTCCCAGAGTGTCTGCTTCCCACGATAGAGTCCCCCATCCTGAAAGTATTATTTTATTTTTATTTCCAGGTTTTTAATAATGTCAAATAGTGTAGGGCCCAGAAGTGATCCCTACTGCACCCCACTAAAAATACACCTGCTTGATGATTTCCCATTTGCAATTACATTTTGAGATCTATTAGTTTTTAATCAATGTAATGTGTGTAATCTTAATTTTATACTGTTCTTGTTTTGCACTCAAAAATGTCATGTGGTAACAAGTCAAACACTTTACAGAAGTCTAAGTATATTACAACAACGCTATTACCTTTATCAATCAACTCTGTGATCTTATTTTTAAAAAAAATCAGATTAGTTTGATAGGATAAAATGGGTCTCAAGGAGTTCTATGGGAGTTAGGTCTTTTTTGAAAATCCCTGCCAGACTTTTCAAATATGAGGGTAACATAATACATCTTTACTGATTTTTTAATGTACCCATTGTAAGGCATCTGGGGGCATGACAGAGAAAGCATTACAGTACCATTCCACACCTTTAACTCTATTTTATTATAACAATATATACCAAAATGATTCACACTCAAACCATATTTGACCTAACTCTTGCACTGTTCATTGACACCTGTAAACTCATGCTCTGGCAGACCTCCAGAGACAAAAAAATTCCAGTTGGAAACCCTTCACCACAAACACTCAGATTCCAGTCCCCAGGTACAAGTCTGTTGAACTGCCATTAGATACACTGCACTCCACAGATAACAGCTATTGAAAGTGATGCCTAGGGATAAAGACAGGTCCCTAAGGTAATGAGGCCCCTTATAACATAGGGCTTTACAGACTAGAACTAACCTTGAATTTCACAGAGAAGCAGATGGAATGCTAGCGCAGTATGTGTATAATAAAGTACAGTGTGCCAATTGATAAGTGAAAAAATTTACTAATGAACATACCTCAAGAGGATTCCAGCCTATTAACTGAATTCTGATTAATGGGCTTAAAAGTTTAGGCAGGCATAAACTAATGTAAGCATCATAATAAGAGTCAGGAAACTTCTGTCTCCATTGATGAAATTTCAACAGGATATTCCCGATGTTGCAAAAATCTGCATGCACATCTTCACAGATTTTCTTACTCGCCTGTAAGATATCGTCTGTGGATAAAATATATTTGTATATAGAGAAATATTACTAAAAATATTTATGGACGCACAAACTAAAACAGAATATGCATAGACAGCACACATGGAGGATGTATCCATGTGACAAACTGCTTTTTTCATGAACCTTCCTCTTCTCTGTCTCTGATAGAATTTATTCTAATATTCCAACTCCCTGAGAAGCTTCTAACAGTTGATCTTTATTTTTAAATTCTCCCCCCAAAAGATATGGACCTCCCCCACCACTCAAAAAAAAAATTATATTGGCACAAAACTCAGGACAGACAAGGTTCAGTCTTGAAGTAGCAGCAGGTTTAAATGATCAATATCTTGCAAGCTCTATCCCAAAAAGCAATAGGGAGATAGATCTACAGCTATTCAGTGCAGGATTTGCTTCTAATCTTAGAAGGAATCAAAATTTCAGACTTTAAAACCACGATGTGATTATCCATTGGAAACTATTTTAGAAGCACTGTAAGTAAGTTACTTATATTTTTCCTCTCCCTCTGAACCCTGTGCATCTATACTCAAGGTGATTAGAGAAGCCTGCTTTTAACCATAGGAAAAAAAACAAAAAATAGTCTCTAAAGAGCTAAAAAAAATTTCTTTACAAATAAGCGGCATACGAAATACATGGTAGTGTGGCATCAGATTTTGTCAGAATTCTTTGGGGGATAACCTATAATTCACTTATGGCTTCACTGTGTGCAAGTCATGTGGCCATCCCAAAAACTCATGCTAACAAAACCAATATACCACAGCACACCATTATGTGTTCTCTATATTCCCACCAACAAAAAAAATTATTAACTTAAGAATCAAAGTTGCTCCAGTGTATTTCCTCACTATAAATGCATAGTTTTCAATTCAGGTGTAGTCTTTTTTTCAAAAGCAACTTATCTTTATCTTAGAAATATGGAAGGACTTTGTTCATTACAAGGCAGTCACTGACCTTTGTTTTTCTGGAAATCAGTCATCTCTGCTGCAGACAGCTCATCATCACTGGACATGCCCTCATGGTGATCAGATTTCCCACAACTCTCTCTTGCTTGCCTTCTGCATGTCCTATATTTTGTAATGAAGTCACATTAGAGACCCTTCAGCAAATCTATATCTAAGAGAGAAAACTTTTATGAAGGCAGATTATTTTACAATAAAAGTGGAGAGAGAAAAGAGTATGCAAAAGGAAATATCATCAGCACTGACCAACAGAGCAAAAACGGCAATTTTGTAATAAAGTAGAGCTAAAAGGAAGTGGAAAACTTGTGTAAAATGGTTTTGGAAACTGGGATTAAAAATATCAGAACACTTATCATTGGGGATGTGTGCGCCCAGTAGGACCTTAACCTTTCCTCCATTAGTTTCTACCCCCATTTCAGTCCCAGCTTTCCCGACATCTCCCACCCCACCTTCAATATTGAACTTCAGGTTCAGTTCTCTCTGTGCTGGACCATGATACAGTATTTCTTTTAACTGAGAGCTCTGGTGCATAATGAGGTCTGGCACCATAAATTGCAGAGCCCATAAGACCTAGAATTGGAGCACCCAAGACTTCATTGTGCAACAGACCACGTAAAAATTCAGAGATGTAGTTGAGTTCCAATTTAACTATAAACATAGAAAGAGGTCACATGAGGCTGCAGATTCCAGAACCCATATATCTGCTTCTGGAAAATGCTCAGTTGTTTACATGAAAATAAATCTTTTACATCAATGTAATACTTTTGCTTCTCACTTAACTGTTCTAAATATTTAGTACAGTAAGAAGCTTAATTTAGGTATTTTTCATCTATTTTAATTCCAAAGACAATGCCTCTTCAATGTGCACTAGACTCAATTCATTACCTTATTTTATTGCACTTCAGTATAAAACAAGTTTCTTTTGCTCATTTTACATGCTTTCAAATACTTGCTAATAATTTATTGTTTTTTAAACAGAAAGGTCTTCTACAATGATAGTAGTCTAGGATCTAACATTAGATCAAGAAAATTTCTTATGAACTGAGGGGAAAAGCTACTGATTGAACGAGATGATTTAACAGGTCATTTTCATCTCCACTTTGTGGGATTCTATGATAAGTGAAAAAATTTCACCTATTGGAATCATGGTGCTTATTGACAGCATTTTGGTTGCCCACACAATGATCTAAAGTTTGTTTCTACACAAGTTCATAACACTGATAATGAATAGTAGCTTTTCCCATCATCTCACAAGAAGTTTTCTTAATACCAATGCATTAGGTTCTCTGGGGAAAACAAAACCATTGATGCTCAGATCCCAAGCAACATGACAGTGAAGATCATTAAGAAGTAACGTGAAAGTGTACTCCAAATAGTCCCATTCTAAGTTTTGGAAGGCAAATTAGTTAGTATTCCTTTTGGTAATAAATTAGACAGAATCCAAGAAAAATGTTAAATAAAAGCTTCCCGGTTAGAAACCCTGCATATTTACATTCACCACTGCATGAAAAATAGAAAGTTACTCTAACAATATGTGATCATCAATGTTATATGAATTTATGTTTTATAATTACCTTCGAGCCTCACACTCTTCCAGGAGCTGCTTTGTTTTTTCATCATCTTCCAAGCTGTCATCAGTTGACTTGCCATTCTTTCCTATGAATAGAAATAGTTGTATAACAACATCCGCTGGTTTGAAATTTCCATTTTCTTGAATACAAAATATTTTTGTCCATACTAATTTTTTCCCCCTCTACAGTTTATTATTTTAGAAATGGCATGAAAACACTTTATCAGTAACCTCTGCAATGTTAAAGCAGAATAATATTACACCTGTATGGACTGTGTAACAATCGGATATGCCAGTTTCTTGATATAACACAGTATGAGGTCAGAAAGTGAGTGATGAAGTTATTGCTTTTTGGTATCTGTTGGAGATAGAAATGAATGTCTTATGGAACACACTATTGACAGTGCTGAAGGTGACAATGAATGCTAGAGACTTCTCTCAGTTTGTAAGTCAAAACTGAAACTAGGCAACAATTTTATTCCAATTCAAGAAGTTATTCTAACCTTAAATATTATGAATAATTACTATCTGGTTTGGAACCTAGATCTAGTGATAAAGAACAGCACCAGACTAGTCCTCCACTAGTGCTGCCTTCTGTTGCTGTTGAGTGCTCACTGTGTCTGTGTCCACCAATATCAATTGTTCTTTCTCTGATCTCCTTTTAAGCTAGTAGAGAATAGCCTGATTGGGCTGGAAAGCATCTTACACTGCACACACACGCACACACTCTTCCCTCCCCTCAACTTCTGTTGAGGAAGTGCAAAAGCTTCAGTTGCTGAAAAATTTATTTTTAAAAAGTCATACTAACTTGATAGCAGCTGAACATAAGCAGATTCATTTTTCAGATCCTCTTGCCTACGTTTCAAGAGAGTTATGGCTTGTTGTTGAAGTAGCATCTGCATAGCTGACTCCAGTTCATTAATATGAAGTAGCTGAAATATATTCAATAGATATTACATTTTCAGTGAACTGCTAGAATTACAAAAGAAAAGCTGAAAGCAAAAATGTGCAAAAGCCGAAGTAGTTTCCCCAATTATTTTTATACATAACAACGATGAATAACTATATACATTATTTTTTCCAGTTTGAGTAATAAGTTCCTATTCCTTTTGATTAGACCTTTCAGGCTCAGTTCATGATAAGCTGAGAAGTACCAGCTATTGAGATGGGTGAAGGAATAAACAGAATACTTAGAATGGCAGGTAATGTGTTCAGTTTGCAAGTAAAAAGATGCTTTTTTCTAACTGCTGCCCTTACAAGCTCAATAGGGACTCTGGTAATCAAGCTGCTGTCTTCCATGCATTTCACACATCATTACCAGTAAAAGTTTCAATAGGACAAAATTTCACCTTCAGTTATACCTGTATTACACCTCACTGTCTTCGAATTAGGTTATCAGACTAACATCTTTGCAATCTCAATGCCTCCAGTAGGCTTACACGGGAGTAACTGCCTGGAACTTAGTAAGCAATTTTTGTTCATGATGAACAAGATGGAATAGATACCAAATTAATCTTAGCTATGTTGGGCTTTGCAGGGATAGAAGGAGTAAAAGCAGTAAAATCTTATTTTTTGTCATTTAGGTAAACATGACGACTTAGAACATCCATCCACCAGGAACTAAGGTGAAGTAAGGTTCCATTAACACAGTCACTTTTCAGGGTAAAAATTATACAGAACATGGATACCCCTATTTGAATCACCCCTACTAGAGACCTTGAAATCCATTGGCTTTCACAAATCCATCCTAGCATGTTTAAAAAAGTGTGGCTCACCTGGTTCATTTCAGGTGAGCTTTACAGGCCCAAGTTACACTCTGAGCTAATTAAAAATCATCAGTAGTCTAAAGTAACTCAGCTGTTCCAGTACTAGGAAGATAGAGAATTATCCTCCGATCAAGAGAAATTAGAGAATTCTCTCATCCAAAAGGTTTCAGCAAAACTGTTGTTGGAGCTTTTAATTCACATGGCCTCACTTTCCTTTTACAGTTTACTTAATCATTTGAAATAAAGTTGTGAAATGGACAAATAATTTTTTTTTTTGGACATTTAAGATTTTGGACTGAATGCCATGCTCATTTTAATGAGCAACCAGCAGTTATTCTCCCTCTTTCTGATATTTAAATAGAGGTTTCAAAGGTAGCGTCTAAGCTCTAAATACAGTAATGCAGACCACATAGCCGTATCCACCCAGGACACAATGGCAGTGTATTCTTTGCCTCACCCAGACTGTAAGAAGCTTTGCTTGCCATCCCCCTCCTTTTAAATGCACATGGTGGTTATGATGGGAAGGCTACAGCAAATAGGTGTGCTTCAGCTAGTTAGATATAGCACAGACAGGTGGTGTAAAAGAATTCCCCCCCAGTTCCGCTAATCCATCTCAATCTAAACTTGAAACCCCCACCCCCTCCATTCTATAATATTGAGTACATTCCTATGGAAGTTTTAAGATGCACACATCTGAGGATTTAGGTGAGACCTTCAACTTAATTTTCAATTTTTACCTAAAACGGCATAATTTATAACTCTAATGTGTGTGTCCACATATCCTTATTCTAGTCCAATATTTTTATTTTGAAAAAATCTGGTTGTTGGCAGAGCAATACAAGATCTAAAATTATACTCAAGCCATCTGTCAAATACCAAAGCTGCCCAATATAGTGATGACACAGGAAGAGAATATTTAAAAGGGTGGTTTTTAAAAAAAAAAGTAGTTTTAGGGTATTATGTTAACAGTAAATTCCCTTTGACAATACTTGGATTTTACAATCACCACCGAGGTTTTACTATTCCCCCCACAAAGAAGACAAATTGAAAATAAGAATATTAAGTATGTTCTTTAGTCTCGTTAAACAATCTTAAGCATTACATAAAAGATAGCCTTCTGACAGAATTGCTTTTAAATTTATGATGTCCCTTTAATATTGTTTCCCCATACTTGGTGGAAACAAAATGTTAACTTCTAGAGGAAGGTGACTATTCTATTGGCTGAATATCACAAACCTCATCTCATCCCGTTAAAAAAAAAAAGTTGGTACCTTTTCATTCAAACAATCTACAAGGCTTTCCATGTAAGTTTTCATAGACCTGTAGAATTTGTAATTCAGAGCTGCATTTGAAGATCTTTCTAACTCCTGGATGGTACTCTTTGAGCTTTCAATGTCCTGTGTATATTTTTCGTGCTCCCTCTGGTGAGCACGATGAAGGTCCTGTAATGATGTTATTCTGAAAAAACCCAAACATTTGTAAACAACTTAACAAAAACTGCTTGCAAACAAGTTAAGCCACCTTAAGTTTTTTTCAATCATTTTGTCATATTGCCTCTGTATAAATCCATGGTATGCCCACATCTTGAATACTGCGTGCAGATGTGGTCACCCCATCTCAAAAAAGATATATTGGAATTAGAAAAGGTTCAGAAAAGGGCAACAAAAATTATTAGGGATATGGAATGGCTGCCATATGAGGAGAGATTAAGAAGACTGGGACTTTTCAGCTTGGAAAAGAGACAACTAAGTGGAGACATGATTGAGGTCTATAAAATCATGACTGGTGTGGAGAAAGTACACCTCTACCTCGATAGAACGTGACCCGATATAACACAAATTCAGATATAACGCGGTAAAGCAGTGCTCCAGGGGGGTGGGGCTGCGCACTCCGGTGGATCAAAGCAAGTTCAATATAACGCAGTTTCACCTATAACACAGTAAGATTTTTTGGCTCCCAAGGACGGCGTTATATTGAGGTAGAGGTGTATATAAGGAAGTGCTATTTACTCCTTCTCATAACACAAGAACTAAGGGTCACCAAATGAAATTAAAAGGCAGCAGGTTTAAAAGAAACAAAAGTAAGTATTTCTTCACACAATGCACAGTCAACCTGTGGAACTCTTTGCCAGAGAATGTTGTGAAGGCCAACACTATAACAGGGTTCAAAAAAGAACTAGATAAATTCAAGGAAGATAGTTCCATCAATGACTATTAACCAGGATGGGCAGGGAAGGTGTCCCTAGCCTCTGTTTGCCAGAAACTGGGAATGGGCGATGGGATGGACCACTTGATGGTGCCATCTGGGGCACCTGGCATTGGCCACTGTCAGAAGACAGGATACTGGGCTAGATGAACCTTTGGTCTGACACAGTATTGACATTCTTATGTTCGTAAGTCTAATTTCACTGAGGGAAAATGTTCATCTGAGTGACTGCTCTGTGAACAGTTCAGTAGAACTCTAGAATATTCTCTTCCTGTGTCATCACTATATTGGGCATTGGCCACTGTCAGAAGACAGGATACTAAGCTAGATGGATCTTTGGTCTGACCCAGTATGGCCGCTCCTATGTTCTTATGCAGCAAGCCTAGTTCTAGTTTAGTAATAATAGTACTTACTTCCATTACCCCCACTCAATTTAAAAAAGTCTACTAAGAATTAGTCATGCCAGCATTTCCCCATGTGTGGGGTGTGGACTGGCCTTTCCACTCTTCTCCAATCTCAGCTTTCATCTACATGGGTGGTAGATTAGATGCTAATGATGATACTTCAACATCAACACTGTTGACTATTTCACTGTTCATCTGGTCATGTAAGAAAGGAGAGGCCTGATATCCTAAAAAAACTGCACAATCCACTCTGAGTGCCTGCCCATTTTGGACAGACTTTTAGCACTGCAAAGCAGGATTGAATGTGGGCTGCAGTTTGTCTCATTTTCTTGAAGTGGGATTCAGCTTCCAACTTTGAAAAACTAAGTAATAAGTCAAAAAATGAGTCATTATGATTGACTAGCTGGTCAAATCGAACTAAAGGAAAACACAGTACAATCACAATTCAAAAAATCATGTTCAATTCAGCCTTCTGCAATTATGCATATTTTAAACAACATATTATGGTCAAATTAAATTATTTTCTTATCCCTGCTGGCTTGCAAGTAAGTGACCTAATTTTTTATGTTCCTAATATCCTCATTCTCTTTTCTGAATTTGATTCTATATTCAAGTGAACCCAGAATTTAACTAATCTTCTCCAGAAAAGTAGGCAAAAAAATGTTAACTGCTGCAAAATTCTTTAAGCCAATTTAGCCCTAATTCTTAAAGCTGATGTCAGTAGGGCTCTGCATGGGTCTCTTGGTGCATAACTCTCCACAGGACAAGGACCTAAAATCGGTGTTAAGACTTCAGCTTTGTGCTGTTTGCTTAATCTCCCACGACTGCATTACCACCAGTTTTAGCAACAGTGGGGGTGCTAGCAGAGAAGAACGGAAAGCATTTTAATCAACATCTCATCAAGCCCTTCTCACAGCATGTTCACATGGCTTTGGGGTGAAAACACCATTGATTAGTCTACATTAGTACTCCATCCCACGGCTCTGCATTAGTGGTAAAACAATGGAAGAGATTTTAACAAAAAGCTCCACATAGACATTGCCACAATGTTTACTACCAAGCAAAACAAAAATCTTAGTCCTATTCCGGATAAAGCAGCAAGTACATTACACATAAAACAATAATGCTAAGATCCTCTAGTATGTGGAAGAAAGAGTCAAACAGTAGTGACAGAATGAGATACACTGGTTCATAAAAGACATTAACAAAGCACTGTATGTAACATAGCATGCTCAAAACTTATGTTTCACATTAGCAACACTTACCTTGTATTCAGACGCTTCTTTACAATTTCCAGGTTCACAGGTGGCAGTGAAACAGAGGGATCAAACCTTATTTTCATGGACTGAGATTTATGTAGAGAAGCGTCTACATTAATTCCCTGTGAGAATTAGCATTGTTAATTTTTATGAACTTGTTTTCCTCTGGAACTGTAAGTTTAGCAGGCCCAGTGATTAGAATATATAGCAAGTTGTTGTTACTAGGTACATAATGTAATACAAATTTCTAAAAAATTAGATGTTTCCTGTGCAAAATGTATACACAGGTAAAGCTGATTATCCAGACATTTCTTTATTTTGGAGTTACACGTTTTTCCTCTCCCTTCATGAACTGATAAATCCCTACAATTTCCAGGATTGTACAGAACATTTCCATCCTGAAAACTGAGATCTGGTAGGTAATTTTTTTAATGTGTTTTAATCCCATCTTTACAGCCAACAGTAAATATACTCTCATTTTTCCTTTATATTTTGTTTTAGAACCATGTTGTTATATGCAAGATTTCTAGGAATAATTCATGATCTCCTCATGAGGCTTAAACAGTTAATAATATTGAAGGGCTACAGTATATAAGCATTAAGCAACAGACTGCAAATATAATAATTTATTTTTACCCTACAGTAAATGCCTAAGTAAACTCGAAATTTTGACAATAGGTGAATATACGACAGGTTCCACAATTTGAAAGTGTAAATTGCAAGTAACTGTGACAAAAGAAGGATTTCAGCCAATCACAGCTTAGAAAAGATGTTCTGCATTCTAGGTCAGCTTCAGTTTCCAAGTTGATTTAAGGTCTAGTCCAGAGGTGGGCAAACTATGGGGCGGGAAGTGGGAGGGGGCGAGGGACAGGCTGTTTAGGGAGGCACAGCCTTCCCTACCCGGCCCTCCATACAGTTTCTCAAAGCCGATGTCGCCCTCGGGCCAAAAAGTTTGCCCACCCCTGGTCTAGTCAATGTAGACAGTATCACACTAATCTAGTCTTGAAGTGACAAAGTCATGCATAATGGCAACCAAGTCTACACCTGAAAGAAATGGTTGCAATTTCCTTGCCAGACAGAGGAAAAAATGCCTTCCCAGAAACAACTGCCATACAATGGTCTAATAGGAGCTGGGTATCCAATAATACCAGATTGTAAACATATAGTGGGAAGATAAACCCAGCATCCCTTCAATTATATCCAGATTGAGCTTTAGACAGCCAGTTTCTTTTACCTGCCACAATCTCACCTAGACTAGCTAAAGGAGCACCTATTTGGTCATCAGCACATTGAAAGTGCCATAGTTCATACTCTCTTACAAAGTCTCCCAAATGCCCATGTACACATTGAACAGAAAGGGAAACAAGATGGAACCCTGTTGAACGCCACAGGAAAGTGCCCCTAGAAAGGTTAAATAACCAATCTAGTACTAGGGGGGAAGTATTATGACAGTGTTTCTTCCCCCATTTAACATTTCTTCCCTTGTTGACAGTTTATTAGTGTAGCTTTTAGAGGATGGCATTTTAACATTTTGGTTTGTGAGTACTTTTGTTTTTAAGATCCTGCACATCACAGTTGATACTTTGGCTCAGAGTTTCATTCTCAGACTTTTAGCTGACACAGATTCTTTGCCTTTCCAAAAGTAATACACCTTTCCTTTGAGGCTAATGACAATGCTGTTCCTCTGATCAGCTAGCAATGAGAAATTGCTGATCTGCATTACCACACTCTTCGCCTAGTTCTATTCTCCTGCCACCTAATGAATTAGCAGAGGGATCGGCAACCTTTGGCATGCGTCCTGTCAGGGAAATCCGCTGGCGGGCCGGGACGGTTTGTTTACCTGCAGCGTCCACAGGTTCGGCTGATCGCAGCTCCCACTGGCCACGGTTCGCTGTTCCAGGCCAATGCGGGCTGCGGGAAGCAGCAGCCAGCACATCCCTCAGCCCACACCGCTTCCCGCAGCCCCCATTGGCCTGGACCGACAAACCGCGGCCAGTGGGAACTGCAACCGGCCAAACCTGCGGACACTGCAGGTAAACAAACCGTCCCGGCCCGCCAGCGGATTTCCCTGACAGGCCGCATGCCAAATGTTGCAGATCCCTAAATTAGCATATCCAATGACCAAGGAAGGAGCTCTAATATTGCTCCCAAAACAAACTATCTTGCATAGCAGCAAAAAAGCAATAACAGTGAAAGAAAAAGCACATCACCTGTGGGAGTCTGACTGCTTTCTTTAGTTGCTGTTCTTCCCACATGTTTTGTATTTCATCATCTTCACTTGCTCCATCACTCTTGGGTACTGGAAGTAAAAGTAAGAGTAATTATATGACCAATAGTAGTTTTTCTCTCCATCTATCCTTTCTGAGCTCCCACCACCATCCCCAAAAATATTTGCTGCTGTTCCTACAAGTATTACTGGGAAAATGGGACAGGCAGAAAGAACAGCACAGGTGGGATTCTCAAAGTGGGATTTAAAGGCCGCAGCAGGAATAGACCACTACTGAAAATTAAGTCCCTGAGAATATAGTTTCTCAGTTAACTGTTGCTGCAGAGCCAGGGCAAGCATAAAATACTGTGCCCTACAAACACATTGGGATATTTTATTTTACAAATCAAACTGTATATAATCCATACTAAATATATGTAAATACAGATTGTTATTGTTCTATTAGGGCTGTAAAGCAATTAAAAAAATTAATCACGATTAATCACGCTGTTATACAATAGAATACCAATTAAATTTTATTAAAAATTTTGGATGTTTTTCCACATTTTCAAATATATTGATTTCAATTACAACACAGAATACAAAGTGTACAGTGCTCACTTTATATTTATTTTTTATTACAAATATTTGCACTGTAAAACACAAAATAAATACTATTTCAATTCACCTAATACAACTACTGTAGTGCAATTTCTTTATCATGAAAGTTGAACTTACAATGTAGATTTATGAACAAAAAATAACATTAAAAAATAAAACAATGTAAAACTTTAGAGCCTACAGGTCCATTCAGTCCTACTTCTTGTTCAGCCAATTGCTCAGACAAACAAAAACAACAAGGAGTCCTTGTGACACCTTAGAGACTAACAAAGTCATTTGGGCATAAGCTTTTGTGGGCTAAAACCCACTTCATCAGATGCATGGAGTGAAAAATACAGTAAGCAGTGTGTGTATATATATATATATAAATATATACACACACACACACACACACACACACACACACACACACATCACATGAAAAGATG